>NC_134043.1:34424249-34741211 GCF_965140245.1 Athene noctua | reverse complement strand
AAACAAAAATACAAATATTTAGCTTTTCTGCTGCATTTTGCATCCCAATCTTCTTTACCTTAGCTATCATCCAGGCACAGAGTTATGCCGATATATGCTTTCCCCAGCACAAATAAAAATTAATCACACTGAAGACAGGCACCCAAGAAAATACTTGGAATAAGCTGAGGTAGTGAAGTCCAGGAAGCCTCTCCCTTAGCTGCAGACTACTCCAGATTTTTTTCTTTTGGAATTATTACAGCATAAAAAAAAGGTTCCACCATTGTTCTGACAACATACTCTTAAATATCTCTGGAAAGATAGCGTCTTGGAGCAGGTTTCTGCATCAGCCAGTTGTGACCTTGGATTGTTCAAAATGCATCTGAGTGAAAAAAAAGTTGAACAATTCGACATAGAATGTTCCTCACCCATTCTTTTCTCAGATATGGCAATAACGCTGAGCCAACAAACACAAATTATTTCCTCTTTCAATTAATCAGAATTAATTAATTAATTAATCATGTCCTTTAAGGTCACTTACAAGAACAGTTGCAATCCCTTACTCCATGTGGAAATAGCAGCATGGTCTTTAACCCTGCATTTTTGTTTGCACTGACTACACATTGGCCAATTGTTCAATTAAGCAATTACTATACAGGGCTGCAATGTTTCTGTTTAGCCTGCAAGCTGCTTACTACAAGCTTAGTGTTAAATATTTCTCAGCAACATTTTGAGTAGAAACACAATTCTGGAAAGGGCTTTTGTCTTTAAAAGAATCACTTTGCAATTATTACCTAAAGAGATACCACGTATTTGTCCAATTTGCAACTCCGTCTCCAAAAATCACACAATTTTCACCTTTCAAGTAGGTAAAAACGATCTACTTACTATCACTGGTATACCCAGCAGTGCGTAGACATTTACTGAAAAGCCATACTGTTATACAGCTGAAGAACAACTAAAAATTTCAACAATTTTCTCCGTTATTTAAAGCTTAAACACTATAGAGATAACCACCTTTTCGAGAAAAGGTCAGTGTTGCACTCTTCCAGTATTAGAATGCTGGGTTTCTTGAACTATGTACTGTGAGTCAGTCAAAGCAAAAGATATAATTTATAACCCTTGAAAATTTTTGCTAATGAAACCAGCCAAAGGAGGGCTGGTGAGCAAAATTCTAATTCTAGGCATTTGTCTTTTATGAAAAGTTGAACTGTCATCCTGGTACCAATTATCACCTATGAAGCTCTTGGTCTTGGAGGAATCCAAAGGGCTTGGTATTGTTACTGGTTCCTGTCTTTCCTGTGCAGTGTTATACCTGGGTGATTTTTTAAACTGACCAGCTAATGAGTAAGATGAATTCTGGCTTTTAAAAGCAAGTTTTGCTTGAGCACCACAAGTGCCATCCCTACGGTGGCAGATGAACCTCACTTAGACAAATGGAGCAACTGAGATTGACACTAGCAAACAGATGGCATGCCTTTATCTTTCTCCTTGTTTACTACTGCATGTGATAAAGGTGAACGTTTTAAGAATTACAAGTGCAACCAAAACACCCTGTAATTTTATCAAAAGTGATGGAAAAAACCACGCTCAAGTGCAGTGACAAAGAAAGTAGAAAAAAGAACATGAAAAGATGACCTCATAAAATGGGAGACTCCAAATATCGGCTCCTCTTGGTTGCCACCTATCTGACTTGTACTGGAGAAAGAAATGGCAGCTTGCTTGTACTGGCAGCAATAACGCCATATAAAACAATGTATTATTGTACATTATTATAGTAATGTAACATTACACAGCTTGAATGCGGTTCTTGTGGGATCTGAACTTTCTCATCTCAGACAATAAGTCCCTGTTTGATTATAAAATACTCCTATTCTGTTCCAAATTACACTTCTGAAATATGCCAAAGTATGTTAATAGCTGATGAATGCAACAATTTTCAACATATAAAGTACCGTGATGTAGACTGAAAGAGCAGGGGTCAAAAACATAAAGATTACGATGTACTTATGCCATCTCTCTCTCAAGTATGGCACACAGAGGAGCACAGAGAATTAACAGACAATGACTGTCACATCACTGAACTACATCACCTTAATGCAAATGAATGAAGTGCAAAAGAAACAACTATTTTAAACAGTACATATCACTAAATAAGCTACTTATTTATAGTATTTTCTGTATGAGAAAACCCACTGATTAAACAATTACATAGCTGGAACTCTGCAGACCACTTAGCACTGAGCGCTCTCTCCCACAAGATTTATAGCGACAATTTCAACAGAACCAAGGTAGGACAATAGCTTTAAAAAGTCTCATCCTGTAATTCAACCCAAGTTATTAGTTCGGAAGCTGGATATGCACATTGAGATTGATTTTATGGCACTGTCTGTAGTTGCAGAGGAACAAATTTGAAAAGACAAAAGGAGTTCTTGGAAGGGGTGTCTGATTTATTATTTTTGTAGTTCTTCACAAAGAACAGTTCTAATATTCTATTAGAATATTCTAATATTGAAGTTATTTAAGAATAGTTGATATTAACTATTAATAGAATTGTTTTGAATTATGTTAATATACCCTTTTAGAAAGCGATAGAAATTAATCTAAATTAATTTTAAATCTTCTCTTAAAAAAGAACAGATATTTTTATTGAATCAATAGCCTTGACATTGACTTTTTCTTTAGAAGGTGACAGTAATTCTGAGCAATGGAGCCAAAAGGTGCACAGGATGTGGTATTAGGGAAGACATTCACTCACAGAAGTTTCACAATGCACTTTTATAATTGTGCACAGCTCTCATTTATACCTGACATTACTACATACTAGCAGCATTCCCCAAAATAGGAAGAAACTCTTCAAATCTGGTTTTATATGGTGGCAGGCAGCAACACTAATGTTCCTTATCCATACTAAAATAGACATAATGAATAGAAGATACTACATACAGACTGATATTTCAACAACCTCTAACATTGCTTGTGTATGCTCTGCTCTCCTCCCCCCCAAGGGATTTCCAAAGCTTTTAAAAATACTTTGTGGTCTCCTAAAAGATCTCCAGTGAAGCCAAGAACCTTACCCTTGCTGCTTTCAAGCCTTTGGAAAATAAAATTGCTATTGCTAAGCATCTTTTGAAGATCTTTTAGGAGTGGTTCACAGATCTGGAGAGGTTCAGCAACTATAACTGAAAAATAAATCTGTAGATGGTATGAAAAGTAGTATTAAAAGTAGCATTCCACAACAGTCTAGTAACTTGAGGGTGTCTTCCACTCTCCTGTATCACCATCACCATACTTACTCCACCTTCTGTCTTCCCCAGAAACGTAGGCTTTAGATGCTATAACTGTGGCTAGACAAGGAAAGAACTAACAGGAAGTAAAAGTATTTATTGAAATAAGTACAAAAAAGATACTGTAAAAGAAAAGCCAAGTTAAAATCCCCAATCAACTCCTTCAAACTTTTTATATAATAGTTTCAGCAAGTAAATAAACTTGTTTATAATGTAACTTGGCAGCAACATCAATGACTTTGGGAAGATGGTATAAAAATGAAATGCCATTATTGAATATGATGTAGAAAAACTGTATTTGGCTTTTCATGCAAAATGTATGTAAATTTTTAAAGATGCTTTATTAAAAAATATAATGTAAGTAAAAATTAGGTCAGTTGTTACAAAACTTACTGATCTCTGTAGATCTACTGGGTACTGGAGGAGGCTGTGTACCATTGCGAGTAGGTGTTGATGACTGAGGGGATATGGGAGAAAAGGGAACCATATCAAAGATGTCAGTGGAGGGTGATTTAGGTGTCACACTGCCTGCCTACAATAAGGACAATACATATTAGGGCAATATTTCACATGAAAAAGATCACAATACCGAATTCTTCAGCATGCAGATAAGAGCCACATTTTCAGAAAAGTTAAAAATAACCATCAGCATGCAAAAAACAGCTCCTGACATCAAGCAAATGGCATTTGCAGTTCAGAGTCTGAGACATGCTAAAACTCTCCAATACATAAGCAGCATTATAATTTTTCCATTTTCAGTCCATCTGGTACAGCCAGAAATGTATCACAGTTAAACCTGGAAAAGCTGGTGACAAGCAGTTCTCTATTGCAAACGTATGAATACAGACATGTTCACAAGACCTATTGAAGGTAATACCGCAACAACAATATGTTATGCTCTGAAGCACACAGAAACAAGAGGCTACAATTAAAAGATAATCTCCGTATTTCTTGTTTACTAATTCTTCCTTACATGATCACTTATCTGACAACCTGAAAAACCTGGTGTGATCAAAGCTTCAAATGTATTTTTTTCATAAATAACAACCTAGACATGCAATACACTGAATATAAACATACAAAATAAAATTCTCATCCTTGAATGTGAAACAGAATACATTTTGTTAGGAAGGCCCAGGAATTTGGAAGGGTTCAAAAAAATACTGCATAAGCATAGAAACCCCAAACCCAACAATCACTATGGTTCTACAGTCATATTTATTTTTGAATGATGCATTTCTCCTGCCATCAGTCTACTACTTTGGGACACAAACGAGGCACACTAAAGACAAATGACGAAATAGATTAAAACTGAGATTGACAAACTGGAGGCAAAATACATATGCAAAGCTACTTTGCATGTTAATGTTATTACTTAGACAATACCAAAAAATCTACATTCTGTGTATTAGAGGGACTATACAGCCAGGCAAAGGGAAAGCCTGCTGCTTTTGAATAAGATTCAATTTGACCAAAATATGCATGTGAAAATTTTAAAGTGCAAGAAATTAATGACATGGATCCTTTCATTCAGAATACATGCATATGACAACCTGGCAAGCACATAGTCTTTAGCACTGCCAGTTCATGAGAGTTTCATGGTCCTAAACCTTATTTTGGAATGCTACTTTCTTTAGTGCTTCTGCTGCAGCAACTGAAGCTGCACTCTGACAGCACATGCCATAGATTTCTGAGCTAAATCTATAGGCAGCCCTAAACTACCTCTACTTCTCTCTGGAGACTGCAGTGGCTGCTGAGAAGGAAACGATACTGATCCACAGTCTTCCACTGAATACACCGCTTAAAGAGAAAACTAGATTCTGAAGGCCTACATTTCCTATTTATTAGAAGTTTGTATTTTATTTTAGAATTTGTATTTTAAATTTTATTTAGAATTTGTATTTTAAATTTGGATTAAGAAAGATCTAGAACTGTTCTAAAAAACCTGTGGTATTTCTGCCTAGGTATACTGAAGTATACCAAGCAATATAAAACAAAAATATTCTCTCGGTCATGTTATTCCCTGGCAAGAACACAGCTGAATTAACTTCATAAAATAACTAATATTTAAGATATTTACACACCCAGAACTCTTACTGACCTCAACATGAGTTAGCATTGCCATTTCAAAGATCATTTGTTGTGAAAAGATTTCAGTGCATAGCGTTTAGTTACAATAGGCTCTTATTGTTATGTTCATGGACACCGCATTAACCTCCTGGCACCTTTGTGCATAGTCAGAGAACCAGTATTATTTAAGTCAGGGAGATCACTGGATGTCATCTGCTCCCACTCAAAGCAGAGCAACAGATGTGCTTGACCCAAAGTAAACATAAATTATCTCATATCCCTTTCTTCATACAAACAAAACTCCCTCCCATTGTATATAGGTTTTTTTCTGCATCAGGAAGGTGGCATTCAGATTTAACGTGTAAGTATATGCCATATATGAACCAACATTTCCCATCAACGTTGATGGATAATCCTAGAATGTCTTGGAGACAGTAAATGCTAATGTAGACTGTCCTTATTTGCTAAGAGTTTATAGCTACCTAGAAACTAGATAAACAAACAGTATTTATGTTTAGTTGTAAATGAGTCTTTTGGGCAAAAAAAGCAAACCCAAGCTTTACACTGTCATTTCCTGTCTATATGCTATTTTGTTCAAGTTACTGGCCATTTTGATACTGATACAGCTAGTTTAAATAAAACTATAATTCAGTCATTTTAAGAAATGTATATTTTGAATACATATGAGCACAAGAAGCATTTTATTTAGTGAACACATGCAGAAAGCCAGGATGTTTGCCAAATACAGCCAGATGTTACTTGCAAATGGAAGAAAAATTGAGAGTATAAGCATATTGCTATGAGAAAGCAGGCAATATGCCCATTTCATATTTAAGAATAATTTTCAATCTTCATTTTGCACAGAGTTTTATAAAGTATGCTAAAAGGTATTTAATGGCTGATTGCTTTTCTATTAATTCATGAGGGGGGAAAGCTCTTGTAGCTGGACCTTGAGAACTGTTTGCTTTGAGTAACTATTCTTAATATAAAGAATTTTAACAAAAGGCTGACAGGGAACACAGATTTAATGAATTAATGGATTAATTTAAACATGTTGGGAAGATAACATGTTGTTCTAGGGGTGGGAGAGAAAAAGCTATGTAGAAGTAAGAGTGAATCTTCATAAATCCTCTATTTTTAGAGTATCTCTAGAGAATCTAAGATACATCTGCTCTGTCCTTTAACCACTGTACAAAATGCACGTTTTTAATACAAGTTAACACACAACAGAGAACAAAGGAAAGCCAAAAAAACTGAAAAAGGTTTTGCACAGCAGGATTACACGAGGTCTTGGGCAGCTGTATTCACTGGTTGGCTTTGGAAGACCACTTTTTGAAGGTGGTGGTATTAACAATCCAGATGGTAGTCTAGAGTCAGGAGAACTCCTAGGAGTAAGCGTAATGGAAGAGATATCTAAACAAGGAGGTGAATCCTCATTGTTACACCAGAAAAAAGTAGAGGGTCTTTGAAACATATGTTCATCATTATCACACTTTATGTGCAGCAGCTGAAAAGGAATCACAGAAAGAGAAAACATTCTGAGGAACAGAACGTGGTAATGTCAGGGAAAGAAGAAAAAACACCACATTTCATACTTCAAAAAAGTTTTGTCAGCAACTTGCTGTTTAGTGCTATAGTCACAAGATACAGAACTTGAAAATATTCTAAAACAAAATCTAAAAATATACCATAATAAGAGGTAACCCAGTATTAACTGGAATGAAGACAACTTGCTCCTTGATAATTACACCAAATGAAATGAAAACAGGCATCTTTCCAGAAGTGGGTGTGTCAGATGCACTGACAACTGTCAAAATCCATCAACATATCAGCAATATCTCAAATCTGCATATTTAAATAAGCAGGTAAGCACATATCTGGCGAGAAGAATTACCCTGATGGCTAAAGCACAGGTCAGAATTTTCTTTCTCCAAACCAGGAAACACCTACCATTTATATCCCACCAATATTTAAAAACATTTAACTAAGATGTTCTTACAGTAGAAGCTCTCTGTGCACAGATTTTAACATTTACATTAACACTAGACTTTGTTTCATTTCCCTATCTACAGAATATCAGAACCTAAACATTCATGGATACTAATGTCCTTCTGTCATCTTTTCTGCGTGGATGAAAAACTAATCAAAGTTGGTGTTTTCAGTAGGTATCTCAAAAGCTGAGACTTGTTGCAAAGCAAAGGAGTCTTCATGTCCCGACAACAGCAGCACAGGATGCAGGACAGAATAAAACTTTGGTGCTAAGGAAATAAAAATGTTGTGGATTGTATGATTCTCTGGATCTCTTAGCAGATTCACAGAACAGCTTCAAACAGAGGCAAATGAGTAATACCCACACCAGAATACTACAGAGGATAAGAGCGTTCACCTAATACGACAAAGTGGTAACTGCAAGGTTCTGGTCTGAATTAGGCGGACAAGAACCTGCAGCAGGCTGCCTCATATGACTGGGCAGCATTTAACTGTACATTGCAGCAAGATTCACTGTGTATCGAGAGTGAAACTGAGGGCTTTGTCCACTTCGATAAAAAACAAAACCCCTTTTTTGCTTCAATGGGAAATATCTGCAATCCTGGAAGTTTTCAAAAGAAATGGATCTTGTCTAGGTGAAATTAGATAAAAAGAGCCCTTAGGACTGATCCTGGAAAGAAAAGCGTAAAGGGAAATTCTTTTAAAATATTTAAGAAATATGCCCAAACAATCATTCTGTTGGCGCCAAGTTGTAATTTCTACCTCAAAATCTCAGGGAAAAAAGGCTTCAGACAGTTAAAACAAGGCTTTAGAGGACAGATTTATCTTTCAATCTTAACAGAAGAGATTAAACACTTGCGCAGAGAGTTCTTGGCTAGAGACAAGAGTTTCTACACTGAGAAGGCAGGAAATGGATCTGTAGGTATCTCACTTAAAAAACCCTCAACTTGCCCAGGCTGAAGCAGTGGCAGATATATGCAGCAAAAATTCTGAAATCTGCTTTTACTCTCCTCATAGAGTGTTACACAATCGATGTGACATGTTTATTTCATTAGAAGTCTGCAAAACTCCAGTAGAGCAGGATTTAATCAATGATTTTTTAAAGCATTTTTTCAGAGTTATGTAGAAAACAAAACATTTGAAATAATTTTAAACTGAGTCTTAGTTCCTTTCTTGACTTTCTTTACAGATAAGCCAGGTAAGGGCACAGGTATCCTAATTCAGTAACAATGCTATACTTATGAGAACACCAGCAAAGACCACAAAACTCTCTATTCAAAATTTGTAATTCATTAAGAAAAACCAAAGTTTTAATCACAATTGCAAAGAACTCATCTGTAGACAAGCTGACATTGTGAAACAGAGGGTTTGAAATGGTAATCAATAAAAATGAAAGCAAAAAACCTACAAGACACAGCATTTTCATTATTATTTCAAGTTTCACTAGACTACAGGTAGAAGACCTGCAATGTGATGCTACCATGTACTTGCTGCTATACATATATATGGAAAAAATAGATCTCATAATAATAAAACACTGGAAGATACTAAATACAAATAGTCAAATTAAGAAAGCAAAATATTTCCCTGAAATGCAAAACAGCAAAGGATGAGTAGTTTCCATAGAAATGCATGTATATCACATGGAAAATCATAGCAAAACCAGCAAAAGGCACATAGGATGCAAAGCAGCAAAACGGTAAGGATGATGAACTTATATCAAATCCAGGCAACAACAGGTGTTAATACAGAACAGGAATACACACTATTTGTATCATTTGAGCCCTGAATGTTGAGCAGTCACGTTTCCTCCTACTTATCTGATAAGAGATAATCTTAGGATATTTCACACTGTACAAGATGTCAAGCTTCATATGACAGTTTAGGGAATGTGTCTTATCAATAATGAATTTTCAGTAGTAATCTTTCATTGTACTAGTAATTCTCCTGTCCTACAGTGCAGTACAGAAGTCCACCCCCGGGCACTGAGACTTGTGTTGTGAGCATTGTTCTGTGGGTGCATCTCATGACCAGAAAGACCTGTGAGGCTGCCAGTGCCTTTCTGCTTACAGGCCTATGTATCCAAGCAGCCACAGACAGGACAGGTACAGCAAGGAAGTGTACTCAACAGTGAAAAATAATAATTGAAAGGTGACAAAGAGAAGAATTGCACAGGCGGCTTTTAAAATGTAGGTAACATCACCAGATTAAAAAAAGGCAGAAGGGAATAGATCCTCACTCTAAAGAACACAACCTCAAAAGGGTATAACTTCTGAAACTTAATACTCTTACACCAGATTATAAAGGAAGAAAATACAGTAAAAATGTATTAAATTGCCATGTTATCTGGAAAACATATTTTGTCTGAGCTTCCCCTTGTGTAACACCGAATGTGTAGTATTGGTCAGACTGATATATTACTTTGCAATTTGGGCCCCATTTCATCAACACAAGGAAACAACATGGAATAGTTCTTAATGAAATTAGCATACTAGTTCAGTGGACCTGGTGTCTGTTATGATTAGATGTTATTATGTGCCTGTCAAAGGATTTATTTTTGACTCAGTCTACTTAGCATGATGCTGAAGATGCACTGTTTGGCTGCATCATACTAGAAAACGTAGTATGATCGAGTTTTTGTTAATCAAGAAATAATTTCAAAATAGTTTGTTTTTACCAGGTGTCTCAAGATATTGATTGCAGTCTCTCTGTCACAGCCCCACAGGAATCACATAAGTATATTAATGAATTAGAAAATGTTTTTCTTCCTTAGAACATTCAGGCTGGTAATATACAGAACAGTCACAGTGGATAACTGCAGTAAATGTTACAGGGAACTGTGCATGACCTTGAATTGGAAATTACAGTTTGTTGCAAAACCACTGATTACAAACTACCTGAGATTTGGGACTACTAAGGATATATTAATTTACTAATTCATAAAATACTGTATAAGTATTAGCAATTTCATTAATTAACTGCTACATCTTAGTACTTTTTCAGTATAATGAAATCTGACATAGAAAACTAAAATTTATTATTTTTAACACCACAGACAAAACTTTAAACCCTCATGAAGAAGTGCTCACTGAACTGAATACAGAATATTATAAAATTCAAAGAGCAGAAGATAGGCAAAGAAAAAACATTTTCTCACTTGGCAGTCCTAATGGAAACATGAATCAAGTGACATGCCTAAACACATTCCAAAACCATTTCCTGAAATACGCATACAGTTCCAATGTCTATCTTGGGGTTTTCTCATGAGGGTGTTAAAGCTTCTTAATGAGGATAATAGGTGCAGGTGGCCTATGCTTCTAAGTCACAATTTTTAAAGAACTTTCAAAAAGGGTCTAATCAATCAGTACCTTTAATGCTCCATTTAAAAAAGGAGGGGTTTTGCAACACTGCCATGATAGGAATACATATTACATACTACCTCTTTGGTAATACTTATGGTGAATGGAAGAACACAGATCCTTTTGGGGCTGTTTCTCCCAATACCTTTTCCTGCTGCCTTTCAATTCTGCTTCTCTCATATTTCACCGTTCTCTCTTAAGTTATTTTCCTGAATATTCCTGTTTTCTTCTAGCTAAATTGAGAGTCATGCAGTTGTCACAATCTTTTTCTCTGCCTTAAACATGTTGCTCAAGGAGAAAATCGTCAAGGCATGCCTGATAAACTTCAGCCAAGCCCAAAAAAGATTAAAATTCTCTCCTTTCATCAGAGGTTCCTTGGTGACCTACAATGGTTTACTGTTCAGTCGGCTATGAAAACTGAGGGTGCTAACCCACACAAAGGCTGTGTGGACAGCTAACCAAGGCCACTTTAGGCAACACTAGCAATATAAATAGCAAAAAAAAGACGTCATGTGAAACAGTGCTCCCAGGGATGCACTGATCTTTGGAGGTTGGATTTACACATAGCAACAGCATCCAAAGCCTTAGTGTGATACAAACTTGAGCAGCAGCATCATAAGCAAACAACAAAACGAAAATCAGATTGTCCTCATATAATCAAGACCAAATGCAAAAAAGACCAGTGACTAATGTATTGCCAAGCCACTAAAACAGATGAAAAGTAAACAGCACAAGATATAAAAGTAATGGAAAATTTAACTGTACATGCAACAGAGCGAGAGACAAAAGAAACATCCCATGCCAACATTTCCCATGGCACATGTAAGCACAGCTATAAAGGCAAACTTCTCAAAGGAAACTCCTAGTTTGGTATAGTATGTCCTTGACAGATCATTTCAGGAAATGAAAAAAAGTGAGCATTTCTATTGCATAACAATTCTGCATTGGCAAATATAGATACTTTAGGGACTAACTTTTTAAAGTTTTAGCAAGACTAGCACAATTAAAAACATACACAAAAAGCAGAAAAAATGTTTACCAAGTAGTTTATTATTTACTGATATGCTAAATAAACTTAAATCTAAATAGTTACAATACCCTGAGAGAAAAAGCATGCAGAATATTAATAATTTGATGTTCAACTTTCACAGTATATTTTATGTGAAAGCATTTGATTATACAACTTAGTTTTCTTTTTTTT
Organism: Athene noctua; assembly: GCF_965140245.1. NCBI lineage: Eukaryota > Metazoa > Chordata > Aves > Strigiformes > Strigidae > Athene > Athene noctua. The sequence continues at coordinate 34,729,326 of NC_134043.1, read as the reverse complement.
TTTTTTTTTCATTTCCAACTATGAACTCATTGCTTTTAATGGCTTCTTTTATAGGTTCAGAAAGAAATTTCATTTTTCCCCATACAGTTTATGAACTGATAGAAAAAGTACCTAAATTCGACTGATGTTGATTTGGCCATATGGCTAGATTTAGAACAACCACAGAAAAATTTTCATAGTGATACTAATAACCAAGTAACAAGACATTTTTGACACCAAATGTATCCTTCAAAAGCAGAAGCCTACTGCTGTCAATACTTTGCACCTGCTTAAACACTGCAAAAATGTAAATGGTACTTAATTGCATTATTCATGCGTATAGTTTGCACCAATTTCAGTCTGCCAGTATTTTAAAATAAGTCCTCAAATGAACCCTTATATGGCCTGCAAAAAATCTGCAGTACAAGCAATACAAGCAAATCAGGAAAGCAGTTTTAGATTAGATTTCCCTTTGTATTTCCCAAACAAGCCTGTAACTTGCAATCCTTTGAACTGGAGAGAGAAAAGTCATCCCTCATTTTTTAATAATTATTATTTTCAATTTTCACATGAGTGGATTTTTTTTTTAAATGGTAGAAATGGCTTTTAAAACCCCAACAACTGTGTCAAGTATCACTGAAATAATACAAAAAGAACTGAAATTAAAATTTTTAAAAATTTTAAAATTAATATTTTCGACCTACTTCATTTCATTAAAAATTAACGGAAGACTAATGTGTCTAGAATAATTAAAGACATAAAAATCAATCAGCTTCGTAAGGAACAAGCAGGAGTAAAGAAATGATAGACTGGCATTGCATACAAATAATACGATGGTTTCTTAGTTACTGACAAGCAGGAAAGACATTCTGTCCTAGATCAGTATTTTAACAAATAAAGCATGACAGTGACGTCACTTGGCGTCTGTAACAGCACTGTTTCACATTACAGGTGCAATAAATATCCCTAAGTCTTCTCTCATGGCGAAAGAAAATACACACTCATTGTCAGCCTAAAATTATGCCTGCTTAATAATGATGCCTCCACATGGCTTGCAGTTCCCCTTCCATAGGGATGGGGATTGAAGGAGAAGATGAAATAGCCCACAAGGCCATTTCAGTGTTTATATTTGTCATGTTCTGTTAACTGTCATCACAGGCACTTGCAACATCTTTTGTTTCTTTAATTTGTTTAATCAAATAAAAACTTGTTTAATGAAGTTGCTAATGTTGGCTTCTGAAGTGCTAACTCAATTGCTGATTACAAAGTATTTCTGTGTCTGTGCATTAATAACTGAAGGAAGAGCACAGTCAACTACCTATAAAACAGGAAAGCCATTGCAGCACATCTGGCAAATGCTGAGAAAGCACAAACAGCATGCAAACAACCAAATACAAAAAAGAAAGCATAAGATATGAAAATCCAAGGTACTATTTAAGCATGACAGAAGCAACTTAATAACCATCTGTAGCTGGCTCCTGAAACTGAACATCTCTTTACAAATTTCTGTGATGCCAGTTAATAACACATGTACTTTTATCATATTAGGTATCAAGTATTAGGGCTTAAACTTTCCATTGAGCACTTAACAATCCGTCCCCAGATTTCAGCATACAGAGTAAACATCAAACGGGACTGATAGATAAGGAGTTATAGCAATATCAAATGAATTAAATATAAATAAATCAAATCCCTTATTATGTCTAAAAAAAGCTTCAGAAATCTCTCGTATGACACTGGCATCTCTTTATAATTCAATAGTATGGATATGAGAGTTATGAGAAAACCTGAAAACTATAGTTTAATAAATCTGTTTTAAATCACAAGAATGATTATGTTCTGTTCATAGCATGCAAAACAGTATCTGCAGGGAAGCAAGTATTCCCCCATCTAAACACAAGTGCTTAGGAAATGACTCAGAGGAGATATTATTCCCCATGTTGGATATTCTGCTTCATTATGTAAGTAATTTAATTCAGTATTTGACAAAATACTACCAATTTTACTCTGACAAAATGATCACAACAGAGAACTGCTATTTTTATTTTCTAATTATGAAGACATAGAGCAGCAATAGTACAGATATTTTCAACAGTATGGTAGTTAAAAGTTTTAGATTTAAATTCAGTCACATAAAAATCTCTAATAACTTTAAAACTGAAGTGATCTTTTTCATCACTGAAATTATGTGGAAATAGAGGAAAATATTATTTGCACCACTTCGGCTTTTCTCTAATAGGAGCTGAGATTTTGCAATGTCATGCTTGAAATGATAGTTGATTTGAATTAAAACTGTATAAAATTAATTATAAACTATAATAAGCAATCGTCTTATGAATTGTAACTTCCTTCTTTCATACATATTTATTGCTCACACAGTAAAAGAAGAGATAGCAGTGGATGTGATATGATGATACCTATTTCAGGCACTTTGATTTATGATCCCTTTATCAGACTCAAACTGTCTTAAAAATATTTATGCTTCCTTTTCCCTGAAGTAACTTTATAACCTCACTATTCCTTTCCTTCATTTATTTTCAACCTAATCGTTGCATTTATATGTACTTACTCTTATGCTAGCCCAATTAGTAGCTCTGATTTACAACGTACACAATCCGGTTTAAAACATACCTACTTGAATGATGTCTCTTTTTAAGGTACAAAAGTTGATAGTGTTTGGGGGATGCAGTTATGTTCCTAGATTTGAGATAGATACTTGCCTGAAAATGGTTTTGGTTTTGTTTGTTTGTTTGGTTGGTTTGTTTTGTGGTTTGTTTTGGTTTTTTTTTCTTTCCCCTATTGTTGGCTATGTGAAGAATCAGATAAGACAAAAAGTAGCTTAATCCAAACTCCTGCTTGAAGCAGGATTCAATTAGCTGAAGCTGCGGAGGACTATGTCCAGGAATTTTTAAATATCTCCAAAAGTACAGATTGCTCCAACCTCTCTGGGCAACCTGTTCCAATCCAATATTTATTCATTTATATACATCTATTTTGTGGTAGAATTGATTTAGATATTAAATAGGCTGTTAGATTGCTCTTACTGCAATTCTAATCATGAGAAAACTCAGGAAATTTGTGACAGGAAATGTTTGTGGTTTTCTTTTTAAAGATTAAGGAATAAATAAAGCAATAAAATTGTATGTGAAAACTAATAGGAGGTAGTGATTTATTAAAATTAATTAATATTTTAATATAATTATCAATATTATATAATTTTGTTGCAGCGTAAGTACTATTTAAGCAATATGTATATTCCTTGTACCAATAGTAATTAACAATAAAACACCGCCTAGGGAGTGAATTTACAAATAGCTGGTAAATTTACAATTTTAGATCCTAACTCTTTGATAAGGAATGATACAGCATCGTCTTAGACAAATCGCAAACTACAGGATATTTTTTTGTCATTATCAATAATTTTAAGTTTTTTGCTAAATGCAATTATCAAGTTCTTCATTAATTTAAATGAAAGAGAAATGCATCTATCACACAGGACTTACAAGTCTGTTTAACTGAATTTAAAGATACATTTAGTTATCATATTCACTAAAAAAACCAAACTAGCTGCCATCCCAACTGAGGAAAATTAAAAATTAAAGAACTGACTATATTGATTTTAAATCTAGCATTAAAGTTGATTACCTATCACTGAATGCTTCATAAGTGAGAAGACATTCATAATTTACAGTTTTCACTGTGGCAGTTACACAGTATTTATAATTTATGGTGTTCTCTCTTCTAAATAGATTTGGGTAAAATGAGATGACAATTACTCATGGGTACAACCATCTAATCAATATCAAGGGAGGGTACAGACAGTATTGAAAAATTGTCATCACCATTATAAACATACTTTTCACATTGCCCAAATTTCTAAACATCCATATAAAGTGAAATGGTGCACCTCCAGGGCAGGGACAAGGTGGCCCAAAACGCACAGCTCAAAAGCAGTCCATGTTTTTCTAAGATTTTGCTAGATGCACATTAAGAAATTTTATTTATTTTCACAGTTACCTAATACTGTATAGATAGAATATACCTGTAAGAAGAGGGGAGTCATTAGGGTCAGTTTGCAATGCAACCTGCATTTTTAGAGGTCTTGATTAGCTATAAATGTGATTTAGTCATCTAAAAATAATTCTGTTTGATCATCTATTGGAACTGCAGAACGCGTAAGAAATTTCCAATGGTGAGGAACCCCCACTTGCTCCTTTTTACCTATCCACCCATTGTTATTTCCTGAGACCTAATGACTCCTTTGAAAGACACAAGATTTTTTTAAAGTCATTTAGAAAATGTCAGTAGTAAGTGACAATATGCTTGTGACAGAAAGTTCCTAGAAAAATCCCAAGTAGCATTCTTGAACCAGATACTTTAAGTTCTTCATTCTTAGCTGGCATGCTTAGATGTCTACTAGAATGAGTATTTACTGTCTTTAGGCAGGAACAAATAGATATGATGCAGGGATTAAAGAACCACAATTTGAGAGACTGCAATTTGCATTTTTGTTGGCTTGTCACAGTCTTACTGTTACTTCAATACTGCATTTCAACAGATATGTTATATGATCACTGTTTGTTAATCATAATCACTGGAAACAACATGGATACTAATAATTATCATAAGAGAATGATTATAAATATAGAGTAACTTCAGATATGAGAGCTATGATCATGTACTTACTGGAGATGCATGTACTTGTGTTATTCTTAACTGATTTTCCAAATCTTGAACTTTATTTTTCAGTTCTGTGTTTTCAGTTTCTAGTTCTTGAATCTACAAAGCAAGTAGTTATTGCAATAGCTATTGGGATATTCATTCATTTCAAAAGTGTCCATTGAGAGCAAATTTTAGCTGAGATCTGGCAATTTAGAAGCAGTGCTTTACTAATTATCTGATCACAAAAAGTAATCAAATTTCTGTATCTTCCACATTTCAACCTTGCTAGTCTCTTTAATGACCCTGCAAGATGGCAAAAGATAAACTACTGTTTCACAGTATCAGGTCTTTTTTCAGTTTTCTTTCTTTAGTATCTGTTGCAATTCTTAGCAATCTAAGAATAATGCTGGAAATTATGCTATCATAAAAAGCAGGTAACTCAAAAGTTCTTTAAAACGCATAGTTCAGAACTTACTCTTTTCTGTAAACCTGCAATTTGTTTCCTTGTTTCAACATCTTTTCCTCCAGATTCCAGAAATTTCCTGTAAGCTAAGTCAAATGCTTGGCCAATTGTTAAAGTTATCTCTTCCGCCTTTATATAAAATATAAGAAAGAAATTAGTATATTAATAATATTTGATATAATTAATTTCAGATGACCACAAAATACTTTAGACCACAAAATACTTTACATTGTGTATCATGTTCAAAGGATTTGCTTCATCCATCGTGAAGGCAACACTACAGAGGAGCATGGCAAACATTCTTCAGCAAAATACCTTGACAGAAAATGCTATGAAAGCAACTTAAAAACACTGCAGATAAAGAAGGAAGACTGAAGAGGCAGAATGCAATTAAATAATTTTTAGTATAAATTATGCCTCCAATTCCTGTAAATACAGATAGCGTGTTTCAGTATGTCTTTTTCTGATGATTTCTGAAGTAAATACAAGCTTTTCAATTATTAAACAAATTGGTTTGGTTTTAACAGCTTCATGTTTTCATGTTAATGGATGTTTTGACCCCTTTTGCTTTTAAATTTGGACTTCAACACTTATTTTTACAAATCCTATAATGGTCAATCAGCATAGCATAGATAAATGTATTTATCTGTACAAGTATTTCTGATTACCAAAATCCAACCAAACAGAATTTGCATTTGTATGTGCAAAATATAATAATTTAGTAGTTTTATGCTGATTAGTATCCTATGTTGTGTATACCCAGTCTGTGCAGAAAATCTACTTTAAAAATAAAGGTAACAATAAGTGTATAAGAAGTTGATAGAGCACACCAAGGTTCCAAAAAAAAAAAAAAAATGGTGACTTACAAGAGGCACCAATAAAAGGTGAACATATTTGCCTTAGAACACCATTTGCCTTAGAACTTCAGTAGAGAAAGTAAACACAGTCGATAATCACATTTTTATTTTTAAAACAATTTGACAGGGGAACAAAAAAAACCCCAAACAACAAAACCCACATTAATCTGGCTAAAGATAAACTAGAATTTTCTTGTCTTTATTGAAAAGAAAATCTGAAATTGTTTTTTTCTCATGAAAGCAGAGTATTCTGCCCAATGCTGAGAACACTTTTCCTTCACTAGCTGTAAGAACATGAAGGGCTGGATGCAAAAAAATGGTACAGAATGTGATGCTCCCAGCCTTTTATCCATCAGTGTGCAACACTAAGTCATTCAGTAGAGGTGTGTGAAGACCTGAGTTCTACAGGAATGGGGAATTAACTCCTCTTTTTACTCTGAAAAAAACACATATGGCCACCTTTATTAAAGAAACCCCAAAACATCACAAGCAATTATCTTAACCAAATCAAGACTGAATTAGACAAAAAAGCTGAACTAGGACTGCTTTAGAGAATAACTGTTTATGTTAGTAAAAGGAAAGTGTAATGCACACTAGGAGCATGCAGTCCAATCTTCTTGGAAGGATGAAGGTTGGCTGAAATGAAAAGGACCAAATGAGGTGGGATCCTTTGAAATCTGGGAGTACTAATGAACAAAGGAAATGGAGGAAAAAAGTACAGTAAGTGAAATATGAAGTTAGAGAAAAAGAAACAGCGCGTTAGTATGGAATAAAAATGGTACTAGTGTGCAGAGACTTCCAGAGCAATTTAAAATCATGGGAATATGTGAAAAAGAGGTGCAGGATAGATATTTGAAGAGAATTGAACAGATGCGTATAACAATTCTGAACAATATCTACTGAAGGCACTGGAGCAATGCAGGTGAATAACTCAGAAATACTGGGAAGTAACACATAATGCTACGTAACTGCACATATATAGAAGTGAATGCGCATCTTTTTCTTAAAGAAAAAAAAGTTTCCTTAATATGATTATCTCAAGATACTTCAGAATAATACAAAAAGAGAGACTCCAGATTATAAAAAACCCTAAACATCCATTTTTGGTGTTGATTCCAATGTTTTTATTTGTTAATTATTTTCTGCCAGGGTAAACACATGACCTTGTTTCAGCTAGACACCATTTTCTTAATTTCCTGTCCTAAAGTTTTTTTTTCTCCTATTGAACATTTTTGAACAGTTGCCCCATTCTCTCAGACACAAGAGAATTCAGTGGTTGGTGCACTGAATTCTCTTTTAGTGCATCATGGCATTAACAAACTTGAAAGACATGGCAGGGGGAAGGCAGAGAAGGAGGAACCTTGCCGTAAAAAAAAATAAAAAAATAAATCTGAGGCAGACACATCAGCAGAAGAGTCTGAGGGTATCTCAGCCACAGGGTTGCAGCAATCTCTGCAAAACAGCTGTGAAAACATTTCAAGCTTGGTGGGATGCAGTCTTTTCTCAGAGTATTGCAGATGCTTGGCCTAGGATATCGAGCTGGGTAGTAAGAATTGTCCCAGAAAACCACCTTAGATCAATGAAGAAAAAGGCTCTTCTTTCAATTAATGCATCTAAGTTACAAGACACTGTGTTACCATGAAAGATTATACTAAAGTGACCCCAATTAAAAGGCAGGCTATCCGCCTTTATTAATTGTCCCTGGTTTATTTCAAAGCAGATCAATCAAAGCCCGTAACAGGTACACAAATTCTTTCAGCGTCTTGCATACTTACACACTTTTCACTGTCAAATACATAGCACAGATGCTTATTTGATTCTGAATCTTTGCAAATGAAAGTAAATATTCTCTTGTCCGTTTTATCATCAGCACAAAATGATATCCTATGGAGTTGACAATTGTGTTGGACTTCCTGCAAATAAAAAGAAAGACTGTTTTAAAAAAACCTACTATACTTGTTTAGGATAAAGATGCGCAAATAAATCTGAATTTCCTAATGTACATAAGATCAGGCAAGTTGCATTAACATTTTTTTTTTAATGTCTCTCACTGTACATGAGAACACCCGAAAATGGACTGAATGTAAGCAGGAAGTTTTTATTTGGACAGCATTTATCTGGAAGTGTTTCGATAGTAATTTCTGTTCTAGAAAATTGGTTTTCCTGTTGCTTTGCATCCCTGTGCAATTTATTTAGGGACTGATTATGTAAAATACTCTGTTCTTTTTCCAGGTGCACACCATCTTCAGATTTCATCATCTCCCAGGGTTTGTTAAAATGGTTTTACTGAAGTGAGTCCTTTTATCTTAAATATAGCAAACAGAAATAAAATGAATTTGTTATCCAAAAAAAGGGGCACAGAGAACCAAATTAGACATCTAAATAACTACTTACTTAAGGGCAACATAAACAGCTTTTAAACATTATTATTTGCATATTTTCAATACTGTATTTTACTTTCCATTAAAAAGCATGTTCCAGCTATTAAAAAAGTTGCAGTGGTAATGCTCTTCAGCTGAGAGAGCTTGACAAGACTGAAATAAACTATCTGAACTATTTTTTTTGTTGTTTTTCTTCAACAAGTCTCTTCTTGGTATTTTATTTTATTTGGCTTATTACATGGGAAAGCAGTATTTGCTTTAAAGGAAAATATGCAGTTTAGCTGTGAACTATTATCTATTTTAAAAAAAGAAAGTTTCTTTGCAGCACCAGGGTTCCCAGATTGCCATAAACTCGTAAACAAAGGCATGCCCTCTCTGCACACAACCCCTTATTAAAAAAATGTACCATAGGGGCAATCTTTTCCCTTTGCCCCAACTGGGTTCCTCTTCTCAGTCTTTACAACCATTCTTCTGTGTATGCTATTTCTCCCATTGCCCCAGGTCTTTCTTGCATTCGATGTCTTTCTGTTGTAGCTCTTAAGCAATTACACATAACAGCATATGCTTGTTCTGGCTCTTTCAGGGTTTACAGATCCATAGAACTACTTTATATCATTTAAGGACAGAACCACTTCTCTATAATTTTCCTTTTTTGAGTGCCAAGTATAGAATCAAGTCCTGATACATAAAAAGGCCTCCTGTTCCTACCACAATTAATAGTGATTATGAACTAATATTCCTCTGTAACAATACTGAAGTGATTTGTTTCAAAAACACACTGAAAAAATTACTGTAATCAGAGATGGTAACATGGAATTTAAGTAATTTCCTAATGCATCTACAAATTGTGCAAAAACAAGGAAAGCTTGTTTCAAATTTACATTTATATACAGCTTTAAGAAACAAACTGGAGGAGATAAAAAGACTACTCATATTTGATTACCATCTGAGTTGTAATAACAAAATTTCTAAGAGACTAGAATTCTCCTATTCCCCCAGGAACTTCTGTCCCACAGATTTCTGTTAATCTCTGCAGGAAGACTTAGGAAGGCTAACATATTTTGGCATCTAAAACTATTATTTTAAAACCGTTTTTGTCAGGATATGGTGTTTAGTACCTCTTTCTGCCCTGTGACATAAGAAAGATGCAAAAACTGCAATTTAAGTTGATGAGGATATTTCTTTTCCCCTCTGCTTATGAACTGTTGAACTGTGGTTGTATCAATAGTCTGAAATCAATACGGATTGCAAATAGATATAGCCTTGCACTAAAGGTACCTTTTCGCAAAAGGCCGTATCACTGTCTAAATGGCAGCAACTACTCCAGAATTAGGAAGCAGTAACAAACAGTTCATTCAAATCCAACATTCAACATATGCATAAAAGATTTAAGAGCACTCAGCTGTTAAGGATTGCTGACTACTGAATAAATACTTTTTAGCTTGATTATATCTCATTATTCCTCTTTGAAGTCTGTGAGGAGGAAGTTTTGATTACTATATAACTCCTTCCAAAATACCAGAGCAAACAAAGGAACAGAAAAACCATCCACAGGACGGCTCAATGCACTTAACTGCTGAAAATGCAGGGACTGTCACTCTGTGTCAGATGAAAAGCATACCAGAACGCTTATGGGCTGCTACATGAAGTTTACAGAGAAATGAATAACACACATGAGAAATATAAGCATTCTAAGGAGTCAAGATCCAATTGGAAAAAAAAAAAGAGAAATGGAGGGAAAAATGAACAGGTTAAAGAAAGAGATGCAATTCCAAAGCAGCAGCAGGAAGAATGAGTACTGCAAACAAATTGTCTCCTCACTCACCTCCAAACACCTACATGTGGGCACCTACACAATGGTGACTATTTGGAAAGATGTTTATGATATGCTGTGTTAACACATATCTACCACAATGTTTTCACCTTCCTCAGAGTTTAAAAGTTCTGTTGTGAAAGGATTAATTACATCCCACATTAGCTACAGTCTGTATTTTGGAATATTACATACCTTCCTGGGAAGTTGTCACCCATGTGCTATAACAAGAAACGGTACTGTAGAAGAATTTTCCATCAACAGAATAGCTTTAGTTATAATACTTTTTTTAAATATATGAAACAATAAAAACACTAAAACCAGTTAAAACAGTATTTAATTACTAATGTAGCACCATAAACATATGTCTCTTACCTTTGTTTTTGGATCTAGAATTTTTACACCATAGATTGAGATTTGTAATTCAACTTTGGGAGTTTTCTGGCCTTCAGATTTCTTGATATGTCTTGCAAACTGTAAGATGAAAAATACAATAGCAATCACATTAACAATAACTTTTCTGAATTTTTTTTTTTTATTACTTCTCATTTCCTCTCAACTCCTTCCACCTGAATTTGTTTCCTTCCTTCTTCAAAAAGCTCTTATAAACAATGCCAACCACTCCCAAAGTCTCAGTTGGGCACTGAACAAGGATTTTAGACTGCACATTATAGAATATTCTTATAATTCAAGAAAATAGATTTTAAAATTACTCAGCTGGTTCTCTTGAAACTTCTATCTGTTGTTTATGTACTTTAAGCTTTTGCATGAGAACAGTAGAAACATGAACACTTTCAGACAGTTAGACAACCACTTGGTTGTTGAGCAGTGAACATCATTCCACATCGCACTATTTCTACACCCGCTTCTGTACACATGAACGTACGGTACTTTCCGTATGTTCCTCTAAGGAAATCAGTTATTTTAAACAGGTTCAGTGTGAAAGCACTAACAGCTGTCAACACCTAAAAAATACTTCATCTCTTCTATCATATTCTCAGGATTTATATGCTAACAGTTCACTAGATGATGGCTAGACAGTATTTTATATGACTGGGTAAGGTAATGTGTCCTATTCAATACATTTTCCATCCTTTCATATCTCCTCTTCTAGGTGCTAGATCTGACTTGTCATTCTGTCATGAACACTGCATATAAAATAAGCAGAGTATTTAAAATTTGCGATTGCATGGCAGTTATGAAGTGTCATGAATTTGGGTAACTTACTTAGCAAAGTTACAGAATTGCTCTATATTTTGCTCTGTCACCAGCTCTTTTCCTCAAGCATTTGACAACCTGGAATGGTATTTCCAAATGCATAAATAAGGATGATGACTCACTGAAGGCTAGAGGAATTGGAGTCTCTCCTTCACAGCTATATGTTTGAACACATCGTTCTCAGACTTGCTCCCACTCGAGTATAATTGAGCACATAATTCACCATCAGTACAAATAAACTATATAAAAAGTCAGTGAGGACAATGACTTTTAGTGGCATAAAGAGTCTAGAACGTCAACAAGGGTGCTAACCTATCTTAAGAAGGGTTAGACCTGGAAGCCAGAAGCCAGAATTACCTTCTCATTGTGAAGTACTTGGCTGTAGTCAACTGATATCTCCCCTAAAAACACCTAATCCCCCGATTTTTATTGAAGTGATAGTTGAGGGTTTGGGTTTTTGCTCTGTCCCTATTTCTATGCCAACTAGTACTTGAGAAATCTATCCATGAAATCAACTGCTATATAAAATATGACTCTCTCCATCTATTTTATTTCATTTTGCTTGTAAGCAGCTCTGTTCATGGCAAAATATTAACTAGTTTTAAGTACAACCCTAAAAGCACATAAATCTGCCTCTCTTCAGTATCATGTATACTGAATACGTGCAATATGCACACCCTTTCCCTGTCCTATTTATCGTCAAGACCATTTCTCACATATTTAGAGTATACTTTTAATAAAGTTTAATGACTATACCCATCCCTTTATTTTAATTAAGGTGGGTCATCTTTTACACATCTTTTTATTAAAAAAAATAATTTTACAGAAAATGAAATTAAAAAACCTAATCACTGGTTTACAGGTATTTTGACCAAAAACATTTCTAGACTTTCTAAGACAATTCAAATTTCTTGTTAAAAAATTATTTTTTCTTTCATAAAAATCTGACTCAAATTTTACACTACCAATTTAATCTGTTTGATTTGTAAGTCTCTGCTTTAAAAAACAGGAAATTGATGGGCCAATCAATGTTTTATTATCGCAGATTTTTTTTCTCCAAGATGATTATAAAACAAAGTGTCTTTCTGATCAGTCTTGTACATTTACTTAATACCCTCACTCCATCAGCTTTCCTTTTTGATTTGTAATTTAATTATGTCCTTTCATTAGTTGAAACTTTGAGGACATATGTGGTCCCCTTTTCATAGTACCACTGGGCTCTGCAATTGGCTCAGTTTACTACACATTAAATGGAATGACCACAAAAACTATAGATCAACTGGACAGTTTGGGCGCCTCTTTCCAGTGTAATTCACAGTGCACAGAAAAATAACTATGCAACAGATAATCCTGAGGCACACCTCGATTTGGAACAGCCTTGAACTTGAGTGAACCCTGGCTTTTTGGAAATGTCCCTTTATAATCAAGATGCAAATGAGTATTCCTGTGCAGTAATGAAAAAGAGGCAAAATACTTGATTTTACTGAGTTAAAGCCATAGTGTATGTTGAGAATGATGACGAAACGCTTGGTTTTCCAACTGCAGTCACCTCAGAGTCCCAAACAACAGCTACAACATGAAAACTTTTTAAAATAAGTAGGTCTAAATAACTTGCACAAGTTTTAGAACAGCTGGCCAAAGCTTGATCCAAGTAGTCAAGAAGTCTTACAACACTGAGGAAGTTCCAGAAGATAATTCTGCGCCAATGCTAAAAAAAGGGTAAACAAAATGACCCTACCACGTCTCCACTCTCAAAAGGCATAAATCAAGTTCAAGAACTAGAGAATTCAAGTGAGATGACATTAATGATGATCAGTATGAATTTTACAAAAAAATACAGGTCAAAATACACAAAACATTTGTCTGAGTTTTGCATGCTGTTACATTTAGGAAATGAAGCAATACAACAAAACTATTAGTTAAGTTAGTTACATTAGTCTCCAGATGCAGCTATAAACAGGAAATTGTCATTGGGAAGATATGTTTCTAATGTATTCCAGCAGGGTTTATTTCTTAAGCATGACATTATTGAACAATGACCAGGAGGGAAATAATTACTGATAAAGTCTGCAGGCAGGCAAAATAAGAGGGAAACATGGGGAGAAAAGTAACTAATGATCTGCAATCTAAAATCATTACAGAGCAAGTTTGCATATCACAAAGGCTGATAGAGGGGCAAATAACACAGAGTACCTCACCAACCAGAACATCACAGATTGCCTTTATGCAAACCCATTTCTGTTGCAATACCAATACCAGCTTTGCAATTCATACATATGGGTACAAACTTTCTTTCTTGGGTGACTACCCTGTGAAGATGGAATTAAGAAAGTCTTGATACCATGGTAGGCTCTCCATTAACTGTGGACCTTTTCCTTTCATGGAACTACAACTGGGAAGATTAATGTAATCCTTGGATATTTCAAAAAGATCCTTAAGACTACAACGGCTGCACTGCATCAGCTGCTTGTGAGAAACTACTCAAATTTTACGTTCTGAGGTTTTCAAATGCAGAAGGATGTTGACAAAATGGAGAAAAATCACAGCATATATGCAAAAGTTAGTGGAAGACTAGAAACTCACTTTACAAGAAATTCCATCGAATTACAAGAAATTCCATCAAATTTTAAGAAATTCCATCAAATCAAAAACAAGCTAATGGTGAAAGAAAAATACAAAAGTATCTCTTCAACACAGGCAGCAAGAGACACAAGTCAGCTTTTAATCAAAGGTTTACTGGGATACAGTGACTGAAAAGTGCATGTAGAGAAATTCAGAAAATCTGGTGCAGTTACTTTCTTAATGCTTTTCCTGCCCACTCCCTGTTCCGTGTAATAACAGATAACATAGAGATACTGATCAGTAATTTCTTTCGCATCTGACCTTCTCCAGAATGCCAAGTTCAGCCACCTCCCAAACGTGTGCAGGGTTCGAACAGCAGATCCCAACACTCAGATATCAGTCAATTTGCCTTTTTTCTTCTATTTTTTCTACTCACTCCTTCTACCTAAAGAGGAAAAACTAGACGATCTTTAAGGTCGCTTCCAACCCAAAACAGTCTATGATTCCATGACCCTGAGTGACCTCTGGACAGGAAAGATTTATAAACATTATTTTCTCCTTTCAGTTCACATTTGAAACAAAGTAATATTTGTAGCTTACACAGTAACAAGATTATTTAAGAGGGTAAAAATCTGTAGCCTCCCATTGGCATCAAAATGGACAACGATATAAAATTACAATGAATCACAGCATGGCTTGGGAAGAGATATGATGGGCCAAGTTCTAAAGCTGTTAGTTTATACATATATTGTTCTCAGGCAAGGCATCCAGATTTGGCCCAATAATAATATGAGCAGTTCAGTGCGATGGGATAGTTTTTATTTAACTGGTTTGGAATTAACATCATATTTTTCTTGATTCTTTTAGGGAAAGCAACAGATACAAATAAATCAATTTTCTATGGTTTAAATTAGCTTTAAAAATTATTAAAAAGTTCCATATATCTTGTCTTTTTAGTACAGTAGCAGGGAAAACTGCATACTTTGAGACTCTTACTAAAATTGCATTTCAAATCCTTACACATCAAGTTTTAACAAACCACAATCAGGGATTAATCATCAAAAATAACAAGGAAAAAAAAATAATCACATTTTAAAAACACCCATGAGCTTTAGTGAAAGAAATAATGGTTAAAACAAGTTCTATCAAAATCAATTTAAGCTATGCAAATCAAAACTATGTGCTTTTATTTAATATTTACAGCTCATTGAACAATTCAAGTTTTTTTAAAAACTTGAAACAAAAGTAGACATTTCTGTGGTTTTGGGTGCTAATCTGCAGGCCAGGGAGTAGAGGTCCATCTCCTTCAATTTACACAGGCTTCCAGGGAGACACCAGAAATTGTACTTCATGTGGATACCTTAGAAGGCGTCTGAGGGCAACATAGTTCTCTAAGCTGAGAAATAGCTTTATACCTGGCTTTGACAAGATGCTTTTGCTTTTTTCATAACAACATTCATTATAAGGAAAGATGCCAGGAGGTAAAAAAAGCCCTATTTCTTCTGCAGTGACTACTTATCTTTTTTGGTCATATTATTGTCCAAACTCTCATCCATGTTTTATGCAGGTATAATGAAATTATGAAATCTAAAAAATAGCTGTCAAGAAGAACAAAAGGATGAAAAGGCCACAGTCATTTGAACCTGAAACTCTTGATAGTGAGCTTGGTAGGGAAAAGGCTCTCTCCGAAATCCACTTTTAAGGAGTATATTATATTTTCCAAATTCACATTGGACTGAGGGGAAGGCTATTGATCTATTAATCATAGTGTAGAAGACAATGCAGTAGAGTCTTTTTTCCATCTCTCACTCCCTGAAGGTTTTCTTTGGGGATGGGGTAGGGAATGTGGTGTTGGGTGGGGTTTTTTGTGGTTTTTTTTGTTTGTTAATTTGTTTGTGGGGGGTGGGTAGTTTGGGGGGAGTTATTGTTTTTTTAGGTTGGGTGGTTTTGTTTGGGTTGTTTTGCTTTGTGTTGTGTTTGGTCTGGTTGGGTTTTGGGTTTTGTTTTTTGGGTTTTTTTGAGAGAGATGGTAAACAGGTGTTCTCTCCAACTCTTCTCATCTGATCTGCTTTGGTCTTCAGGCAGTCCTCTGGCTGGTCCTAAACAACACATTTTGCTTTCTCCAGTACTTCAAAGAGAACAGTCATGGCTGTAAGGCTTGACTGAAAACCTCTTTATTCCAATATTAAAAGATTTTCTGTACTCCACCCTCCTTCATCCTTTCAACAACAAATGAAACCCAGCTTTAACACGAAAAGGAGCTCAGAACAATATCCACTGATGGTCTGTTAAGGACAGCATCAGGACTGAGTTGGAAGTTGGGTAAAAGAACGGCCTTAAGTTTGGCCCTCACAAAAAAATCCCTTTGAAGACTGTAAAAGGAAGGGTCCAAAACTCAGGTGTTTAATTCTGGTTTCTCCCTAATACCCCTCCATTTTCTTGTGGTATAGTTATGCTGCCCTTTCCATCTGTTATGCTGATTGTTCCACCTGTTCTCACCTCTGGCAACCCTTCAAGCACTTTTTGAGACTGACCAAATTCATTCCTGCAGTTTGATTTAGAAGTTATATCCTTCATTAATCAAGGAAAGTAATCATTTAACTTCATAAAGTGATTTGACAACATTTACACATTTCAATAAGATAGGCAGTTCTGATAAAACATCTTGGTACCATTTTTCGTAGTTTTATTTAATTCTAGAGATTGGTCTGACTAGAAAACTGGAAGGAAAAAATGGTTTGCAATAAGTTATGAGAAGAATTCACCTTATCTTAGAAATCAAAATATGTATTTTATTTCTAAAAAGGGAAATTCCAACTAGATAAAACCACTGGACAACCTTCTAGAAAAAACAAATATAGATGCTTGAAAAAAGTGTATATTCAAATTACAACTGATCCAGCAAAATTGTCAAATGTTTAGAAAATGTAGTAGTAGGTTTTGGGATAAAACAAGTACAATGAATCATCAGGGAAAATTTCCTCCTAGTTATTGTATTTTACTGTAGAACATCAGCTCCACCTGCTGGTAAAAGTAAGTTCATTGAATGGTGTGCTACATACAGTCTTTGTATGAGTCTTTAAGAGCTTTTGATTTCAATGAGAGATGTACATCAAATGTCAGTTCTAACGCAGTTTGATGACATGATAGCTTAAGAAAAATAGTTTACCGCGACAGTATTTCATGGTCTTTATATCACTGTAAGCACATGACTTCAAAAGGTAATTAGTATGATGCCTGTCAGTTGCAAAAATAGCTTCAAATATTGTCAGCTGTTTTTCTGCTAGTTGTTAATTTTCATTAAAAGAAATTATGATTAGCAACACTGTAATTAAAACCAAATCCATATAATAAAAAAATATAAATATAGCATCACAAGTTACACACCTTTCAAAAACTCTCCTACTCTAAAACCACTACACTTTCTTTCAATATCAGACATTAGTTTTCAAGCTGTTTTCACTAGTTTAAAATTTTTATTAGCATTTTCTAAAACCAAGCTAGAGTTATTTTGTTAATAATAAAATCCAGTAACTCTAGGCTTCTCTTCAAAGAATTCAGATGCACAACATAAATCAATGTTGAAATGAGTATTCAATTGAAGATTGTTTCCAACATAAAACCTCTTTATTGCTCTCTGAATTCTATACCAAGATTTTTCAGGTCTTTCCAAAGGTTGTCTTCAATTACTTTGTGAGTTTTATAATAAACTTGTGATTAAGATCCCATGTAATACTTGACATCTAAGCTTCAAACTTCCAAGCTTGAAGAAAATAGTATCATTCTGGCAGCAATGATTCAGACACATACCTCGGAGGTGGCTTATTTAGGGAACGTGTAAAAAGCTAGAACAGATACCTACATACTGCAGTGACACCACAAGTATATACAAAAAATTTCTGCTTTTAGATTTTAGTGCTAGGCTGACAGATGTTTTTTCACAAGAAAGGAGGAGAGTTCCAGCTCTTCCTACAATTCAGAGAACAGTTATTTGAAATTCTTTTTGGAGCTATTCAGAGCAAACTATTTCAAGGTACCAGATCATACAGTTCAATCCACCAAAAGCCTCCAATGACCAGGGAGAGCCCAGCTTTGCCTGGAGTTCCACCAGTGTGACAGACACTTAGCAGCTGCTTTACTTAGGAGTCAATAGTGATAAAACACCATTAAAATAGAATCAAAACTTCTCTGTAGCAGGATATTACCTTGACAGATTTCTGCACAGAATTAACTTTGCTGAGGGTAATGGAATTTTACAAACACCAAACACGACAGGCTTCACTCCTCCAGTATTAGCTGTAAACTATAAGATGCATACAAAACCATCCATTTTGTTTCTACTGGTAGCATGTTGCAATGTTTAAAAATGAGTCAGACATACATTAGCCTAAAACACTTGAAAACAACTAGGCAATAATGACTCTGATGAACTGCAGCAGAGTAAATCTTTTTTGGCATAAAACATTCTAAGAATTGACTAAATGAATCTTTAAAGCAGCTGTACTATTTTGGTAGAGCAAAAATAAAGGCAAACAACTTCTGTTTCAATACCTTAATACAATTACTAATCAATCTTGTAAAAATTACTTTTTCAAGGGAACCCTCAGTCTTAGATGAATAGTGTTTCATGACTTCCTTCTTTTTATATAGTAGTAACACGGAGTCAAATTTTTCAATATTAATTCCCAAAATTTTCTGTCCATTTTGACGAACTTCTGTTTAAATTAATAATGAAAACCCTACAAAAAATTAAGGAAAGTACAATAGTAAGCAGAACAATTGTTACATCTAAACAAACTAATGCTCCAAAGCGTGAAATTGTGCAATTCCATAGCAATGTGAGTTAGCAGACAAATCAAATCACCATTCCCTACCACAACTCACAGAATCTGAGGAGCTTTAAGCATATTAACTGTCACTCAGTCAAGTCAAAGCCATGTTATCAGTTAGCAAACCTAAACAAGTCATTTCATTAGGATACTTTCTAATTGTCTACTGAGTCACTCAGTGTCCAAGGACCCATAACCAAGAAGAAATTGTAAACCTCTGTCTTTCTCACCCATCTATGTGCACCAGCACATAGATGGTGTTTGTGTGTACAGATCTTTTCCAACAAAAAATGAAGACCTGGAAGACAAGGTAGTAATGTCTCTTGTCATGAACAGGCTTGGTTTGTAAACCACATTCTCTCAATACAGTTCTATTTCCAGATGTATCACCAACTACCACAGCTGGAGGGTGAACGACATTCATGCCAGTGTCGCCAACTTTCACCTCCATTCTAACAATCAGTTACAGGGATCAGACACGTTAGCTTTAGATGAAGAGCAGCTAGGGACAGCCAGTACACACAGAGCTATCACAGCCCACTTACGGCATAGTTTGACATTCTCACTCCTGCTCTTTGGCACCAACACCTTACCTTAAGTGGGTGGGTACTCCATTTTGCAACAAGAGGCAACTCACCTAACTGGGGCTATTATGAAGCAATGCACAGCCCAGAGAAATGCAGGACAGACATTACTGAAGTCACAAGTTCTTTGTTTATTTTCTTGAATTCTCTGGCAACACATTTGGAGTGCCCTAATTAGAGGCATTCAACAGCCATGAAGTAAGCAGAACAGCTAAACCAAATTGTTGCTACTGAATTTGTATCAATGAAGCCCCTAAGTTTCCAAAGAACAAGCATTACAGTTAAGGGACATAATCTTTATATTATAAATAATTATATAATCTAGAAAACAACTAAATATTTTCACAGCAGAACATCTGATAATACGGACATAATAAGGAAGGGCCTACACACCAGTGAAAAGATTAGCAAAGCAACTGCTTCTAGAACCAATGAATTTACCCAGAAACACAAAGTGTCTTATCTGTAAAAACAGGTTAAGAATACATTCAATTTTTATTTCATTAAAAGTTCTTTCTTACCTTTAATTTTCTAACAGCATCTCTTACAACTTCTGTGCCTTTGGGCTGCTCCACTTCCGTACTGCCAAGAAACTGAGAAGATCGTAATTTGTGAGAAAGAAATTATGCATTGAAAGGCTTAATTAACTCAAGTAATCTTATTTTCCAATTCTTTCTAAATAACATTTGGAAAGACAATTGTTTCAATAGTTGAGAAATAATAAATCTTTATACAGCTAGTTCCAATCAAGAGAATATGAAGAATTAGACTCTAATTAGGCAATTAAAAGAGTTACCAAAAGCAGCTTTTAAAAAACATTTTATTTATCTCAATCTTATAAAACTCTGTAAATTAGAGGTTAAGTACCTTTCTCTACTGGAAAACCGTAATTTCGTTAACATAATCTCTTTTGCAAAATAATGAGATGTAAAAAAGAAAAAATACTGATCTATGATACTTCCCCTGAATCAACATGAGCCAATGGTTTGGATTATGTTACTAAAATCTTTCATAGAGTGATGCAAGATCAGTTAGGAAGGCCTGATTCTGCTGTCAGAGCTGCTTGGTATGGTAATTTCACAGATAGAAAGGAACTAGGCTCCAATTTACATAAAGACAAGGCTCATATTCAAAGAATTTCTACTAGAGATCGCATTGTTACCAAATAAGGTTTTAATGAAAACCAAACATACACCTGTTAATATACAAAGCACAATACTTCAAAGCGAACTTACCATTTCTTTATTTGTACACGGAAATGCCTTTAGATTCTTCTGTAAAGTTTTGCTTACCTTCTACTATACTGTTATGAAAGGTATGAAAATCCTGCCTGAACCACTAATGTGTAACTAATTAATTTCAAATTGCTTGATTTTCACATTGAGGTACAGTTGATTTAAGTCACATCATGTACCTGTATATACCAAAATAATGCTAGCAAGAAAGAACAAACCCTCTTTTTTCTCTGAAGTACACAATTTTCTGTGGAACATGATGCACAGTGGTATGTATAATTTTTAAGTCTTACCAGTTTCAGAAGGACTTAAATTTGCCAAGTCACAGATGCTTTCAACATAATAACTCCAAAGTTTTAAATTTTATTACAACTTTGAAACGTGTAGTCAATGTGCTCAAGCTGTACTCCTGAAAAAAAAACTTTGTAGCTCTACCAATAATTCTCATTAGAAATTTGCTACCCACTCTGAAATATGGTGTGCCTCTTGAATACAACAGCATGTAAATCAAAACACCATATGCATCTGCTCTCAATATTCTCTACTACTACAATTCTCCAGCCAGATTTGGAATAACGAAGCAGAAACCTCTATTATTGATTTGATGTCTTTCATGCAACATCTCCAATGACTTTAAATAGAGGTTGTGTTCTTCCCTGGAAAAGTGACAGTTGCAGAAAATGCATATAGAGAAAGAAGAATGATTCTTGGACATTATGGATACTACATGTGACAGAGACAGAAAGGGAAAGGTGAGTGAATATTTATGAGCAAACGTATAGAGTAAAAAAAAAAAAAAAGGTCACCACAAGCTTAAATGGACAAGGAAGAAAGTAGTAAGCTCAGATGAGAATCAATGAGGAAGGCCGGTAATACCAGATATCTGCACACAAGCATATTTATACACCACACACTTGGCACAACATGAGAGACAGAAGTGTATTTGCTGTAAAGTTTGTGAGCATATTATATACAGTACAGGAATCCTGCATAACCACCGGAAATAACAGCTTCAAGTGTGGACAAGGCTCAATGAACAGAGAACGCAGGTCACTGCTGCCCACGGTGAAGTGGAAGACGGCCGAGCGTACTTCATCATGCTTGTGTAGTTTTGAAAGTGGCAGCTCCAGAGGCATTATCAGTGTACACAGCTTGGGACTTCCCGATACAGATTTAGGGCCAGGCCTTGGGTGAAATTGAGTCAAATACACTTCTAGACGCTTCGGGGCACGCTGCCTCGCTTGCAGCCACTTCTCCAGAAAGGCACAGGGCACTTACTTGCTTACTTCCATCCAAATGACTGAGATTTGAGATAGCAAAAGATATCTCAAAAGCAACAGAGTCATTTCCCCTCCCCTTCCCTCTCAGCTATCTTGCTCTGATTCAGAGTCCAAGAAAGATGAAGCTATCTTCGCTGTTTTCAATAAATCCCAGAAGCAGACCAATCTTTCCATGAACAATAACTTCTATATATACTGTTTTCCCAGAGGCTTGTACCTCATATTAATTCACATTACTTACTGCCTTAGAAAGTGTAAGCACCAAAGTAAGCTTCTGCCACAGCTGGGGAATCTGTTAAATGTCACTGAATTTCTAAGCCCATAGTAATGTTCCCAAAGTCAGAAATTACCATTTCTGATCATGAAGGGGAAGGAGAAGTAAACACCTAAATGGAACAATAAACTGCTGAAAGCACAGGTTTAAATGACTGACAGAACCTGGAGAAACACATACAAATTGGGTTTGCTCAACAAGATACAAAAGAAATAAACAACCAAAACTCCAAGTATATGGAAACATCATAAGTATTATATCAATATTTATGGAACATAACCAACCAGAATTTCACCAGTCATTCACAACATGCTGTCTTCCAGATGAGCATCAGTTTTGACATTAAGCATCACTACTGATATTTATATTGCTCTCAGCAGTTTTGGACTGGATATGGAATTAGAGCTTACGCTTTAAAAACTATTCAGCATAGAAAAATACAATAAAATGCATTTAATCCAGAAATACAAAAAAGATCTGTAGTTTAAGTGTTATTACCCATCAGAGATGATGAGACCGTGCCATGGGTTGCACTGCTTGTATCTGATATATATTTGTTATCTCTGTTAACTGCAGTTCTTTTTTTTTTTTTTTTTTTAATTCAGGTAAATTCAAATTTTAGTTATAACTGCCTACACATTCCATGCCTGACCTTCAAAAACTGTATTTATTTCTGTATTTTTGGTAAGAAAGTGATAAAGAGAAAAGCAGCAATAAAGAGCAAATATTCTGAATATTTGTATGAATTAGACCTATTTTGGGGCAAAATATTAACAGAACTTCAAACCACCACAAGTTATTTTCTAATTATAACAAAAGAGTGACTATGCAATATAGGTTTAATGTATAGTTGACATATTAACTTGAGGCTTTTTTCTGCTTGCTTTTTCATCTGCTCTCTACCTTCTATCTGTGATCTGCCCTGTCATAATATTTTGTTTAATATTAGGTACTAATTACTATGGCATTACTTGTGATTATTAAGCTAAGCAAACATGAATATTTACAAAGTGGAGATTTGGGTGACAAGTTCAATGTGACTAAATCCTATGTGTTTGAATAATCCCTAATATAACGGATGCGCTGCCACCACTGGGATTTTTGAAATAACTAACAACTAATTCACCATCCTCATGAAATGGGGCCATTTCATTATGTTCTTTTTAGCAGATTTTTCTCACCAAATCTCACAGAAACACAAAGAACAAATATTTTGTATCAGGAATTCGGTACAGCTGTGGCATGAATAATATAAATATTCATCGTGGGAGAGTTTCTGCAACAAAAGTTTCAAAGCAAAATTGGTAAATATGAACCTTCCCTTTTCAAGATCAGGCTCTTCAGAAAGCAATACTGACACAATCTAGATGAGAACTCTAAAAGTCAGTGATTGCTTTCATCAGGTTCCCTCCAGCAGCTACGGCCCTTTTGCAGACCCGTCTGATAAGGACCGAGAACATGAAATGTAATTGTTCCTGAGAGTCAAACTAATACAAGTACTTCATTGCAGAAGAGAGAAACAGAAAATAATGCACAGGTTCCCCTTCATATCACTCAGTATTAATTCTATATGCAAAGTAATAAATGCATTACATTAAGTGTTCACTAACATCAAATATATAATACAGATGAAAAATGTTTCCATATGATTGTTACATGTATCTACTGTTTGCAACTAAAGGGTAATTCTTAAAGTTGGTGTACTTTATGCAGAAGCCAGTTCAAACAAAAATTATCAGTAAGTTGAGCATGCCAACTAGACTCATCTTTTTAAATATTTACGCATTGTTAAGTTTAGTGCTAATGAGAAGTTCACCATCATCAAACTGAGTTTCAGTTAGATATTTTAAGAAGTTTGAAGACGATGACATTGAATATTTTGTACAACAAAGAAAGCTAAGGCAATGTTTTTCCCATAGAAATTACGTTTTTCATTGCTGTCTGCCATTCTTCCAAACACATTCCCTACAAAACTGATGAAAGGTTATTTTTCTAATATTAGTTATTCTGACCTCACTTGCAGCTGTCTATAATCAGAAATAACTTTTATAAGGTCAACAGATCTTGTCAGTTAAAACAGTTTAACCGTTCCTTTCAAGTACATTAAGGCTTGTTCTTCCCTCACTGATGTTTGCCATTAGGAAAGTGAGCCGTTGTCCAGCCATATACAAGACAAACACCTCAGATCAAGCTGTTCATAATCTAGTATTAGCAGACAACCAGATGCGCTTGCTCCATGTGCAAAGATCTGCAAGATAGTGCAGCTGCAGAGAATTAACAGACACTGTTTCACCGTATTAGAATCAGCAGTTTTATCACTGACAGCAACTGGGAGAATAATTCGGCCCTGTAACAGCCAGGAGGGCTGTTTTACACGACAAACTAGGAAACAGACCCTTTGTGGGGCGTATCTCTTCCTTCAGAATGTAGCAGAAATGAAAACTGTCCTATGCATTTAACTTGAGCAAGACATGTTTTGGTCCAATTCCACAGTGAAATTATTAAAAATGCTTTATAGTTGTACTTTAGCTAAAGAAGCTATTAAAATAAAAGAGAAGGTAAGTCTCTTATTTTGCTGACTCAATTAAAAGTCAATTCAAACATAGGGCAACTTCAGGACTTGAGAATTCTTTACAGTTCTGACAATCAATTTTGCTGTTATCACATGCTCAATAGCTATCAGTAAGGTCAAGGTGAATTGTTAAAGTTAACAGTTCACTTATTTTCCTTGCCATTAACAAGACACAGTCCAGTAATTCTTCTCCCTGTCAGCTTACATTTTGACCCTCAACATTATATTTTTTTTTTACATGCAAAGTATATCCAGGTGTTTTTCTTCAAAACTTAGGGAGGAAAAAAAAAACCCTATCCATACTTCATAAGAGTTAGTTTTACCAGGGTAAAAAAAATCACTAAATCTAAAACTTGACTAAGAAATGGTTTTAGGTGCACTTTTGAGCATTAATGTAGACTGCCACTCTTCCAGTAGAGAGCAGTGTAGGATATTTTAATAATAAAAACACATCTGTTTTCTTCTGTCATCACATTTCAATCTTCAAAAAACCCCAGTCCACAATGCCACATTTCTTTATTACTCTGAAATCCCTGAACATTGAGAGTTCTCTTTTATTCAGATTTAAATGCAATTATACGAAAAAAGTACTTACCAAACTAATACAATAAAGAAAGAAAAAAAGCAATGCAAAATTACTGGGTACCTGCTGCCAAAATTTGACAAATTAGCTCCTTCTACAGCAGAAGTTGAGGGGATGTGGATTTACTGATGAAAGGAAAACAAATGTATCCACATTCGGGTAACATGAGAATGACAGTATATAAGACAAAACAAGGAGAAAGAAGTGGGACCAGTTTTGAAGCTATACAGAAAGCAGACGAACAAAAGCCTAAGCTGTTAATCGCTTCCTAAGACATGAAAGTGTTTGCTCAGCCTTGCATATTTGAGTCTTCTCTGTCAATTAATCAGAAGTACAATATGGACTATGAAGTACTACACATTTTCCTACTCTGACTTTCCCCACCCTACAGTCCAGTTCCCCACCTATAACAGTTTACTTGGTTCTCTACCAATACGTGTTTTTGGCAGTGTACATAAATGTTTGGATTTTTCCCATTTGGGAAGCACTTCTCTAGTGACACTTAAAAACAACTGCCTCTCCCAGGCATGATTGCTGCTCAAATTAGAGCACGAATCAAACTCACCACATGAGAGCATGAGAGAGAAAAGTGCCACAGACATCAGCACATTCCCTGAATATCCCCTTGTCTGACATGTAATGTTCTGCACAAATGGTGACTCTTCTTCACACAGGCAAAAATTTCTATGCGTTTTTCTGAGGGAGTGTTTGAGTATTGTTTGTAAAAAAGGAAGGAAAGCTTGATTAAAATTACAAATAAAGAAGAGTCTTATAGAAATCTTCTAATGGAAATCAAATATTACCAGGTATTTCATCCATCAGTAGAATTAAACCAAATGAATGTGAGAAAACAGAGGTGAAAATATTTACAGTAATTAAGATATAAATAAAGAAAAAAATATCTGATAAGCTATTGAAGTGTAGGGGGGCAAAGCATTAGAGGAAGAACTGTAAAATAATTAGGTAATGTTTAACAAAAGAATCTTCCAGATGCAGTAATGTAAAAAACATATTGTGAGTAATTTTAAGCAGCCTCTCAACAAGCCACGCTGGTTTAATTTGTACGTTCTTCTGTTCTCTAGAAGTGCAGCAATTAAGGACTCTTCACTATCAAATCTGTAAGCAGTCAGTCTTTAAATCTGGTGCTATGAGTAAATAATGAAGAACACAATTTGATAACTAAAGCTTAACATATATTTGAACAGTCGATAGACACAGAGAGTATAAACATTTCCCTGGAGCAGTACACTTCACCAGACTCGGGATGTGGTTCTTGCCAGCAACCCGAATGTCTGGAAACAGGAATATCTAGAAATATTCTGGTAAAGACGCCTGCAAAACCGAGGACATATGGCAGTCCTAATCGTGTCTGCACCTGTCTTCTAATCCATGTTTATATTTGATGAGAAGAAAAATTATATAGCTGCTCGCTGGGAAGAAACCTGAAGTGTGGCCCAAGTAAGCTGAACGTAGCTTGGTGTAATTTTAAAGGCAAAATAATTAGTATAATTACACAAGGCCATATTCTTCCTCAAGCCCCACTGCATTTTAATCCACAGACAGATGGGAAAAACTAAAGGGCACAAAAAAAAAAAAAAAGAAAAGACAATAAGAATATATATCTATATTAACAGAACCAGTTTGCCTGTAAGCAGAACTTCAGAAGAATTTAGATCACATTTTGTAAATGATCAAAACCGAGACCTTCTCCAGAAAGATCAGTGTGGTCATATGCTAAGGGGCTACCAAGAAGGATATATTTAAAACCAAATCAGATTGCAATACAGCTATCAAAGTGTTCTCTGCATAAAAGCATCTAATCCTAAAGGTAAAATAACGTTAAGAAATACAGCTGGTACCTGACAAGGAAGATAATAGCAGGCTGAAATACAGAAAGCAAGCAGAAAATGTAAAAAGCTTATCTTGTCAAGACTGTCAGTATAGAAAATACCAGTTGTATAAGAAAAAACATTCAGTATTTCTTCATCAATCTACACAGCACTTCAGAAGCACATCTCCAACTGTATCATGCCCTGAAGAACTGTCAGGCTGAATCTAAAGATTATAATGGAGCTGGGGTGGTGGGAGCTGTACACTGTTCTCTCACAGCTGATAAATAAATAAATAAATAAAAATCAGAGATAATATTTGGCATGAAAGAAATAAGGGCAGGGGGAAGATGGTAGTGAGAGCAAATTTATCACTGGAGAAAAAGAATTTCTTATCATAAATTCCCTGGTTGTGACTGGGACACACACATTCTTTTGACAGCAATCTTTCTTCAATTGTGCTGCTGTGGTCATCAGCCTTCACATGCAAGAATCCTGTGCTCAAAGATTGGATAAAATGAAGGAGTAAATTAAAGAATAACACATTTCCAAACTTTACCCTCTGAGTTTCAATTTGCACTTACTCAATGCTTCCAGCTTTGGCTTTTACACAGGGGAACAGATTTAGTTATTTATTAATTTTAATTTTTTTTTTTGCAGAAGCACTTGTAAGCTCCTTTTACTGCAAGAGATGTCTGTGGGTAATCCATAGGCATCTTCAAGTTACTATAGCTCCTCTGCTTCAATACAGAAACTATAAACACAGAGATTCATTTAACATCAAACGATGGCACCAAATTACTATCTTCTCTTTCTCTATTGCCATTCATCAACTCTGCAGAGCCTCCCATATCGTATCATTGCTATTGCCTGGAAGTTTTAGGGTATCTAACAAGAGGTAACTCATTACATGAGCATACTGTTGACTGATGTGATCTAGGCCTGACCACATTCATGGTCTTCCAGAATTGCTTCTGACTTGCCTAGAAGATGACTGAGCCATCCAACTACAGATGCTGAATGACATCCTTGCCAGCTCCTGCAATACTCTATCATTACTCTTATATTAGTTTAGATTTTATTTAGTCTCTGATCTCCAAGAACTACAAACTGGCAACTCTAAATTCAGTGTTGACTCTTAAAATATAATACATGTCTATTTCTGTAAGAGTTAACATTACTGTACCACCATTCAGTGAAGGTGATTATTCAAATCAATTATACTTCTGATAAAGTGGATGCACAGGGAAGGGGGCACCTGTACATTCACAAGAACCATTCTCTGTATCTAGCCAGGGAAAGCAGAACTCATTATCAAACTTGGCACTTCTTTTAGAAAGATATATTCCAAACATGAAGCACCTCTGATACTCATTCACTGAACACATACCATATTGCTTGAATGCCTCAATTCAGAAAATTTGTATTCCTGACTGGATTGTTCCCAGTGAAACAATATTTACTTTACCTTAACTGAGGACAGTCCACCTAAGAATAATTCATATCCACTATTTTAAACATCAACTTTTCAGCTTTAGAAGTGCATAGTAATAGTGGACAGATTTTTCAGCTTTTCAAGTCCATAATTAGAGAGCAGACTTAGTT
This sequence comes from Athene noctua, assembly GCF_965140245.1. Lineage (NCBI taxonomy): Eukaryota > Metazoa > Chordata > Aves > Strigiformes > Strigidae > Athene > Athene noctua. Next base: position 34,700,600 of record NC_134043.1, on the reverse strand, counting down.
CTGCACCACAGGAATTGGATTCAACTCAAGCATCACTTCTTTATGGTAATAAAGTCAGACTAAGCCAGCAAATTTACTGAAACACTATTTTTCATCAAGTCCTAGATATTTTCAAATACCTTAATGTAAGAAAGTTGACATCTTCTTTGCTTTTTATTTCATAAACAGATGCCAATACAGTGATTAAATTTATATTAACCATCAGACACAACTTCCAACAGTTCCTATATTGCACTCAAATGTACTGAAGTAGTACAGCTCTACATCTCCAGATCTCCTTTTGCAAAAATGTCAAATGTACTGTCTGAAACGTTAGAACACACACAGACACCACCTTTGCTTTCCTACTTAATCTCTGCAGATACTAGCTAGCAACACTGACAAGTCTAGAGGGAACTTCACCGCACTGCAGTGTGAAAAAATGTCTTCATTGTTACTACTTGTATAAACCCACTAGTCTAGCCAAATTGAGGTTACAGTTCATTTTTTTATGCATTCCCATAAAGCTGAAGGATAGACCCCCTTCTCACCTCCTTCAAAAACCCCCAATCTAGTACAATGCTACAATCAAAGGAACAAGCGAGACCAAGATCCCAAGTGCTTGGATTCTTACAACACCTTTCTTAAGATTTACCACTGTAACACCCTGCATAAGACATACAAACTGTTATCCTAATTTCTGGCTCTGTTCTGTCCTGCTGTATCAACTCACTGGTTTTCGTAACGCCACTGTTCCTTTAACTGTAGCATATACTGGTCTGCTCTGTATTAGCATCCTGCAGACTATCTAGATTTTTTTCACAAAATACAGCAAGTTAAAGCTTGAGCTCTATGTTCTCAAGCCCCATCTGTCCTGCTGACTTTTTTTTTTTCCTGTTGCAAATATTCAGCCTATCGAATAAAACCTCCCCAAGAACAATGAAAACTGAACTGAGATGACAGAAAACCCTTCAGAAGAAACAAGCTATGTTTTCAAGTATTCGACAGAAAAAACAATCTTATTTCATGAAACTGGCAAAAACATTCTGCTTTACCAGTAAGATGAAGCTTTCAAACCTTTGGAGCACTTTGATTAACTCAGAACTTCTTTAATGGAACGGGGCAGATGAATTAGGGGTGCACCTCTCAGCCACATGAGTAGACAGGCCGTGATGTCACTCAGAAAGCGGCTGTTCCTTCAAAGAGATATTTCCCACATGACTTCACTGTTAGGCATGAATCTGAGCACAGCCTTCAGATTCTTTTGTAACAACATGTACAAGAACAGCCACGAGTTTCCATGTGCCATTTCAAGGTGAGATTGTGCAATTCTGAGCATTAAGCTTGCAATAACTTCTTTGGACTGAAGCTGGACACAAAAATCATTAGAGCCTTTGTCTGTTCAATGTAAATAAACTCTGCAAACCGTGGAAGAAATTGTGATGGATTTTTATCTATATAGTATATAAATAAAGACAAATGGAAAAGTATTGAAGCTACTCTTACGTACTGGAAAATATTAACAATGTCTTAAAAAAGCAGAGATACAATTCCACAAACACTTTCAATTTTGTGAACAGAGTTTATTTTGCTGTAAACTAATTTCTACCTCCTTTGTCCTTGACTAACATGATAATGCTGAACTTGTATCACACTCTCTTGCCATGGCAACATGCAATGACATTATAAACACAGAAACAGGAATTCCCTGTGGGACAAAAAACAGAAGTCACAGTTAGGAACAAAATTCTCATTCAGACGCAAATAGCCTTAGTAATAGGAACAACTAACTATTGTCCATTACTCTCAGTTTATTAAAGCTCTTTGCCAGTTTAATGTGAAATATGAAATTGCCTATTTTAAGGACAGTGCCTCTCTTCTGAATCGGGATTTTTAATACTGTGAGTCTTACTGCACCATAGATTAGAATAAATGACTCCTGTTTCAATTCTTGATTCATAGAAACACTCCTCTGTCGAACAGAGGACAAGCAGTGCACCAGAAAATAGTTACTGTGGAGAAAGAATCATGAATGTCTGGAGCTAGTGCTTTAGCTTTAGTAGCCCGGAAATTTAATATCGCTTTTGCTAATTTTTTCATGCAACATGAATTTTGAACGTAATCTGAACATTTTCTTTTGAACTATCACTACCACATAACAACATCTGCTTTTTAAATTCCAGTATTGTAACTATTTTAGTGTATATCAAAGAATTTATACGTACATTCTGTGGGGGAGATAATAAACACCACAATATATGTACTGAGATGTATTAACAGACAGGAACATGAAGTGTGAACTACCTTTGCTGATTTTTTTTGGTTTGTTTTTTGTTTCCTAAATGGTAGAGTTCCTATACTGAGAACCACTACATTTGTAAAAAAAGAATGAACCTAATATTTTCTTAGTGAAACAACTTCAGTGGGAAAATATGCTCAGTCAGTATGTAAAGTGTAATCTGTAACCACATTGGTAAACTACAAGAATGTACTAAAATAAATGCCATATTCACATAAATTAATAGCAGTATTGTGATATAAGTGGCCAAGAAAACATCTGTTTTCTAAACTAGAAATGTCATTTTTTCCTTTGCTCCTAAAAACTATTTCCTAAAGTCCATCCACCACTGTTGTTGATTTTACACAAATTACACCCGTAGACATCATTCTGAGCTACTGTATCCACAGAATACCCTCTGAAATTTTCAGAGAATATTTGACTGGGGTAGCCAAGTGAAAATCAGATTAACTGTTTCTCTGTGGAAGTTAAAGAGAGCGCAGACCCATGTTTCTCTCAAAAAAACACAGGGGACAAAGCAGAGTAGTAACTGTGACCCCAAAACTGCACCATGTTTGAAGTTTTGTGAAAATATCTTTAAATAAAGTGGGTATCTTGAGGGAAAGGACGGAGGACAGGGAAACAAGCATTTGTTCTGGATGCTTTGAGTATTTGAACTGAAAAGGGCTAACAGCAATAAAGAAAGCACACCTAGGAGGCAAACTGAAAGAGTGAATGAAGAGAGGCTGGAGTGTACTGGAACATATGGAAGCTTAAGACTAAATGGGTGGCACAAACACAGAAATTAGATAACATTTTCATTTACTACAGGTTCATGAACACAGTACAAGATAACTTGTTAAAGAATCTTCAGGAGTGACATTTAAGATTTTTATGGAATAACATAAAAATATTGAAAAATCATTTGAAGACTGGGAACATACCCTTAACATACCTCTGCCTCATGATCTGTCAATGTCCTGCATGCACAGAAGTCAAAACCTACTCTGAATCCCTCTTCTCCTATTCCATCACAGATCCCAGAAGCAAGTACTGCAGAGGCAATGAACCTTAACAAGAAAAGCACTTCCTACCTTGGTTTAGCTGTACTGGATCTTTCACTTTTCCTACATGCAACAACTGGAAGTGTCTTCTCTGTGATGATTATTGTTTTATGAACTTGTTTACATTCTCTCTTGTTAATCTGTTTTTTAGAAGAAACTGCCTTTTCTTCATATAATCTCACATGAACGACAGTTATAAAACATATGTGATGACCATAATTCAACACTTGGCCTTCAGACACTTCAAGAATATCACAGTAACAGAGCTTTTCCAAAAGTTAGCTAGGATGAGAGTCATTTGTTTTAAAATAATATTTGGAACAGAAAGAACTGCCTCTTTAAGCTACCATTCTGTAGATATTTAAAACAAATTTGCAGAGCGCTACCTAAACACAGGAAATATTTTTCCCTCTAAACAATACAAATCAGGTAACTGGATGTTTTATTAGATTATTTTAGCAAACTGCAAAAATGTTTAATAGAGACTACTTCAACCTGAGAACATCAGATATGAAAGTAAACAACTATTATTGTGACTTTCAGATCTATCAGTACATCTCACATGAACTTAATTATAAAGTAATTTATAAATTATTTTACAATGGCAATTTATCCAACACTAACACTGGCTGTCATTTCATAAAAAATACTATGTTTTTCAATTAAAAACCTATTATTTTGGTGCTAAAGCAGAAAAAATAATCTAGTCTAGATCATTATAGTGATACTCGCATGATTAGGTGAAAATAAAATAAGAAAACAGTGTATTTTAAAATCCTTCATATAGGAATTTAGAGTCTTCTCTAAATAACAACATAATCCTTTTTACTAAGAGAGCAGGTATTGAGAACACATTTAGTCTTGAGCTCTAGGTACTGAAGTAGAACTCAAAATCTGGAATCTGATTTGAGAAAAGATATTTGGTGCAGATTTATGGGAAACTTCCAGTATTACCTCAGTTCCATATCTTTAAACTGAGGATAACAATTCACCCAGTTCTTGTGTGCATTACCATTCAATTATTCCAGCTGAGAAGAAAGCTCATGAGAGTTAAGTCCAACATCTTCTGTTAATTACTTATTCTAATCTTTATCTATGACTATTTGCATCTGGATAGCACCTAGAACCTCTGTCTCATTCTAGAGGCTGCATAAACATTGAAAAGATAGTCCTTAGCTTCAAAGAATTTATGATCTAATGAATTGTGATAAATTACACAAACCTCTTGGAAACGCACAGCATAATTTCAGTTAGTACCTCTGAGTGTTACTGATAAAAATCAATATAAAATATTGAACCCCATTCTGCCTTGTAAACAACATTCTAACAGCAAAATCTAATACAAGTAAAAAGCTACAACTAGTTCACAATGAACAGAGTGCTCTCTGATTTTGAAAACAAAACACACATGAAGAGAACCAACTTTCCCCACCTCTGTCTTTTCTGGTTACCCAAAGGCTAGAGGGGGAAGATGATCCCCCTTAATTATTAAAAATTAATTAATTTTAAGACATCATTAAAATGAGTAAGGAGGATTCACTTGACCACTTGTACCACAGCAAGACAGTTTTTAAGAAAAAAAAAACCAAAAAACCAAAACTCAAACCCAAAACAGGTACCTAGTTTTAAAGCTTTTTCAATTGATTTGAACATTAAGTATGCATCTGCAATTTTGGTGAACGCTTTTTCATTTTGAGAGTAGATTGGCTTTGAAGAATTGCAGTTCCTTGAAGCCTCATAAACTGCAAGTTGGGATACGGCTTCTAAATTCTGATTTAGGAAGACCTACACATTCCTGACTTCAATGGATTTTCAGCAATAATTCTATATTCTTGAGTCGACAAGAATTCCCTCCCATCTAATCTTACAGAATGCTCTAATTGATGTGATTTGCTTAGTTACTTATCTCTGTCTCCCTAGTATCTCCCATTTCAGAAGCACATAAGTGAATTGACTATATTTGGTTCCCCTTAAGGACTCAGAATGAAGAAAATACTACTTATACAAAAGTATACAGCAGGAAAAAAGAATTGAAGTTTAAAAGAGTGTAACCCATGACACTCTCCCTTTTAGTGGCCAATAGCAATTTCTAGTGAAAATGCAAAACATTTTAACAAAGCTTTATAATTTCATGCTAATATTTTTCCTTTGCTACATCCCAAACCAGAAATGATTAGTTCCTCTAGTAAGTTACACCTAAAATTCTTGGGTTCAAAGTTCAGAATGCTTTTTAAAATAGGCCAGGGTTAGCTTTAGACTTTCTGAGTCAGAGTAATCTGGAGAAAGCATTTCTGAGAGAAATATTCATTACAGTTCAGGATCCACAACTGACTAGTGTACATTATTATTAAAATTAATAAAGTCAGAGACTGCAGCTGGTGACTTGTCCAATAGTTTCTTGAGGGTATATGTAAAACATCTTTTCTGAATGGTGAACAGCCTGGCTGTTGGACAGATTCCTGTAGTCTTTTTTTGTTGGTAAAATTGTATGTCCTTATAGAAGTTTCTGTTCAAAAAGTTCAGCCATTCTCTTATTTTCTATGATCCACTTCTATTTATTTTTTCTAATTTATTTTGGGAGAACTTCCCAATTATTTTTGGTGGATAGTAGATGTAAGAAGGTGGCAGTAGCTCCATAAACATAGCGAAGGCTGAGCAAACGAAACACTCAGCTTTGTTGAAAGTTAAAATGGGAGATGAGAAATGGTTAAATTCATCTGCAGGCCTGATTCTAATTTAAAGCATGAACAATCTATAAACCATTGTGGGTCACCTAGCCCACGAGTACAATAACGCAGATGTTTGAACTCTACAGCCAGAACACTGTCAGACATGCAACTCACTTGACCATCCAGAGCCTAAATAGAAACCTCACATTCTCACCTTAAAGAAACCTCACTTTCTCACAGCTGACAGCGCACATGGAAACATAACTGTGCAGAAAGAATCCTTGGTGGGCATGTTAATGAGGCTAATTGGTAGTTTCAAGCAGATTTAAGGAGAGGCAAGGGAATAAATTGCAGCAACAGAGAAGGAACAGAAAGGGATGTGGGAGAGTTGAGTAAATCTTTGCTGACCCTAAGGTCTTTGGAAAATCAGTCCTTTTTCTTTGCACTTTTTTTGTTTTGTTAATTCTGTTTGGACAAACCTTTTGAGTTTTGCTCACTTGTCGTGAACCAACATGCTTATCACTCACTGCCTGTTAGTCAATTGGTTCCTGCTCTTGCCTGGTGCTGAGAAACACAAGACTCTGAGAATCTTTCACAGTAAAGTGAAGATTTATATTCAAATACTAATTTATTCTTTGTCTGAAAGATAAGAAGATGCCATTATATAAAAGTTACAAAACTTCTAAGCCTCCTGAGTCTTGTTTCAACAGTCTTATTGTTTAGACCTTTTGAGACAGATACTGAGGAAGGGCCGTGATGTGTCTGTTTAAAACTTATTTTAAAACTTTTAGTTACCACAGTATTTTTAGAAATGCACTTCAGATGCTATGTTCAATACTGAATGCCATATTATGCAGAATTGCTGTTGAGAGTTGCTATTACTACTACAGAAAAACTTCTATTTGCCTTTTCTGTACATCATACATATATACAAATATATTCTTGCACTTTCAGAACTTGTTGGATTAACACTTCAACATATGGCTGTTCTATATTCCAACAAACAGCTCTTCTACACCAAGACTACTGGAAAGAATCACAATTTATGTAATAAAAATAATCTAAACAATGTACCTGGCACAGGTGGGTTTCAGAAACCATGTTGTTAATCAGTGTACTCTGTTAATCATGACATCAACACAAGTCTTTCTAACTGCAGACCATGACAGATAAATAAATGCTACGGAATCCTGTGCTGCAGATTTTCAAACTTAATCGAGACAATGCACATACCTAGGAGATCAAATCTTATAGTAAAAGACTGGTAAAAGCCTTGCACCAGAAAGAAGCTTCCCATATATATAAACTATGTGCCTCATATTCCAGAAATCATATGAATTCCAGAAGTTTCACATTTCAACCCTTCTGCACCTCCAATTCTATGATGAAATAGAGCAACAACAGCCTACTGTTAGAATAAAACAAAAGACTGGTCTTAAAATTACATCTAGGCCTGATTCCTCCCCGTATCTAAGGTTACTGAGAAATCCAGGAACTTTAGAATCCCAGCTCCTAACATCAACCACAGCCCTCCAGAACCAAGAGACCAGCTCTGTAGTAAGCAGCAACATACAGCATTGTCCTATATGGGCACAACAATAAGGCAACTCTTCAGGCCCTGCAGAAAAATTAGGCCCTTGTAGTTTTATTGTTTCCCTTAAACTGCATTCACACTTTGAAGCTTAAATTAAACCTAAATGTGAAAGATAGCTAGATCAACTGCTAGACCAACTTTCCCCTTCAGATCACGGGCCATGCAGCAAGTACTGGAACAGGCTCACGAGAAGCTGTGTATCCCTACCATTGCAGGTATTTAAAGCTTGATTGTAGGAGGCTCGGTTGTGTCTTGCCTGATTTTGAAGTCAGCCCCATTTTCAGATGGGAATTAATGAGATCATCTCCAGAAGTCCCTCCCAATCTAAATTATTCTAGATTCTTACATTTGAATTCCGAAAGCAAATCCCAATACAGATGCAAGGTAGCCAAAGGACAACTCTCACATTCAAGGAATCATAAGGCATTCCATCTTTCCAAAATTGAGGGTGTTTTGAACTCTAACAATGAGATAAATCTCTTGCAGTTTCGTATTTTCAATCCATATTATAGTTGTGCCAAATAACTGATTCTAGAACTTTCTGCCAAAACATGTCTCTAAAGCTGTTGTTTAAATTTTTCCCTGACGAGAGAACTGAAACTTAGACTGCTCCAAGTTAGAGATGAGGAAAAAGTGTAATTAAGCAGCCAGGGTGCTAAAGAGAATGAATGCAAAGGCAATCTATAAAAGAGAAACAAACTTATTGGATTCAAAGGAAACTTAAAACTTGCTCAGAATAAGAAATACTTCAGGGCTGTGGTAGATTAGAGATCAGCTTCAATGCAGACTAGGGGTTCTGTCCCAATCCTGCTTCACTACACAGTTTTAATGTATTACTTAATACATTACTGAGAAAGGATCTTAAAATACTTCTCAGATCCTATGCTGCATACACTACCATTAATCGGCACAATCTATTTTTATTTCTTGCCATGAAATTATAGTTTCCATTTCTTATTTGCATTGCAAATCTGTTTCATACTTGTAACTGAAGTATGTCATACAGTACTTGCACATTTCAAGCAAAATGGAGTTTATCTAGAGACCAAGGGATCATAAGCAGAACCTGAGAGAAGATGAGAATTCTGGGGAATAGCTCAAAAGTTACTGTTTTGTCTTTCAGTTGCAGTTTATAATGTATTGAAAAACATGACTAATATTTTTTATCTCCCTCCCACAATTATTTTTTTAAAAACTAGAATCTACAAAAAATATTTCACTAAAACACATGTGCTCTATTGATTGCTTTTCCTGAGAGGGGAAAGGAAATGAAACATTACACATGATATTAAACTGTCTTGCATTACTTCAGAAGTTTTGAAGCCCTTTTCGGATTTTATTAGCCCTGAGTGTTCAAATAATGATGCCATGCAAGGTACAGATACAGAATGGGTGCTGCAGCAAATAGGCTGGTTTCTGTGGTAGCAATCATGCAATTGCAGTCTCCCCATGCACCTGGGGAGGACTTTGCACACTGCAATTGTGCTGGGTAGACAAAACCAAAGAGGGTATCAGCCCTTACAATGACTGTAGTTCACATTTGCCTAAAATTAGCTGTAACATTTGTAAACTAAAAATCATGCATTAGGTGAAGTACCTTTATGAATCCTCCCTCTGCTTTCAGCACATAAATCTATTCATCTTCATACTCACTGCACTGCAGAATTAGCAGCAATATACCTGTACCATGCAGATATAAACCTCTTTCCACTCCTACCGCTCTGCTCTGCAAGTGTTTATCACCTTGCCAAATTCTAATTACTTGGATCTAAGCATTGTCTCATGTATGTGCCTCAATGACAGACCTTTTTGCATGTATGTATGACACTGGGAGATTCAGTCAAACTTAAAGCTCTCTGTGCAAGCTACACACTGATGGACCTTAAGAAAGAAAAACTGCAATTGCTCCTAAACTTCTTTCCTTTCTTGAAGCAGATCGTTTTCTGGAGAGTAACTGCGATCTGTAGAGCCTGAAGTTGTGCAGCTGGCTATTTTACATTTTCACTGACAGAGGGCTACAGACATCTGGAAAGAGACCGTACACATGTCAAAAATATGCTGTTGCTATTCCGCAATTTTTTTAAAACTTCTCAGCCAGTGTAGAGTCATAAAAGATACCAGTACTTCAATTACAAACAAGTCACATTTTTCAAAACTTTCAGATAAGCAATAGTAAATGGACATGAAAAACAAAAGTCTAGGTGCAGATACACACAGACACCCCAAGTCACATGCCTGCTAATTCTTGCAAAATGATCTTGACGTGCTGACATGTAGAGGGCATTGTGGGCTACTCAAGCATACACAACATGTATTCATCTAGTCTTTGAACTTGTGTGCATTCATATGTAGATGAGATACAATTGTCTGCAAATACTATTCAACTTTCCATTACTGTAGAGTGATACACTATTGACTGAAAGGGAGGGGTGTGTTTGTGCTCAAAAGGCTGGACCAAGACTCAGTAGGTGCATACTTAATTCTTGCCCCTTTACAAACTGGCTCTGCAGCCTCAAGCAGGACAGACTGACAGCTTTTCAAAAGCACTCAGTACCCCACAGAGCTTTCTAAGTAACTAACAAATGTTTCAGATTAAACTGAAATATTCACCAGTTTTCAGAGACAAATGACAACTAGAACTTGATGCTGAACAGTTAAAATGCAGCTCCCCTCTTTCAGCTGCTTATACGAAATGATGTTTGTTGCTGTTGAAAGTTTAGATACAATCCTTCTGCATCACAGTCATTTATTTTGTAGGATATTTATGGATATAATGCTATCCTCTCCTACCTTCTATAATTTTAAGTATGTAATCTTGTAAGCAAGATGGAATAGGTAGGTTAATTTCCCTGAAGCAAAGAAGTCTGCTGACAGTACCCCTTGCAGACTCTAAATATTTTATAATTTATTTACATGATCATTCATCTTTGGTAGAATAACTCCCAAGTTTAATGACTGCAATGTATCAGAAATAGCTAAGAAGTTCATATTTGCATTTCCTTGTAAAATTATAATTTTCTGCTTTCATATTTCATTTGGATATTTTCACAATACTCACTTTTCTTGAACTTAAACACAAAATTAATTAGGATTAAATCCAAGACATTTTGATACTGTAATGAAAAATAATTGGAATTAAGCTATTAATTCTAATTATAATAAATTAAATGTCGTTGAATGATTTATTTCTTGTAATGCCCTTTTATTTAGTTTCTAATTTTCAACATTTTTGTGCTCCGTTTAGAATATCTTGCTATATCTAACCTCACCACATAAATTTGAGTATACTTTTTAATAGTGTGTCTTGTATATTTACTTGGAAAAATCTCTATACAATTTTCCATTTGACATTCTTTCATCAGTTATTTTTACTGACATGAAACCATGATCGTTCTTTAGCATGCTGACTGGATGGAAAAGAAAAACAGAAATTTGTAGTAGATGTGTGGTTTATTCCATAAAAATGTAGCTTTGATAATACTGTACACTAATGATAGTGATATGCAGATAGTCAAAGGACATAATTACACCTAGAACCCTGCTATGGTAGTTACAGCAGCATGGTATTTTTGACCTTAAATTCTTGTCCAAAATGCCTGCTCCAGAAAAGTATTATCTGCCATTCCTCAATGATAAAAAAAGTTAAAGGCATAAGAAACTGCATCAAGTTGGAAGACTAACTAAACCCTGTTTATTGTATTAAAGTGAACATTAACACTATTAGGTATTCCCAAGCAAGGTCTTTTTGCAGGGCATTTATTACTAATGCCCCTGAGGTAATTTTTGCCTTTCCTACAGTTGTAATACAGATCCAATATATATATTGAATAATTGAGAAGAAAAATAATGCATTAAACTGCAAAACAAATCACAGTTAATTGTCATCAAAACCCCAAAATAATACAAAGTAAGAGATGTTTAACCGTCTTTTTTGGGAAAGCTCTGCTCATTTATCCTCAAAGTTTCAGATTTAAACTTCATCAGGAATCAGAAATATGTGCACGACAAAGTTTTAAAATAAGCCTGAAGTAAACATTAGGTCAGTAGCTGTCTCAGCACTAGGAAGCCATCACATCTCTTGGCAAAATAAATTCCCAAAGGTTTAACATGCCATCATATTATTATGTACAGCAGCACCTCTTCAGCCTAGAGTTAAGGTCAAAGCTACTGACTCCATAGTATACTAGTAGCCAACAAACACCAGGCTTGCAAAGCAGAACCTCTAATCTGCAAAATGGAAAGATGTGCATGTCAAAATTTGATAATTCGATAATTTATAAGCCAAAAAATAGCCAAGTGACTATATAGGGAAATATATATACAACTTACTACAGAGAGACATTGTCAACATTGCTGTTTTGGGCAGCAGCAAAGTTTTAGTTGCAGAAAGACACCCCTCAGGGTAGTATCACTTATATGATGACAACAAATCAGTCCATTTTTAAGGTTGCAGACAAATTCCATTATAAAGACACACTTTGATCATATCTGTTTTGGAGAAAGGAATCTGGCCTAAAATCAAGAGAATTAACTTAAGAGCAAAAGAGAACTTTTTTCCCTACAGTATGGAAAATAACACATACATCTGTTCTTAGTTATGGAATGTTAAAGAAAAAAGATAATACAAAAAAAGAAATTTTGGGTTGCTTTAGCATTTTATAACCCAGTAACACAAAAATTGCCATGCTACTACGTCTAAATGAGTCCTATATCCCTGTATTTGATAATATACTATCAAGATTCTAACTGATCTTTTTTGGAAAAAAAAAAACAAAAACAAAAACAAACAAAAAAAAACCAACAAACAAATATGCTTTCATCTGGAGGGATATATTGAAGAAAAATATGGGATCACAAACGGATGGCAAAATTTCACCTCAAGAGCACACTGAAATGTGTGGAGTCTTATTATAAGTGCTTTCATCAAGACCGAGACTGGGGACATCAATCAGATCAGACTGAAAAAAAATAACCCAAAACAACCAAACTAAAACTCACAGCAAAACCCAAACCAATGACATAAAGAAAAAAAACCCAAACCAAAAAACCCCAAACCCCAGACCTCCATCATCTTACAGCATACACCAACCCATGCCAAAACCCAGCAAACTTCAAAATACCAAGTACCATGAGGGCTGGGTATGGCGGAAAGGAGAGAGATCAAAATGCTTTTATAGTTAAGGGCATTCTTATGATGCTCATGGCTCCTGGATTTTACTTCCAGAAGAAAGAACTCTGCTTGCATTTTCTTGCAAAGAGGATTATTGCCATAAATAATAATTCTGTTTAACATCTTTACTAATGAACTAGACGAGGGGATCGAGTGCACCCTCAGTCAGTTTGCAGCTGACACCAAGTTGGGTGGGAGTGTTGATCTGCTCGAGGGTAGGGAGGCTCTGCAGAGAGACCTGGACAGGCTGGAGCCATGGGCTGAGCCCAACTGGAGGAGTTTCAATAAGGCCAAATGCCGGGGGCTGCCCTTGGGCCACAACAACCCCCAGCAGCGCTACAGGCTTGGGGAGGAGTGGCTGGAGAGCTGCCAGTCAGAGAGGGACCTGGGGGTGTTGATTGACAGCCGGCTGAACAGGAGCCAGCAGTGTGCCCAGGGGGCCAAGAAGACCAATGGCATCCTGGCTTGTGTCAGCAATAGCGTGGCCAGCAGGGACAGGGAAGGGATCTGACCCCTGTACTCGGCACTGGTGAGGCCGCACCTCAATGACTGGGTTCAGTTTTGGGCCCCTCCCTACAAAAAGGACATTGAATGACTCGAGCGTGTCCAGAGAAGGGCAACGGAGCTGGTGCAGGGTCTGGAGCACAGGTCGTATGGGGAGCGGCTGAGGGAACTGGGGGGGTTTAGTCTGGAGAAGAGGAGGCTGAGGGGAGACCTCATCGCCCTCTACAGCTCCCTGAAAGGAGGGTGCAGAGAGCTGGGCATGAGTCTCTTGAACCAAGTAACAAGCAATAGGACAAGAGGGAATGGCCTCAAGTTGCACCAGGGAAGGTTTAGACTGGATGTCAAAAAGTATTTCTTTCCAGAACGGGTTGTTAGGTGTTGGAATGGGCTGCCCGGGGAGGTGGTGGAGTCCCCATCCCTGGAGGGGTTTAAGAGTCGGGTCGACAAAGTGCTGAGGGATCTGGTGTAGCTGGGAACGGTTGATGTTGGGTTAATGGTTGGACTGGATGATCTTCAACATCTATTCTAACATAGATGATTCTGTGATATCATCCTGAGGGTGTATGCCCTAAGAGATGCAAGATATTACTAATTCTTTATTAAAAAGTCCTCTCCAATTTGTAGAAAAAAGGCCAGTTGTCTATATCGCACTGTTCTTTTAATTTCCTGTTAACTTTGCTAGTATTTTTTTTTTAATAAGGTAACAGTCAGCTCATAAACTACATTTTATCAACAAGCTTTAATTCTTAAAGATGTCTTCAGAATCAAGTAAACAAACAAACCCCCATCTTTTCCAGTTCTTCTTAGTAAGCTCTCCTTTTTCTGGTCATCTCAGAAGATTAGCATTAGACAAACAATTTTTTTGTCTTATAACAAGAGAAAACACTATTTTTCATTTATGATAATTTGTGTTCAAAAAATGATGTAGCAGAATACATCTCAGTTGCCCATGGAAAAAGAACATCTCTGGTATTGCTTTCCATCAAATTGACTTGATTTTCTGAACACATCATTCTTCACCCAAATAATTACCTTATGAAATAAATCAGATAAAGTGTTGTCTTTTCCTTCCAACAAATATAAAAGTTATATGAATAGAATATCTTATAGAACTGGAAGTTGAACAATATGAACATTTTTAAAAAGAATAATAAATGAGTCTTTTTCAATACTTGCTTTATGAATGCTTTCTGAACTTTTAATCACTATTTCACAGTGTACTTACAAGATATGAAATCAATGGGATATTTTAGTTTAAAATCAAAACATTACAAAACCCAAATGAGGTACTAGCAGATATATGCTTTCCTCTTAAAAAATATTGCAAAACTTAATGAAAATGGTACTTGAGAATTGAGGTGGAAACATCATCTAGATTTAATAATGTTATGTCTGCATATGCCAGCTAACCTCATAAAAGCTGTGCAATTTTATGCCAGGTCTCAATAAAAACAGTGATGTGAAAATCCCATAACCTTTACACTCCATTTACAGAGCAGAGCAATTTTTTACTTGCTTTGGAATAATGAATCAAATAACTGACAGTTCTAAATAGTAGTTTTATACTGTGATCCAAATGAAAACATGGTAACTTCTTTTTTTAAACACGTATGCTGCAGTACCTTGTAGCTTCCTGCAAGTATTCTGACAGACCTTAGGGGCAATAGCACAGAGGTTGAGGAGGTCCTCTGAAGTCAGAACCCACTTTAAACAGGAGCAGAGCTGGAGAGGATGCTTGGACATATATTAATCTAAATAAAAGGAAAGACTTTTTTGAACTAAGAGTCTTCCTAATAAGACTGAGAAGACTTCCTTTGGACAGCAATTCCCTATTCCTTTTTTTCTCCCCCAGAAGTTGTTGATGTTGTTTCTATGATTATCACCACCTCACCACAGTGGGTTTTATTCTAAATTTTTTTTCTGCATAGCTGTCCTAACACCTATTCATGAGATACTTTCTTAAGAAAGACTATGAGACATGAAAGATGAGGGAGGATTCCTTGTAAAGGCCAGAAACAAATAGACATTGTTCCAGTACACTAATAGAATTCAAAGCTTCAGCTTGCTCTTAAAATAGATGGCACAGTCACCCCAGCAAGTATTCCTCCTTCTCAAAAACTATAATACAAAAGCCAAAGTGTCTGGCAAGACTATACAGTTAGATGGTAATACACCCTTTGGCTGAAAATTTAGTTTGAGAGCACACAGTATAAAAAAATGTTCGTCTGGCAACTAGCAGAACGAGATTCAAATTTCCACTACAAACACTTGCTCAGTATATGTGGCAATACTAAGCAAAAGAAAGTTGTAAACCCAACAGCAGGGAAGACCAGTATAGGAAAATAAGTCCTGGTCTGTGAAATTATTTTCATCTTTATATTAAAAAACACCAAACACAAAATAACTTTATCCAGAACAGACCACAGTGGAATCTTACTGATTTATCCTCCCAGTTTAGGCAAGTAATAGCTGATTATTCATTTTACTTTGGGTTATGCTGATTAGCATGTATTCCCTTCTTTTAGCAAAATATTTTGTAAATTGTTATTTTGGGAAGGTGTATTTTCTGTAAACAGATGTCACTAGACTAACTGAAATACTACCGTAGAGCTACACTGTAACTGTGGGTAAGAAAGTATAAGGAAGACTCCTGGTTCTACTGTGCAAAAATTCCATTATTATTCTACCATATTTCCAGAGTATTTGACATTTCAATATATCCAGCAGATAAGATCACTACTCATTGCCTTTGCTATTGTTCAAAAGTTTGTGCTATTAATTTTAATTTTTATAGTACTGTAAGCATGCAGCCTGACGTTAAATTCCTTTGCACTCAAATTTTCCATCCATTTAGCATCCATTAATAGGAAACAGAGCGTCAAGCAGAAGAGGAACACTGGTGTGCTTTCTAGAAAAGCATCAAATAATTCAGAACAAGAATCAGTTGGACATTATTTTATAAAATAGAAACTGTTCATCTGCAAAAGAGATATTTAACAAAGTTTTTCTTCACTACTTCATTTGGTTAATTCATGTCTCTGTAGTTTTCAAATGAAAAGCAAGATAGAACGCACCAAGTTCTAAAGGTAAGAGGACAAAATAACTTCATATTTTCTTACCTTTGCATTATAGGGAATATAATGCTTTGATAAGGCTTCAGGAGTGTGCATCCATGTTTTGTCTACAGAAAAGCAAAATAAAAGAAGCACTGAATAGGTTATTCAATTGTTAATTTAACTACTATAGTATCTATCTGGAAAACATCAACAACCCTCCTTTTACGCAGATATCTGAAGTAGTTATTGGGGCTGGAGGTAAATGCAGTACATCTCAACTTCCCAAACACTTACATGAAAGAACTGGTTACTTCTCTTGGACACACCTCCCATTTTAACCGACTTGATTTACCATTAAGAATTCAAACACCACCCCCAAACATATTCATTGGTCTAAGGTTGTTTGCTGGTTCTGCCTCAGATCAATATTTTCTGCATCCTGCTGTTGTTGTTTAAAACACTGACCACATATTGTGTTTCTCATAATGTTTTTTGATTAATTATGTGCTTTTTTAAAACATAAATTATCAAGATATTAAAGGGACAAAGGAAATTATTTTAGAAAAATTATCAGAGCTGTAACTGAAAAAAAGCCCTGGTTGTTCTACAGCATGACAGAAGCAAGTCAGATTGTGGTAACTGATTCAGAAGTTTAGATCTTCTTTAATCTTTCTTTATATATCTGAAATGAATTTGCATATTTTCCTTTAATGATTTTCACATCACAAGACAGTGCTATTGTCTTATTTTTCCTCACGCAGGTTTCATATGGTGACGAGTTAATTATTTGTGAAATACATCTTCCCTCCTTTTTAATGGCCATGTCAAAAGTTCTACATAATTCAAGGTGGAGTTCAGAACATTTAAAAAAAAAAAAAAGCCTTTTATTTGAAGTCTAGAAACTATTTTTTAGACGTTTTCTTATTTGAAAGCATTTAAGAAAAAAATACAAATGTTCCAAAACACTAAATTGTACTACCAATGGCGTGAGAGATTCTGTAACAGAGTGGTATTTCATACTCCAGACATTCAATATTTAGTAGTATTTTCTAATATATGACTAATCGTGTTTTAATTATCATGAATTAAGAGTCACAAATCTGGACCTTTATTGAATTAAGTAACAGAATAACAGCTTAAAACAAAATTCTGTCCTTGGATATTCACAGACAATTCCCTTTGCCTTTAATGGGAGTTGCAGTTATACCAATTACTAACTTTTCTGTTAGTTACACCTAAGAACAATAAAACCCTGTTCACTTCAAAGTGTTCAAGAAAAAAAGCTATGACATTCATTGACACTAAACCAGTAACTAAATATTTTTGAATATAGGGAAGCAAGAAAACTGTTAAGATATTCACCACAGTCACCGCAGTAATAGTATCAAAACTGCAAAGCTGGAAGAAATGTTTTTTCTTTAAGCAAATTTGATTCTCTATGACAGTAATGTTCAGCTCAATTATTGAAGAGTGATATTGTCACTTCTTAATTAAGGAAGCATGATTTGTCCATTCAGCAGCACCCAGGAGTACAATTATGCACCGAAGTGGCTCTTCTTTTCGATTGTGGCTTGTGATTGGAACACCAGAGGCAAGAATCCCACTCATTTCTCAGGATATTTTGACCTGAAACCTGATCTCTATTTTGAGTACAATATGAAAAGCTGATGTTATCCACAAGTAAAAAAATAACAATCAGTGTGAATTAGGAATAATAGAATAAAGCCTGACAACCCAAAAGATAACCATAAGCATTCGATTTCAAGTCAGTGCACTGCCGAAGGTCAGATGAGCAGACTGGCCACGGGGCTGACTGCAGCAGTGAACAGCTGTACAGCGCAAATTTCAACTCCAAAACAAGCATTCACATTGCTCATGTCAGTGTTTTATTTACCCATTTCTTACGCATTAACTAGCTTCAGCAAGGATACCAGCATTTTTATAAATTCATAAAGGAAAAATCTAGGAAAAATAAAACATTGAATCTCTTAAAAATAACAGCAACAACAAAACCAGTCCTCCATTCATCTTGTTCCTAGTACTAGCACAAACAAGCAACAAGGCTGTAGCTTCTAGAGCAGTTTTACAGGCAGACAATAGACTACACAAGCACCAGTAAAACTAACTATTCTTTACAAATGTTTCCTCCTCCCTTCTTCCCATCCCCAAGCAGGGCAAATTCAAATCTGAAAAAAGTTATTTAATTTGGGAGCCAAGTTTGAAATGCTGGTCTTAATCAAGCAGCTAATAATCTTTCCAATACTGTAATTAGGTACAGAGCTTTACCTTAAAAGTTTTTTGTGAAGTCATCCACTTGCCTACCAGCCTCGAAGAAATGTAATGTTATATGGGGTTCCAGCATGGAAAAACACTGATAGGAAAGTGTTTCCATAACTGTTGGTACCCCTAGTTAGGGAAAGATAAGGAAATATGGACTGGAGCTCTCAGCAAAAAAGGAAATCACTAACTTAGCAGGGCACCCAAAAGGTGCCTGAATTCTACGAGTCTTGTGCCATTAATTAAAACAGTGAGTCAGCAAGCAGCATTTTCAACATTCAGATGCAGATCTGCAAACACTGTGACACTGGTATTAAAGTTTTTCATTGACATTGGAAGCCTTTTTCCTAAAGGAAGGTAATAATTACAAAGTGGTGGCACTTTTGAGAGAACTCTTAACACCAAACAAAATCAGTAAAAGGCAAAATTCACACTGATAGCAGAGACATGTAAAAATCATGCAAGCTATTATAGGGAAGTTTTTTTACCAGCATTCCCTTCTGAACCGTAAGCTCTGATTTTGGACTTCTGCCACTCTCAGCAGATGTTTGATTTCACAGCAGTTGAGAAATACCAAATTTCAGACATTTTGCACCCAATAAACTCTAAAAATATGTAAAAAGAAAACCTATAAAACAGCTATTCATTTAAATACCTGATGTAGATGTGGCTAGTGGTTTGCATGATCTCTCACTTTCTAAATTGAATGGGTTTTCACAGTGTAATACAATTATTCATTCTGAAGCCACAAAGAAAATATGAAACTCTAAAATGAAGAGTTGATATTATTATTTTACTAGTCATATAGCAGCAAGAGTTGTAGACGCTTTAGAGATAAATAAAACAGCAGGTCCTAAAGAAGGGGCCAAAAGCCTAGATAAAACCAAAACTGACAACTGCAGGCATCTAATATAACTAGTAAAAAGTAAAAAGAGATTCATGCTATCATACCAGGTGAAAACTAGTTATTTTAGATCGGTCTGAAGTTCTTAATCTAGGTTGCCTTAGCATTTACGTGAAACTTTAAATAAGTGTCCGGTTATTTTTGAAAATTATGAGTTTGAGCCATCCAGAGTCCATTAAAACTTAAACAGAGTTTAGCTTGTATGAGGTATGACAGATTCTAAGAGGTAAAAGCCTAAGTATGTGGCGGCTTTGCCAAACATTCTGGCACTGCGTGGGAGAAAAGATGGGGAAAAGGATCACCATTCCAAATTCAAGGGCACATGGAAAGCCACAGCCCTCCTTAAAGACAGGAATCCTGCAGCCTCTACACACACCTCTTGACGTGCATGGCATGCCAACTGTGCCGCAAGGCTTTTAGGGAGCCCCTGCAGCAGCAGCAGTCTCCCATCTAGTTTTTAAGATAATTTGACTTGGGTGAGAGCTTCTCAAGTTTTGCTCCCAGCCAGCATACACTAGTCTGTTAAGGGCAGTGGGAAAACTACATAAAAATCACATTTGGAAGACCCAGGGTTTGACAGACAAAATTGAAATGGTGGAGGCAGGTGTTGGGCACTTTGACTGCAAGAGGATTAACTGTGTGCAGAATTGAGACTTCACTCCTTTCTAGTCCCCCTTGAATCACACCAGTCCCTCTCCATTATAGAGGAAAGATTCCTTTAAAATCTGCATTTCACATCAAAGGCTTGGTCATCACACAATCTGGAAACACTGGCGCTAGCCATTTCAGAGAACTCAGTGGCGCTGGGAGAGCTGGGGAAGAGCACTGTGCTGACAAATCACATGCTTAAGTCGATAGACTCGGGGACTTCATAAAGCAGCCAGAACAACTGTACTGCACTTAGCAGAGCATCACACTAGGTTAGATAACAGCAGAGCTGACCATTTATCTACCAAAAAGGAAAGCAGTAACAGTGCCAAGAAACTGTTCTCCCTTTCAAATTAATATCTCCACACACTACTGCTCACCGATATTACAGAATGGATTTAGCAGAGAGGCATCGATGAACTATTTTCTAAATGGCAAAACAATGCTCAACTGTGCAAGTTTAGTTAACTGCTTCCCTAAACCCCACTCTCATTATTAATTCATGCATGCTAGAACTGGCTCTACTGAACTATGTTTCCAAAGTGTTTATCAAAGCATGAGAGACCTAGTGGCCATTCAATTTAATATGATGAACAGAGAAAGACTGATTTTAACTTGTTTTTTTTAGTGCCATAGTGAAAATACAGTTATTTCTAGAATGTAAAAAAGAAAACTTTTGTTCTTTACTGAAACAAAACCTCTCGGACATCAACAGATGTTTTCCTTGCTAAGAGAAGAGATCTTGGAACTGTCCTTCCTGCTTTACAAAACTTGCTACGGAAAGAAAGATCTTATGTGACAATCCGCCTAGTAACAGTCTCCTGTAAGAAGAAAGCATCCCATAAGATCAGTGCTACATCTAGGTATTAATGCCTCAGGGAACAAATAGCTTATTTGCTTCACTGTAGGTACATATCTATCCATATCTTTATTTTTCCTAGATTATTTTTGTGTAAAGAAAACCTTCACAATAGGTAATAAAAGAATTGTCACTCTTTGTTTCCTTTATACTGTACTGTAACAGAAACAGGCAGGTTCTCAGAAACCTCACTCACACTAGTCAGACAACAAGGTAGAATCTGTCTTCTTGACTACTGCAGGCAATGAATGAACTGATACATTGAGCCATGAGACTTAATGCTTGTTACCAGATTTTTCTTCTGAACACAATACCTAAATATTATTAACAAACATAGATCTACCCACATTCCTCTGTAATTCAGCTACAGTATTTGTCCCAACCACCTTCCAGAGAAATGACTGAGTACAATCCGTGTGTCTAATAGCAGTAATTTATTATGGTTATTACCAGGCTACTATGATTAAGCAACTGAAATTATGAGTCCAATTCCACCCTAAGCACGTATAGGCAAATACCCATCAATATACATAATTCAAAAATAATTACTTTTGCTACTTCTTTCTCCTTTTTTTTTTTTTTTGCAAACACAAAATGTTCTTTGGAGGCATATTTATTCTTTTCCAAGACAATGGAGCTGTATTTCCCTAGAAGAGAGTGAGCTTTGCAGATTGCTTCACCTTTCTGTGTCCTTCTCTCATAATATTTAGGACCTTAAGAATGGTTTTAAACAGCTGATTACTAAACTAGCAAAATGCTATTACAGAATGCTGAGTTAGCACAGTTACAAAATGAAAAAAAGTCTAGTATTTGAATTTCCTCCAACAGTGACACTCACTGCAAACCTATGCATTTTACAGCATATATTTTTAAGATATGGATGCTAGTATATAGGTCTTCATAAGAAAATAAAATAGGATCAAACCAATATATTAGTGCAACTAACCAGTGACTAGCAAATCTTTGCTTTTGCCCTTCTGATTTGTTGATGTTAAGAACTTTTAACAAGTTCAGCTTCTGAAATCAAAAGGAAAAACAAGAAAAAAATTTACGAGCTATTTAGCCTGTACCTCTTATATCTTCTTGCCACAAGAGCAGCTACACTGCATCTTTGATAAAAGCTTCCAGTTGAAGTTGAAAACGAGATTATTGGCATAGTATAATTTATTTTAAGGGATCATATTTTCATAAGTTTTCACTAAGAAGTATATACAGATTAAACCTCCAACTCCACCTTTTGTTTTTGGAGTCAGAGTTCAGTCACTGAGAAAGTATCAATTAAGGTTCTCAGAAATTGTTAAAAAGGCAAGTTCTTGAAGAATTCCAAACTGCTAAAGTAAGACCATTACATATTGCACTTTGGTAGGGAAAACAATGGAAAAGGAAAGAAATGTGAATCTCAATACAGGTTAAAATAGAATTTTAATTTTCTAATTCAGGAAGATTAAAATAATGTAATAGAAAAGTTTAACTAGATTTTTTTTTTTAAAAATACCAATAAACTGGAAGAAGTATTTTTAAGACTAAAAGAAAGGAGTGGCAGCAACCATTCAGAACAAATACAATATGCATACCTGTAGCTTCCTCTTGCTTATGTACCTAAAGTATATATATCCTTTTATGTACCTAAAGGATTTGATTTCACAGAATGGTATTTTCCTGAGTTCTCTGCAATTTTTCAACAGCCTTATAAGACAAATTCCTACAAAATTAAGTAGTAATTGTGATTTCTATCAAGGTATGGTTTGTACACATCAAAATTTATTTCACACAGAATAATACATCTTGTCTTTAATTACACATTTGTCCACCTAACTAGCAATATCCCTATATAACTCAAGCATTTAGATTGTAGCTTGGGTAAGTTACTTGCAATAGCACACTTGGACAAGAAGTCTACATCATACACTAGTAACAACTTACATCAGGAATTTATCAGCTTGTAGATCGCAAAAGATATGCTTGCCAAACTGCCATGTGAAGCATTTAACATTCTGTAAAATAGGCTGTACAAATGTTAACAGGGGAGAAACCAAAAAGCTTAGGACTCCTTCAGTGCTATTCCCATTCTAAAGTCAGTATTTAGTGCTTTATGGTTAAGCAGTGTGCATATGATCTTCGAAGGAGCTCCTTAGGTTTTGCAGAAGCAACAAGTATTTATTGCGGTAAATATCACTGTTAACTTGCCCAGAATATTTCTTAAAGCAGGCAAAAGATAAGATTATTTCTGCAATACCTTTCTGAAGATAATGCAGATAAAATAGCCAACAGGAAATTATCCTCCTATTCTCATGTTAACAGAAAGAAAAGAAAAATTAGGCTTATCTGCACAGAGCCAACATGAATCCTACAGAGGAAGTTTCCAAAGCGTACTCCTCATTTGTAGCTATGCATCCTCTAAAGACATATTGTAATAATTTATTTCCTAAAAAATTAGATCTGTTCCTTCTGCTTTCAGAATATAAATAAATACATACACAATTGCATACAAATGCATGCAAACATACACATGCTGCAGGACTGGCCACTTCCTTGTTCCACCAACAGAAGATGATTTGGTCCTTGCCAAAGTAAGGTAGTAACCCTTCAATTCTCCTTGGCATACTTGAAATCGGGTGCCTCCATAGCCTAATGAGAACAAGGTAATAGTACAAACAGTACTTAAAAAAAACGTGTTCAGTTACCAATCCAAAGAAAGGACTTGGTCACTGAATACTGGTTTTCCATGTGACCCCATATTTCAAATCCCAAGCATCAGTATTTGGAACACACAAAACCTCTCTGTGGAGGTATTACGACAGTATTAAGATAACTGATTTCTGTGTCAAGTGAAAACAGAAATATACAAAAAAGCACTCTTTCTTCCACCCAAATTTTGCTCTTGAAAAAATTCTTATTTTAAAAAACCCTACAAACATCAAGCAGCAGTTTTTCTGGGATGGAGGCAGAGGAGGAAATTTAGACCTAGTTTTGGATATTTCCTGGAATGCGATGAGTGTTTTTCTGAAAGGACAAAGTGTAATCACAAGAATATCTGAATGGCACAATGAAGAAAATTGTGACTACTTATATGCCTTTAAAGTATATGAGTATCTACTCTTTATGTCTTTTATCATTATTGTTAATGTTGAAGTCCAGCACACAATAGCCCATTTTTTTTAAAGCACTGATGTGAAATATACTCTCTCATAGGACTAAAGTATTTTCTTTAGGACTATACTTATCCCCTTCAGCCTTTTGGGCCTTCACCTGTTGTCTACGCATTCAGAAGAAAAAATATAAAGCCAAACATTTGTCATCTCTGGAATGCAGTGTAAGTTTACAATAAAAATAAAGATCATATTAGTCCATTCAAATAAAAGAGCAACATTTGATTGCGTTTTTTATATGTCAGATCCTACCCATTAAATGCATCTGTCTACACTTTCATATATGAGACTCATAAAAAGCCATTTCCAGAAATGTTATTGCTGAAACTTATGATTTATGACAGGCTATTACGTCAACATATTCCATTTAGCATTACGAATACCATTTACATCTCATGAGTTGATAATGTGGCACCAATTACCAACATTATGAATTGCTATTACATAAAAGAAAATCAGAAAATTCAGGTTCCTGCATGCAACAGCAGCTTTGGCATTGAACTTTGTGACATTTATTCTGGGATGAAGGAGAACCACTGGGGTGTAATAAAGAATGAACTACATTCAGCTGTGATTTACACCCTCCACAGCCTCATTGAAGTCCACTGGATTTCACACGTTGTAATTCAGTGCTAAATTTAGCCCAAAGTAGACATACGTACCTACAGTTTTAGCACTATTTTGAGACACTCAAAAGTTTCACTCTTTTACTCCCAGAAGGTGATTATAGTCATTCCATGTTTAGAGATGTCTCTGTCTAGGAGAACAGTCATTTTCTTTCACATTTCTGATGATGCAAAAGCCAACAAATACTAGCTAATTTTTGTTTACTTATGTGCACCATTTCTTATAGCTTTGAATAGAAGGCCATAGAATCAGTAAAATGTGCCAAACTCATCTGGGAAAGGCATCTCCATTCACTAAAAAAATAACTAAACCAAAACCCCCATAATTAATGCTGTTTTGTGTATCCACCCCATATCAATGTAGACCCCATCAAATATCAATTAAGGACAAATAGGTAATTCAGTTTAGATACCAATACACTTATAATATGAAAAATTTACATGAAAATACAGCACTTAAAGATCTCTTACAGGAGAATTACATTAATATCCCTACACTACTTAAGAGAGACTGAAATTATCAAGATGCAAACATATTTCAAGATGAACAGACTTAGATCTGCACTACACTTTTTGCATTACAACATTTCCAAGGAAGCATGCTACTACACCTGACTTAAAAGGAAAAATAAAAGAAAAAACTAAGAGGACTCCTCAGAAACCATGACTGAAACCTGGATCACATACCAAAGCAATCCCCTGACACTATGATAGATACATAAATGTTCTCACAAGCTTTGTCATAACAACAAAGCAGCAAGAACATACGTAACGCTGTCCATCGTGTTTTTGTGGGAGAAGGCAAGAGGTCCTTAAAAAAACCCAGATAATCTGTAAAAACTACTTCAGAGTATACAGCACTCACTGATCAATGAATGGAAAACAAAATATTTATTTCTGTACAGTTTGTACAGTCATATAATACTCTTTCAACAAAGAATTTTCTCTGTAACACATGTAACTGGCCGTACAACCAACCTGTACTGAAGTCAAGAGAAGGCTATTTTGCTTTGAACAGGTACTAAGTTTTTTCATGTTAAAACATACAACTTCAGAAAGTGCTTTTTTGGTCAATATTGGTTCATAAAATTTGTCTCCCTGTTATATGAGTTCATGGCTGACTGATAAGAACAGATATTACAACTTAGACTGCTAAAAGAGTCCATTTATTTATGATTACTTGTGCAAGTACTTCCTGAAACAAGTTGAATTTGTTTAAACTTCACATTTTTTTATATTTCTCACGGTCATCATTAGGATGAAAGATGAACAGCTTGATTTTATTCAATTTGAGATTTAAGCATATCAATTAAGCTTTCATCTAAGATGACTAACAGACAAATAAAAATAATTACAACTAAAATACAAACATAAGCTATTCAGGTTAGAAGTTCTGGTTTGTGCTAAGTCTCAGGGAGTCAGACATGCAATGACTGTACCAGCTGTTTTTAAGGTCAGAGCACTCAGCACACCTTGTCGGTTAAAGTGGCTGTTTCATGACCAAACCATGGTCCTCAAAAATAAACATACAGAGAGTACTGCTCCAAATACAATACCTGTATTACAAAATTCTGCTGCAAAACGAAGTACTGGTAATGTTGAAAATGGGGTCTGTGCTCTGGAGAGCACTGCTCTGATGTAGTACAAACCTGCTCTTCCCGTAACATAGACCCTCACAGTACACATAAACACTCATGTCACACATCTTATCTATGGGAAAATGTTTTCTTCAACAAATCTTGGTAATTAAAAAAAAAAAAAAAAAAAAAAAAAAAAAGAGTCCTTTCTCTCCTAGTGATTCATGATTCCTGTGAAAGCACAGGTTGCTATCCAGCCTCCAACAGTTTGGGGGTGGGGAATGAGAAATAAATCATGAAAGCTTTATGTTAGTGCTTCTCTTCTTGCTTTGTCTACCAATATCTGTCAAGGATGAAATAATTCCCTGAACACTCAGAAGGCAAGTTTTGTTGCTTGAATCAGCTGATGGCATGAGAACAGAGCTCTTCAGCAAGTACAGCACAGTCCCTGTCATTCTAGTCACCAGCTTACCCAGTTCAAGAAGACAAAGAGCTATAGCACTAGCTACTATCTTCTCTATATGCATCATATAAAAAGGCTAGTATAGACTGATCATGACAATGAGGATTAGGGGATACTTATTCTATAAATGCACAATTCAGGTAATATTTGGCTATTACAAAAGTATCACTTAGATCTATTAGAAATCCCCTCACAATCCTATATATTTGAGACTGTTGTTTATGTAGCTCCAAGGTAACAGATTGGTATAAACTTGTAATTATTGCAAACCCTACCAGCACAGCTGCAAGGAAACTCATTTGGATTTAGAGAGAATTGCTAGGGGAGTCACAGCACTCATGTAGTTAACTCCTAAAAATATCCAATGTGAATGGAAGAAACCCAAAAACAGTCCCACCAAACACAAGCATGGAAATTGTATCGGAGGTCTGGGAGTAAAATCCAGGAAATACAATAAAGGAAGTTCAGCAAGTGAACCTGTTCAAACTTATTCTTAAATGCAGTTATTAGACACAAATGCCGATACAGCCAAGCTTTTCTGAACGTCAATTGGCATGAAAAATATCTAGCTTTCCCTTATTCTTGACAATTGCTTAACTGAAATTTGTGTTTTTCCCAGGATACGAGAATGGAAATGTCATGTGCATTACTATGAATAAAATACATGGATGACAGTATTTAATTCTTCCGGTTGATCAAGTTACGAATAATTATTTATCATTAATAATTTAATAATTATTTATCCTTATTAATAATTAATATTATTATTTCTGAATAATTATTCAGACTAAATGCAAATAATAATTGCATGTCATTGTGTCAGCTTCTTTCATGACACTTTCTTCTTCTTGAGGTAAAGAGAACACCAGACAACTGAAGAGCAAAGCAAATGTCCTTGAATAAAGTGAAATTCCAAGAATTAGGTGAGGTCAGTAAGAATTTTCTTATGAAGAAGTGAAAACAGAAACTAATGAATCCATACCTCTCAAGTGATCTCAGATATCTGAGGCTATAACTTGACAATTTGAACATAAAATCAAGATGTCAACACTGGCAACAGCAATAAATATTCGTGAAAGAGTGAAAGAGCACTCTGAATCCAAGCCGAAAGACAAAACACAACCGGTCTGTTTCTAAAACATGGCAGGTTGAGTTTCAAACGTTATCAGAAGTCATTAGGAAAAAAGAGAAAAAAAATTGTATGGTCACCTAGACATAACAAAATCTAAAAAACCCAAACTTCCTTCCCAGTTGTGATAAATCAATCCACAATCAAAGAATATTGAAATGGTCTCTCAAATTATTTGGAAGAAGCTAGGCAACACTACTAAGCAGCTCATACATACAGATCTCTTGATAGACATCTTACAAGTATCTACATAAGAAAATATGCCAGTGCTTAAAGAGGAGCACAGGCTATGGATTTTAGCCTGATCTTTCATCCGGTTTTGTAGCCTTTGTGAGTAAGTGTATCTTCCTTTTGCAATCAAGCTACATCTGCTGATATTCTGAACTACTTACATTATCTCAATTCATCGGGCTTTAACAAATAAAAGTACTAGACATGCAAGGATATAGTGATGCTATAATTTTGTGTGGGTATAAGGTATGGCAGATTCATTTTAGTTCCAGCTTTGATATTGATACCAAAGCAAACACTCCTGTTAGACAAACAAAACATTTAGGCTTACACTAAATGAGTTTACACCTAGTTATTAAAGCAAGGGCTCTAGCTCAGTGTGCATCACGCTTAGAGATCTTTAGAAGAAAACATGAAAAAATTAGACCTCCTAAATATTTTCTACATTACAAACAAACAGGGAAAATAGCAACAAAGCTGTCAGTAAAAACACACTGCATCTAAAAACCTCTCCACCTAAAAACTTATGTTAATCATAAACAGACCATGAAAAGAGAATAAGCAAGCCAGAAGAGCAACATACATAACTGAATATTTAGAGGTTTGATATCCTTTTGGAAAGCATACCATTGCAGACTGCTACAAATTCAGAATAGCTTCTTGAAGCTAAGAGATATTTCAAGTATATTAAACTTTGTTATCTAAAATAGCTTCTCCAAGAATAAGAACCCAATGAATATATATAATAAATACAGAAGTCACTAGCTCTTCAGAAGTTCTAAAACCCTTCAGCATACCCTTTGACATATGCAGAAAGAAAAAGAAAAAAAGTGTGTGCATTTCATATATATATGTATTTTGTATATTTTATATTTATACACACACATACCCCCAAATAAAGAAAATACTGTGAAATCCAACATAAGCCTTACAATCCAGAATGCTTTGCTTTGTACATCTTATAGAAGGCTGCCCATTTCTACCTAGTTAATTAGGTGCAATTATTCGTAAGTACTTCCTTGTATGATTCTTGATATTCTGAAGAATTTATACAAGATCTTCCTTGTATGATTCTTGATATTCTGAAGAATTTATACAAGATATTTATGTCTCCCATGGAACATAAGCTAAATTACTTACCTTTCTTCCTGCTAAAAGCACGATTCATGTTGAAAAAAAAGAAAAAAAAAAATCTATCCAGTCAACGATGTTTCTGGGTTTGTTTTTTTTCCCCCACTTTAACCTGCAGAAAAATAAACATAAGAAAACAGAAAATTCCATTATTATATTTGAAGTTAGCTCATTATCTTGATACTAAAGACAATACAAATGATTTCAAGAATTCTTAAATAATTCAGAGAAATACAAGGGATATGTGCTTTGCTGAGGAAGAAACTTCAGAACTGAGAAGACTGATGTTTGGATGCTCAGTGGTACTTAATACAGAAAGATATTTTAAAGCATTCTGTGAAGCTCTACTCACTGAGATTTCAGAGACACAGAGTATATCACATTATACATATACATGAAGACAAATACTAGACATAAATAGGTTGGAAAGAAAACTTTAAAATGAATGTTTACTAGAAAACATAAAAACATTCAGTTCACATTTACACTGCCCTGTTTTGTGTCATTTAGGCTGTCAGATTACTTCAAGATATGCTTTCATCTTCACATGGGCTTCACATGGAGGAGAGGCGGGTAGATCGGATGCAACACAGACGGACACGGAATAAAAAAAGTCACAATATAAAGACTCCTCTTCATCCCGGGATTCAATACTGAAAAAACCGCCTTCTATCAATGCAACTATCTCCTTACTCTGATTACATCAGACTCTACAGTAACTTCTGTATTTTCTTCACTTAAAACCACCAATACACTCTTAAATGATTGTCTTTATTTTTGATTCACAGTATTATTTTAGAACTTAGTTCTTTACCAACATTTTGCAGGGAAAAAATATAAAATCTAATGCATCCAATGCTGTTCAAAAACATCCCATTGTAGTACAGATTTTCCCTTTTCAACCACATGTAAAGATATTTCCACCATTTCCTTCCATTCTGTTCAGATCTTCCAGCCAAAAGCGGCACCAGTGCCCTTTTGCTTTATTTGTTCTCAAAGTAGTCCAGTTAAAGTGGAAAAAAAAGGGGAAAAAAATTTTTAAAAAGGTCAAAGCACTTGGTATCAGATTATCTTCAAAATCAGTTAGAATTTTACCTTTGCTTTGAATAAAAAGAGAAGTTAAGCCAGTATTTCAAATGTCATCATCAAGATGACTGACAAATTAATTTAAGATACTTTATGCAGCTCACGAACACTTTTTGTGGTGCTTGCCCCTCTTTTTAAAATAATTAAGTTCAATATCAATTAAAGCAATTATACACCAATTTCCATGTAAATAGTTGATTTTTTCAGATTAGAACATGTGGGCAATTACAGCTAAAAAACACCTCCATTTTATCTTCAAATAATCACTGAATGTGGTAGGACTACTTTTCCATACAATCCTGTGAGAATGAAGGAATAATTCCTGCCTCGCCTAAACTACAGTGTAGTACCCTAGATAGGCAACCAGCCAACATTTGCTCTTTAAAGTACGTGTACTGGATCATTTTTGTTTTACAGATTTTACTGAGTGTTTAAGAAGGGAGGATATGATGAAGTAAGCAAAAGTAACGGATATACCATCCCACTAGTTACTCTGATACAAAGGCAAGTAACAATGCCTTTGGTACACTATACAGTGGTTCTTACAGCAAAACTGCAGAAGCCTACACACACTCACAGCCATTCCCGCTGGCCGCCTTCCCTACCATCCAGACTACACAGAAAGCTGTGGATACACCGAGATCTGTGGAACCAGGACATACCCATGAGGCCTCTGAAGCCCTAAGAATCATTTCAGCAGCATCCCTAGAACAGGCAGTGGCGTTACTGGGGTAACTGGTGTTCCAGTAAGTAAGAGCTCTCCCGTCTTCACCAAGAGCTGCTAACGCCTCTTCTTGCAGGGAAGGCACAGAGTAAGACTTTCAACAGTGTAATGATGACAATCTATCCAGTTTAAATGAAGTAACAGGCAGTGAAGAACATCAGAATTTCAGCTTTTCAAATAACTGACAAGTGTGTTTAGCTTAGGGGTTTACTTTCACAGGGAACACGGGCAGCCTATTATATATGCTTAAGGATATATAAGCAATGGCAGAACTTTTTTCAGTATGTTCTCCCTAGTCAGTGAAGAAAACAGCTTTGAGTAAAAAGAGAGTTATGATTTCCTTCTCATATACTTCTGGCAGTTGTACTGCACAGCACTAGACCAATCACTTGAGTTGTCTCCACGATGGGATCATAGCATGTCCTTTTTCGGTACCCTTTTATAAAATTGTGTATTCCTGTCCTCATCCAAGAGATTACTAAGTAACATATTTGAGATGGCTTACTGAGTAGAGGACATCCTAAATAGAGACTATGCACGCACATCATGAGACTGTTGGCTAGCCACATTTCCAGAGATCATCACTGAAGTATTTTGTTTAAAACACAGTGTAACTAAGTATGTGTTTTTTCCTCCTGGATAAGGATACATTACTATTAAAGTAATCTACACTAATAAAAGACAAAATTTATTGATTACTTAAAAATGGACAGTATTTGACAAAAGTGTGTTCATCATTTCAATTCCAACAAAGCATCAATAGAACAAAATACAGAAATAGCCTAGGCAACAACTAGTATTAAAACACTTAACCAGTGTACTTCCACTTATCACAGAAAATGTTATTAAACAAGGGAAAGAAACACAATTAGCTACATGCAACTGCTTTTAAAATTTCCTCAAACTAATATGAACAACCTCATCAATCTCTCAGATGCAGAAAAAGCAGATGGTTAAATGCTCCATAAAATTTCGCTATTTGAAAAAGCAACCCAAATACCACAAGACCAATTTCATATTCCTCGGTTGGGTTTGGGGCAAGTGGGTGATATCAGACTGTCATACGCAGCAAAGTTATGGTTAGACATATCTGTGATATATTTGCTCACAATTTTCTAACAGACAAACAAACAAAACTATTAGAAGCAAGCAAGCTGTTCTGTGATCATCGATGCTAGACAGGTTTTCTGGTAGAATATGGGTTTGTTTCTGACAATGCTCAACACATGAAACTGCTGGAAGAAACTGCGTTGCAAAACAGTCTGTTAAAAGCTTGTAATGAAGTCAAAAGGAAGGTAAGTCAGAAAATCCCGTTATGGTGCAGGGGGTCCTGTGCAGAAGAGGGGAGTCCTTCCTATGAAACCACTTGTTTAGAAAGAGTAAAGCAGTTTTAACAGTCAGACACATGAGGAAAGAGAAATGTGGACCAAACCATTTCATTATTCATCACTTAGGAAGACACACCTATGTAAAGAATGTTTCTCCACCTTAGTCCTAGGAATTATCTTCAGTTTTGTCCAGAAACCAAACTCTACCAAGAAATACAAACCTGCATGTGATTTAACAAAATGGTTAATTGACAAAAAAAGTTCTGATAGGTATAAACTAAGGAAATTTAAGGTTATATCAGGTTATTTCTTTTGAGGCAGAGAGAAAAAAGAGACAGAAAAGACAAGGAAAAGGCTTAGACAATAATTTTAATTAAACTACTAATAAAAATATAAATAACAGCCAAACATGCTGGGCAAGGGGTACACATGCCACTGTCAGCCTGAACAGCAACATGGGCATGTGGCATGGGAAGTTGAGTATTTAAGTGCTATATCAAACTTTAAACAGTAACAGGGAAAAGCAAACACCATCTCCTTTTCCCTGTCTTCACTGCCATTAACCCCTTGCATTTCGCAGTGAGGTGCTTCTTATGGTGAGGAGGAAACTGCAAAATAGGGGTTGCAAGGAAACTAGGGGATTTGGTGATTGGTGTTTGCATGGTGACCTCAGGGAAGGAAGATTTGAAAATTAAATCACCACCTTCGTAATTACTTTTTAACACTAACGATAATATTGGTGGCTGACTTCTATGCTTCATGCAGCAAAGGAAGCCGAACAAAGGAAGCAGAGTGGCAGTCTTCCAGCTTCCAGCACAAGCCACTGCAGTCCTTCCCGGCTGCTGAAACAACACCAAAGCTTCCACACAGACATCTTTAAATGCCTGCGGGCTCCTTCAAAAATGCTGTGTTTTGAAATGCTTTCTAAATTTAGAGATGTCTCAGACAAGTCAAGAGAGGGGGCACTTAGGAAGGGGATGAAACCAACCACCAGTGTAACCAATCTCATTTCTCTATTATTTCCTCTTAAAAATTAGGTATTCCTCAGGATTTATTTGGGGCTCCCCCCCCCGCCAGAGAGTCCCTTGGAATGGCATGGGCTATAACAATTGCCTGGGCTGAACCACTTTTTTTGTGTGTACCTCTTTTTCATTCCACAAATAATTCTTCCAAAAAAAGTCTATAAAGCCCTCAACTTGCACCCATCCATACCCTATAATATTTATTTTTTTTTTAAGGTCCAATCTGTCCCTTCCCTGTCAAACACACAGAGTTTCCATACAAAGCCAAATTCAGCTGGAGACAACCTGAAGATTCATTCTTTCCCCTCTCAGACTCCATCCTTTCAACCATACTGGATAACATTTCTTCAACAATGAAGTACAAAATGTCTTAAACCCTGTTTCCTAAAGGGCTGCAGCACACAGGAATGTGTGATTCATTGACTTGTAATGAAACTTATGCTTGTAAGGTTACTTCTGAAGGTAAAATGAGAAACTCAGATTACAGTAACAGCTTGAAAATTCTTTTTCTGAGTTAGGCCAAAACACCATGAACATCACATGCACTGTTCCCCCCCCCCCCCCCCCCCAGCATAAACCTAATACCATTGTGACAAGTGGTTTATTCCCCCCACAGCAAGAAGTCTTTCAGACCACAGATAAAGCATTTCTCATACAGTAAATCTGCCAGAGCTAGAGGAGTATTCACAGAAACTCCAAGGACAAGCAGACAGCAGTGTTTTGCTATAAATATCAACATCAAACAGAGGCCAGGAACCAGAAAAATCTATATGAAACTCATGCATTTCATACCATTTTCCAAAAAGTTCAGGTAAGTGGCTTTTCACTGTCCCATTTCCTAAATATAACTTGCTCCGTTCAATAGGAAAAAACCAAAAATACAGATGAGTAAAAGGTGACATGGGGTTATCACTGAGACATCTGACAGCAAAAACAACTCCTTAGTTAAGGTTAGCACTAACTTTTATTTCACAGCAAGAAGAAATATCAACATCGAGAAACAGAACAAGATTAAATTTCACTACTGAAATAGAACTCTGAAGAAAATGTTTTAAAACTGCTGCAAGCACCAATAAATCCTCAGACAAGTTGCTAGAGGCACAATCTTTAGAAAGAAAAAAGAGAAACACTGAATTCACTTGTTTCAGAAAAACAGTTCTCTAGATCTGGCTTTTAAAGAGTTAGGAAAGTTATTTAATTTTAAAAATATGCATTTTTCAGCATGTTTATTTGTAAACAATTATTTTGTATTATGCTTGTCAGTGATTATGCTGACATGTATTAGTAGATTACACTATTCACACAATAAAGTTTATACTGTATTAACAAAAGAAGTAATTTTAAAAACAGCAATATTCCCTTCTTCTCAATCTTGTTATATTTTCCAAGAAAAATCAACACTCTTATTTTGTTCACTACGATAGAATAACCATAACAATGATGCAAAAGCAGCTTCCTTTTTCCTCAAATCCACAAGTGCCAGTGTCTAGTGAAACGTGGTGAAGGATTTCAGTCGTGTCAGCCTAATTTTTACTTTGCTGTACAAGAACTTACAGATGTTGGATGCTTAGAGCCAGCAGAAAGGCTTTATACATATTCTGTCTCAAAGAACTCAGGCTCTTTCATCTGCTTCCAAAAGAGAGACAGATGGCAAACATCTTGCTCACTTGCAGACAACAGGGTCTGTATTTGACATCCCATTAGCCATTTTATCATCTATATGGAATCTGAACAAGATTTTTGCCTGTCCCACTACTTTCAGATGGATGATGGACAGCCTAGGGAGCTTTGTTAGTGTTCGTTTTTTAACCACACTGGAGTAAGATTCAGTGATGGGACCTACCATTAACAGGTAAACAGAGAACAGCTCTTAAAAATGAAATGGTTCTGGTAGAAACAATACTGGACTCTTGAGCTTTTTGACTTGCAGCATGAATAATTCTCTGAAATTTTACACACATTCTCTGCTTGGGTGAATATATACAGTTAAAAGGAAATATGTGTCCTGACACTGAATATGGTTAATTTTATGTCAACATCTCCTTTTCTGGAAGAGCTGATTGTTCCACACAGTCTAGAGAAGCTATTTTATCATTGGCAGATTATTTTCAAACCCTCCACTGAATGGGGGAGAAGTATTTGAAAGACTCATTATGTGTTCTAAAGGTAATCTACAAATAAAGCACACAATTTTAGAAATAACTTAAATTCCACTTACATGCAAAAGCTCATCATATTTAGCAGATCCATTGTAGAGGTACAACACTTTAACAAAATGTAGCATTTTACTACTCCACCAAAGTATATTTGGCCAAATAAACTTGGAAGTGCATTAGACATACCATTGTGCATACATGCTCACAGGTCCCATTAAGAGCACTCTGCATGCTTCCCTCAACGTGTGCTAAATTTAATTGATGTTCAAAAGCTGATTACTGATGTTCAGAACATGATTAAGTGGAAGTGAAAAACCCACATGTTTGTTTAGACAGAAGAAACCAGAAAATTTCTGGGAAGGTACCAGAGAACAACCAGCAAGAGAAGGATGAGAAGAAACGTGCCTGCATCTCCCCACACATACACCCCTGTATTAGCTTTGCTCCTGTACAGACTTCACAGTGCATACTAGATGTTTTTCTCTGCTGCACTCCCCTCTCCAGGACCTCAGCACTTGCTCCAACTTATTATAAATGCAAAATGAAAGAAATAATCACCCTTTCCCCAAGAGCTCTGAACTATGACACTACGAATGGTTTGGTAACTCTCTGAAGTTACAGTTTGGTTGTTTTTTTTTAATTTGTAAAAGCTTTTTGGTTTGTTTGTTTTGGGTTTGTTGGTTTTCATTTTTTAGTGTAGACAATCAATACAGAATTAACAGAGATCATCCTCTTATGGAAATGAAAAGTGCGTGTTAAGAAGTTATAATCATGTCAAAGGCTGGCGGGGTGGTGGTGTTGGTGTTACATCATTATTTAAACCTATTTATCTTTAGGACTTCCGATCCATACTTTGATTTTTGTTAATTTGCTTTTAATTCATTTGGTGACCCTTGTTCAACAACTCTTCCTCAAAGGAGAACAAGAAGCCCGTATAAACTTGAGGCGTACCAACTGCTATGCAGGATGTAGATATACTTTCTTTCTTATCTTTTACAGTCCAATTTCTATGATTGTTTCCCTCCTGGTGCTAAAGGTCACAAGTTGAAAAAAAATCACTGCCACACAAATTTCTAGCAACTGTTTTTCTAACAACCCATTTATTAACTTATTACTTCTGAAACAATGACATACAAAAGACTAACTCATTTAACGAAAGTTTAAAAAGTGTTATTTTCTTCACAAAAAATTTTTAAATCCATGATACTGAACACAATCCCTTACTATTAAAATCAGTAGATTTCTCATTAATGCTAGTACGTTAAGAATCTTTGCTTTAGTTGGTTAGCCTTAAGGACAGCATTAAGTTTTATTTATACAGATAAAACGTGACAGTTTTCAAAATTTAGAAAACTTGGCAATATCCATTTTGTCACTACCACTAAATCAATCTCAGATTACGTTGAAAAATAGGTTATACTGTTTTTTAGGCTTTATCCATTATATTCCTTTAGCTAATCTTCTTCAGCCCTTCTGGATACATTCTGACTCATCCCAACACTTCGACAAGGACATGGTATTAAGTTAAAAGCACAGATATGAAACTGACAAAATAGTATTTATGACAACTTAATCTCCTCATCTCTGTCTTGTAAATCAGGTACGTGTTCAAATAGTTCATTATAATGTGTACTAAGGAGAAGCATTGAGGTTTTGCACACTATTACAGTTATTATTAATCTTATTTCAAAATTTCGGTAAGTGACCCATCCTATGGTAGTTTGGTGGAAATTACTGAGATACAGACTACTACATAATAGAACTTCCACGCCAGCAAGACAAATTTCTGCAGTTTTCCTGGATAGAAGTGTTCTGTATCTTTTCATACACTTGGGACTAAGGAGAATGTGTAAGTTTTTTAAAGTGTGATAGAGCAACAAGTTTAGACTCATTCATCGTATCACACATAGAATAGTACTGGCTGCTTGGGACCGGGAAGATGTGATTCCAGTTCCTGCTGCAGTTAACTTCCATGTGGTTGAAACATGCTACAAGTCTAACATCATGTTCAAAATTTGTTCACCTCTCCATAGAAAAACCCTCAGTGAGGCATCTCCAACATTTGGGCACGTAAGAGTGTCTTCTGTCCTTTACAAGCACAGGGTACTTTGTCAATGATGCACAGCAGCTCACTCCCCAGGTAGGCACCATTCTGTGCTGAACCCTCAAAACCAGAGAAGAGAAATAAATACAGGTAATCCTCCTAACTATATGAAGAAAATTCAGACAATTGCTAACAGCAGATTCAGTTACTGATCCCGTAACTGAACTACTGGATGTAAAAGGAGAGGGATGTGAAAAGTAGATACCAACACCTGCCATGTTTTCAATGGAAGCAGTTTTTAGGCTTTTCTATTGGAAACTGAGAGGGGCAAGAGAATTTTAAAAAAAGAAGAAAAAAACCCCAAACTTCAGATGAACTGTGCTTAAAAACTAACAATGGACCCTTGGCTGAAAGTTTCCTGCTGAATGGCATAAATGCCTACACGAGGCATTTGTTTTCCCCTTCTTTCTGTGGAGATCTGAGCTACCAACTCTGTTCTATGGCTTTGGGTACACTGACTAGATTCGTAAACACTGAAGTAAAACCCTGAAAGTGCCACAGCACTTCAGTCCTTTCAGAAATTTAAGCTTTGCTACCAAGGTTTCAAGCACTCTGTATATGGATTCACAGGGCATCAAATATGACTGTTTAAACCAGATTTTCAAATGTATTTGTGCAGGTGACGACTGCATGTTAACTGCACTTGACCTATATTCACACACCTTTAACATCTGTCCCTACCAGTCAGTACTAATATCCAGACTTCCTTGGAAAGCACAGCTCACAGGGGCTAACAGCTGTCCTCCTGTCTGAAGAGTAAAACTCCATCAGCATACATATACTCTTTCATGAGATCTACACTCTATTTCAAGAAAAGAAACTGCAGGAAAACCACAGAACATAAACCAACTCTCTACTGCACTCATGCACTAGAGAAAACACTGATTTTAAAAACCAAACCTAGGAGTCAGCTGGTGAAACAGAATCAGAACCATCAACATAAAATTGCACCCTATATGCAACCGTTACACCAAACTACATGCTAGTCTCTCCTCTCTTCCTTCCCCCAACAACAGACACTGATGTTGCCAATTTTACGAATCACACATAACTATGAAGATTACTTAAATTACTTCCAGGACAATCAAATACAAATAATACTGGTAGTGGCTAATGAAAATTAAATTACTTGATGTTTTGGATTCATATACAAACACAATTTCATGAACACTCCTTGAATAATGCTTTTCCAAAACACTTCATTGTTGCTATACAATCAAAGAATCAAACATACAAGAGACAGATGAGCATCTCTACTGGTATTTAAGTATTTCACAGAAGTTCAACAGCTAGGAATACCAAAAAAGAACAAGCTTGTGTTAAATTACAATCTTTAACAGTCTTGCTCCTACTGCAGTTTTAAATTTGTGTAAAAAAATTGAACACAAAGGTAATAATTGAGAAATACAGCAACATATGAGAAATTCTGTAAAAG
Source organism: Athene noctua (assembly GCF_965140245.1). Lineage (NCBI taxonomy): Eukaryota > Metazoa > Chordata > Aves > Strigiformes > Strigidae > Athene > Athene noctua. The sequence continues at coordinate 34,661,437 of NC_134043.1, read as the reverse complement.
GGAATAGTCATTATGTCCCAGTGCTATAAAATCCTGCTCAAACACACAACATTGTTAGCTACAGTTTTCTATGCTTTTCCAAAACCCATTCTGTCTTAATGGAAAACTTATGCAAGAAGAGTCAAGCAAAGCTCATTCTTTGCAAATTGGTTGAATATATATGCACATGCATAGATGTGCACTCTCAACTAGTTCACTGATACCATGCAGACAAAAAGGACTGTTACTGAATTCTTACAAACATCTTTAACTCTACCTTTATAAACAAAAAATTTTAAGTAGCTGTTGCAGAACTGTAATTCTCAAAGAAGCCAATCAGTATCTCAACAATACTAATGTATACCACATCAGTACATAAAATTTTCTACATATAAAGAAAAAAATATGAAGAAAAATAGTTCTGGTATGGTTGATGGGGATAAAGATGAAAATCAAAATTACTAATTAGAAGTTACCTTGAAAACTGAAAGCATAAAGCAATATGTGAATTTACTTATATGTCTTGAAAAGCTGGAAAGGAACGGAAAAAAAAAAATATTGCTGCAAGCTGGGAGTAATGGAGACATTAAGTAGTACTTGTGTATAGAAGGTTCCCCACGAGTCTGCCAAACCTCTATGCTCCTTTTTCTTCACTGTGTTTATGAATGTGAGCATGCAAGCTCTAATTTGTTTCTTGAACTACCTATATTTAAATCTTTTTGGAATTCCATGGCACAGGTGATTGCACAAAATTAATCTCACCTTTCTATTTCATCCAAGAATATGTGTCTCTGCTAACTGGATTTTCAAAAGTATACCCTGCTGGTCACAGCTCAGTGACATTTTTCAAAACAGATTTACCTTTGTGTGTTTAACCTTTCAGAAATTATCCATTATAACCGAACTCTGACTTCTTAAAGAAAGCACAAGAACTATTAATGCCACCAACGTTTTTAAGCTCCATTAAAATCAGAAGCAAAAAGATTAGAGCTTAATTACTATAGGAGCCAAAGTAAAATATTATTCTCACTTTGTAGCTCCTTCAAAATGAAAATACTGCTGAAGCTGCTAGTATAATAATTCTTTTCGAGCAGTAAAACCTCAACATGCTGCCCCTGAAACCCAAATAGCTTTAACACTCAAACTGGAGTCTACACTGGTTAGTAGGTATTAACTTTTCAAATGTCATTAGAATCAACCCAATGCTTGCAGTCTTTTAATTTACTATATATATACATGAACAAACACCCACACTTAAAGCAGCCAAAAAGAAAACTGTGATTTGAAAGCAACCTTAAGTTAAAACAAATTAACCAACCCCTGAATTTCCTTCAAATTCTCTGGAGTTTCATACATCCCCTGGGGAAGAAACATAAAGAAGTCAGAACTAACAAGCCAAATTTTATTATTTCTTTTTCTTATGCCAAACTAATGCTGGAGATAAAATTGGTATAAAAAAGGAAGGTAGTTGCTTATTAATACTGTGGAAGCTGCTTCCTCTCCCATAATGCACTTAGCATTTATGAAATCTTTCAACAAAGGATGTAGAAGCATTCACTGACGTTAAGTAATGATTATAAGTACTCCTGTGAGATTATTATCATTCCATCTTGTAGATGAATACATCAAGACAGAGACACAATACATGGCCTCCCAATGTCACTGGAACAGCTGACAGCTGCAGTAAAACCCAGGACTTCCGAACTTCACATTCCTGTTTAAGGATTTCTCTAAACTGAAAATATTTTCTAGCAGTTGTTGAAGACATTAAAATAGAGATATTTTCCTGACAAATTCTTTACAAAAAGCTTAGAGAGTTCTTCTTTGATTTACAGTCAGCATAACATTACTACAGAATCAGAACATAACTTTTCAAACAGAAGATCTCACCACTATTTCAGTAACTGATAGCTAAATGGAGGTTTCAAAGCAGAAAGGGAGAACTACAAACAGGACAGTACCAACTTCCACTAATTTTATGGACCTATTCCTCATGTTATGACCAATATCATAGCTAGGATCAACAAAAGGGGATGGATGACACCTCTACCTGTTCCTCCCTTGCCCATGGTAATACTGTGAATCACTGAATTTGTACATATTCGAGGCATTCACCATGGATTCCAGTGAAGCTTGACAGTAAGCTCTCTCTCCTCACTCTGCTTTTGGGATCCTCACAGCAGTAGGTATTCCGTCTTTCAAATGGTCCTAGCTGCCCATCCGAGCTTAATGAATCCTTTTGATATTGACAGCATCTCATATTCCTTGCTGTTGCTCTATGAACATAGGATAGTTCACTTGCTCAAGTTCTTTGCCAAATCAGGCGCTTACTTTTCATTTAAGAAATTGAAGAAATTTTGATGCAAGGATTTTCTCTTCTAATGGCTTGGAATAAAAGAGGGAGCAATCCACCACCATAGCTTGAATTCTGCTCAATTTTCTGATTTCAGGAATAATCATACATTTACCATGCAATTTTATTCAGCAATTTGTTGCTTTGGGTTAATTGTGGTTTTGTTGCTATTTCATGGCACTATGGGGATATCTTGTCTTCAAACACTTTGCAACAATTATTTAAAATGTTAGCGGTCTTCAGAATTTGCAAGACTAGTCTAAATGAGTGGTACAAATATAGGTCTGCACTGTTACAGAGCTTCCTTTCAAAAGGATGTTATTTACATTTCAGGGTTTTCTTTTCTCCATTTTTGGTTAAAGCAAGAGGGAGAAAATGCACACACAAAACCCAGTAGAACTTTCCTGTGCATCCTCCCTAGGTTGCTTTGCGTGAGACACACATTTGTGCCCTGAATTGTCATCCACATATCACCTCCAACTCTATCCTACAACCCCTATTAAACAGTTTTTGTTGGCTTGGTTTTTGTGTTGGTTTGTTTTTTGTGGTTTTTTTTTTTTTTGTGGTTTTTTTTTTTTTTTTACACATCTGCATTCTGTCACTTTTTCCAAGTGCTTCAGCACTGAACAGATTCATTCACATGAAACAACTTTGTTTAGCTCTAGATGATGAACCACCTCACTTGTAATGTTTCACAGAATCACACAACCACAGAAGAAACTAGGTTGGAAAGGACCTTGAAGATCATCTAGTCCAACCATTAAACATTTAACCATCTACACCTATTGATTTGCAAATTTGCAAATACTCCATTACAATATGTTGATCAAAATTATATAAATTGTTGTTTTGCTGCATTAGAAGATCAGCAATTTTCATTCCAAAGTTTTCAGGGGTTTTTTACCCATACAAACAACCATTCTTTGATACCTCTTTTTACTTATCCATATTATACCAGTTTGAAATTGGTACTTTTTCCAAACTCAGTCAGTAACCAAATTGTATAGAACTTCATCAGTGATAAATGGAAAGCTGCTAGCAGACACTATTTCCCCCCTGTTGAAAAAGTTAATTTTGAGAACTACCTTTATTCAGTAGGCTGCTAACCATCAGAGATCTGTACATCTTCTTCAGCAAGAGTTAATATGCTGCATTTCTGCTGTTGAAAAGATACCTACCCAGTGGCATCAAACTTCGAGCACAAAATATCACTGTAAAGGCCAAGAACATAATTCAAATTCTCTGTGATATCCACCACTAAACTCTCTGCTAGATTTTAGTGCAGTCGAAGCTGTATAACAATACAATCTTGTGATATTTCCAAGTACCAAGTTAGTTTTATCATATTATCTATCAGGGCTATTTTTAGAGCAGTGAGATCTACAACTCCTCAAACCAAAGGAATAAAGAAAAATAAACTTGCCTCTAGTAAGTAACAAATTGCCACTTTCACTCAAAGTTAAAATACTGTGCTTTATCTGCACTTGTCAGGAAGCCATATCGGTGCAATTAACACGGCTTATCTGATTAACAGAAATTCACTAAACTGCAGTAAATAATTTCTCTAAGCATAGTGGCAATTGAGTTACTAGAAAATCACCTGGCTTAATTATGTTGTTCTTAAATACCCATGTAGCTGTCACTATCATAGTATTTGACACCTTTTTTAGTTACACAATAAGGGCTTGCCAACCTGACAGATAAGTTGTATTCTATAGATGGAAGAGCAGAGACACAGAGACTGATGTTCAGGAGAACATACTTCTCTCACCACTGAGCACTAAAGGACAGAACACACTGGAGAGACCATATTTAAAGGGATATAGAAAAAATGTGCAGAATCAGGTGCTGGGAACCCAACACCTGGAAAGATGCCCTGTGTTTTGAGAGAACACCCACAAAATAAAACAATCAGAGGCGTAGAAGAATATTCAGATGCAAGTTTTAATTTTTAACAACTCCGTGGAGGGGGGGAAATAAACTAAGAGCCTTGACATTGGAAGTTTTAGATGAACACTATTCTCCAGGAATCTGTTGAAACATTGTGTGAATGACAATTCACAAAATATACAGTGCCTTAGTGATAAAAAATTGCAAAGCACTGAGCCATGTCGTTTATTCAAAGGTAAGAGAGTATTCTTCAGAGATCGTCATAACACAGCACCCACACCTTAGGGCTGTCACCTCAGCCCCAAGCTGCTGACACGACTACTGCCAAAGGCAGAGGGGCAGTCAAGCATATATGCTTTTTAAGAGTCTTACATACTAATGTCCCAGTATGGCAGAGTAAATACACGATAATGGTCATGCCTGAGAGTTACTTCAGGGCCATAAATCTGCAAAAAGGATTAAATTCATCCAGGAAAATGAAACATTCTTGCAGAGGAAAGAATGAAGGCAGCATGTAGAAGAGGACCTGTGATAGAATCCCTACTTAACACCACACAAACACAAACCCTAGATCACCATTAAAAAAATAATTTAAAATATGGTAAATTAATCTTCATGTTTCTGATTTTTTGAAGTTTCTTTAAAAATGCTTTCATTTTAGGTGCTACAAACTTCACAGGACTTGAATTTTATTTTTTTTTTTTTTTTTTTTTTTTTTAAATGCCCTGGTGTTAAAAACAGTAATACAGAGGGCCTTTATTTTCTGTTATTTTGCATTACTGAAACATGACCTATTTGGCTCTCCAGGTCTGATTTTCTTTTCTTTTTTTTTTTTTTTTCTTTTAAATAGACCAAAATCTAAGTGTTCCTGTCAAAGTAGATTCTGTTTAAATCTAGCAATATTCAATTACATTTATTCAGAAATCTCCTTTTTTTTCTTGGATTTTGTTGTCTCCATCTCAAATTCCAGCTACTTAAAAATGCAAAATGAGATGTTTTAAATAGTATACATGTCTAGTGACCCAGTTTTATTAACAGCTAGATCAAGTATCAAGTTTTTGAGCTGTCAAAGTAGAGACTTACAGAAAACCCCTCAATATGTTATGAACAAGGATATCATTTACAGCCTCGTCAATATTTAGGTGAAGCAACAGATCTTCACTCGCATTGTTTTTCAAACATTTGAAAGCCTAGTTGGTCTTTCTATTTCCAGTCCAGGAGCAAGTGAAAGTGTCCCAACTACAAAAAAGTTAATAAGGAGATAGGATTACAGAACTGTGAAAACATCACTTCTAATACACATAGGACCTTAGATAGCTCCAGTCTTACCACTTCTGTGGTATGACACAGTTAAAGGCAAAGATGAAAAGAAGGGATAACATATTATAAGAAGGAAGTAATCCAAATGGAGGAAGGAGGCGGCAGCACTTTATTGCTTTGATATTTATGCTATTATTAACCTTTTTAAATTTAGTTATGGTACTTCTGTCTATAAAATGCCATAATCAGACTTGTAACTTAGATTAACATAATAAAACTGTAAATTTTCCAGTTCTGGAACCAAATTACAGGCAGTGATTTATAAATATCAAACCAAATATATAAAAAATGAGAAAATAAATTCAAACTGAATTAAAATACAGTACCTTGATTCCTAGCAAGAATATTACACGTTTTCATGCTAAATCCATAACCATTGAGACATGAAATGTGGTTCTTTCCCTGACTCAACAGCATTGAAAAAAATATTATAGTTGATCTTTTAACTTCAGGAGAACACAAAAAATACAACCCCCTTCATCCTTGTTAGTAATGTTAACTTTAGGGAGAGAGTTCTTAAAAATAAAGTAATTGGTAAGTGAAAATAAGAATTAGTAACAGATTGCATTTGCAAGTTTAGAACAAAGTTGGTTTTTTTAATTTCACTTATCATGTAACAGGTGCCAGATTAAAAAAAAAAAAGTTACCTAATAAATAAATATCTGCTATGCAAAGCCACTGAGCTGCTTACCACAGATGGATTGGCTGTTTTTTGATTTAATGCTTTACTACAGCTCAGAGTTATGAAAAGAACAGACTTACATTTTAAAACAGGAGAGTTAGATAAAGGAGAGCTGTGTAACTTCTCCGTCTACATCTCTACTATAAAGAATAAAACATACTATAGAGTTGTCTCACAAAACTGTATGAGTTGACCTCTGACACTTTGATTCATCTGTTTAGTCATAGTGAAAGGTATACCTCTATAAATACAGAAAGTGATAGCCATTATGTATTACTAGTAAGGCCGGATGTCATATTTTTGTAGGTAAGTAAAGAAACAGCAAGTTTTGAGGAGGAAATTCAAACAGCAGAACATCATGAACCCAACTAAGCATTTAGATAGCAAACAGGCAAACTACAGACTCAGGGATTTCTTCCAAACACAGTTCAAGCAGGGCGACTGGGAAGAATCATAAACGCAAGAACAAAATCTGTTAATTTTTTTGTCTGTTTGTTTTTTTAAATGCAGATTACATGTATTCAGGCTGTTGACAGCTTTTTTGGAAACCACTTAAGACACACTTATCTCCACCTGTCATGCTGGACAGTCACTGGGGTGGAACCCCATTTCATTCCTTGTGTCATGCATAAAGTCAACCAGGCTATTCTGTTAGATTACAGCAAAGTGTAAAGACTGGAGCACTGATGCAGCAGGGCATCCAAGAACTTCAACTCTATCAAGCAGGTTTCTTTGGCTACTGACACTTCTGAATGACAGCTGATCTTGGTACTGATGAACCCCCTTCTCATATAGGCGAGTACTCGGTTCTTATGGTTATTTAACTTAACAGGGATAAGGCAGCTAGAATTGCATGTCTCAAAAACACCTTAAACTACAGGGTAATTAGAGTTTGACCTTACACATTATGCCAAAAGGCACTGCAATGCACCCATTTATATTAATAACACTGCAAAAAGTTTGAAAAAAAAATGTTTTAAAATGATATAGCTGGTTGACTTTCAGAGATACTAAAGCCTAAGGCTGAACTAAAAATAAAAATAATGCAACCTAGAAGCAGGTTAAAAAAAAAAAAAGGATAAGTGCCTATAAAGAACAATTTAATTAGAAATGTGACAGAATCTTCACCACCTGCAAACTTTCAAAAGTTTAATGGCCCTCTAAAGAGGAGTGACTCTCCTAAATACCTGGATGCCTGTGATACAGGTGACTGTAAGAAACTCAAGGTAATACCTTGAAACAGGCCTGGAAGAAACGTTGTCTTTTGAATCACCTGGCTGCAGCCTTGGGCTGGCTCCTCGCCAGTACCACAGACAATAAAGAGAACAAAGAAAAAGAAGTGATAAAACCAGTCTAACTGTTTGGAAGGGGAAGCAGGGATCCAGCGGCAAACAGACAGGAGGTATGGTGGCAGCTTGGCAGAAATAGCAAAGGAGAGAAAAAGAGTTTTAAATAAGTAGATCATGGTCAATGATACCTAGCTCACAGATCTTTACTGGTACACTGAATCTTTTCCTGTCCTCTAAAAACAGGATCCACTTCTGAATCAGTAATATGCACACACACACACACACAAACAACAAACCAACCCAATCAGGCAAACACCTTGCAATTAAGACTAGATTTCAGTGCTTTTCTTTTAGGCTAAAGATCTATAGGAAGAATTTTCAAAATTCAGACTGTGTACGTAACAACTCTGCCCTCGTATTTGAATACCATCTTAATATTCTGTCCACACACTCAGAACACCATATAAATACACTATATAAATACAAAAAATGGGTTTGTTTTAAGGGAAAAACTCTTTTTAATATATATATTTATTAGCTATACATGGTTAATATTACTTACTAAAACATACAGATCCTAACCAGGTCCCATCAATTTAGTTATCAGCCTATGAGATGTTTTGTACAGTTTTTACTTAATCATATTGAAGTACAGCTACTTAAAAAAGAATCTAGACAGTAGCTTCTGCTTCTTTTAGAAACTTTGCTAATGTACTTTAACTATTCACCATATGTGTCACTGAAAACCACTTCACAGAAACATAGCCATTCAAACATATTTAGCTCCGATGTTACTCTATCATTATTCACAGAATTAGTTTCATATATGATTAGACACACTCTTGGGGCTGTTGTGCTCCTCACTGCCTTCTGTCCCCAAACACTCCCATTTATGCTTCCCTTCTGCAGTGGCACAAGCAGTTCTGCAGAGCCAACTCTGTCAGGGAATTGGGCAGGGGAGGAAAAAAAAACCCCACAACCCAGAAACCAAAACCCCAAAACCCGTCTGTTGAAGTTTTCTTTGTATCTTGCAAAAATGGTTTTAAGTAACTGAACACAGCTCTGCATTGAACTTTCAAGAAATGTGAAACATCAGTAAACACAAAAGTCAGAGTTCATTACTTTGCTCTAACCACATGAAGACATTTTCATTATGCTCATTTATTTGAATAGGCCATTAAAATATAAATCCAAATACAGAGTCTGGGCAAACAAATATTATGGCACCTTTGATGAAACAAAGCTTTCCCAATGAAATGTTTTATGGCAATTCCACATTAAGTGCAACTGCCTTCTTAATCTTGAGATTTTAACTTCACATACCTATTGAAAAAAAGAACTCAAGGGGCATTACGTGTCCCACTGGCCCCTCCTGCAGGTCTCTAAAGAGTACTTAACAGAAACACTAACTTATGGTATTACATTCTTGGACTTCAACGATCTCAAATTCCACCTGAGGGTATTAGACCAACTGCTGTTTAAATTATGTGTAAATTAGCTGAATCATGACCCTCTACTGGAAAAATCTGCCTTATAGATCATGTCCTTAGGGAGTCAAATGCTATAATGACAACTTCCCACTGAGCTAATCAAGAATCAGAAAATGAAGTTAAAATTAACTAAAGCAGAGGCACTGAAAAGAAGAAAATCAATAGTGCTATCCAGCTGAACCAGGTCATGCATGCTAGAACCTCCTACCATTTACTACTGCAGTACATCACTGCTACAGTAAAAATAAATTCTAACCCTCTGCAAAATAACAAAGGGAAGTCGAAACATTTCTTTCAACCTCACTACAGTGAAATTAGAACATGTTCACCATTTTGGAGTTTTTAGATCCTATTATGGGTCAACATCTGATTTTGAAAGTGTCAGTGATTAATCTGGTCTCTAAGATTTCTCTGTGTGCCTATGCATTTCCATGTAATTTTTGCTGTAACTTTGCAATGCTACACTCTCTGTGTATGGAAATGGACGCTAAAACTACACAGACTTTTAAAAGCCCAAGGGTTCAATGTTCTTAAAATAAAGGACTTGGCACATAAAACCAGTTTTGTCTTTAAATTCTAGAATTCCAAATACTACATAAGTCTGCTGCAAATCAGCAAAAGAATTTGTATCTAAGCATCTTAAATAAATCTGTTTTAAGTAAGTTTATATCTACAAAATGACTCTGTGTTTTAGACTGGTAATGAGTCCTACCAAGAATATTTTTTGCCAGTGAGTCTGGCTTTGCCGCACCCTGTGGAAGGAGAGACCCATTAGGCAGTCTTTTTCAAGTGCAGAGATAAAAGGAGAATCCAGTACATAGGAGAGACTTTGAGTTGCTGTTGTCAGAAAGAATCTTTCTCCTCCCATTTGTTCCCAGGCTATAAGATCCTTTTGCAACTGGCAAGTTTTGATTTGATTTTATTTTTTAATTATTTCTCTCCACCACCACCCTTTTTTTTTTTTGTCTGAGTTCCCATATACCCCATCAGAAAGATCTTTCAACGAGGAACTCTGGATTAAGTAGTGAAAGAGTCTAAGGAAGAAACCTAAGGACTTGTATACCTGTTGTTTTATTTTAAAAAGAAAGTCATGAATGACAGCCTTTCATCCAAACCATCCAGGAAATGAGAACCAAAGGACCTGTCTGAAAAAGAATTGGGAAGTAACAGTATGAAGTCATAAACACACACACTGACTTCCTGAAAATCAGTAGTAACTCAAGGCATTCTTGGTCATCCTACAAAGATAATGCTGTAGCAATATTTCAAAATCCAAGGAACTTTTACTTGAAAAATAGTATTTGCATACCACCTATGTTGGAGACATCAAGATACACAAAGGAGATCAGAAGGGAACTGCACACTAGTGATCTGTTTTTGAGAAGTAATGAAATGATGCAAGTACTTTGAAGAGGCTGTAATACATCATAGCAATAGCCATCTTGATGTCAGATTAAAGATAACCTTTGGGAAAGCCAGCAGCATCAACAGACTAATCTGACTTTAGCTCTACACTTTCTCAGAGGTACTTCCACAGATTTGGGGATTTATAATCAAATGAAGAGATATTCACTTGCTCTAAAGCACACTGCTGCAACTGGAATAAGCAAGCCAAGAGAAAGTTTTTGTTAACCACTAGATTGCTGAACAAATACTTTTGCTTATTCTCACCTCAGAACAATAAAAGTTGTTACATAGTTTTAGCTTACCTTCCTTCACTGAGCTAAACTAAACATTCAGTTTTCCAGAAGTTCCTAGTACCCTACTCACACTTAGAAAACTTTTAAATTATTTAATGTTTTTGACAAGTATATCACAACCACTTCCATAAACTCTTATCCATAACATTGCAAGTCCCCAAATATTTTCTTTTTCTTTTTTTCCAATAATTCAATGGAAACTCACAGCTGCTGCCTTATCCTTTATCCAGATAAGCCTTTCTCTCTAGACTAAAGAGTAGAGAAGCAAAGAGACTGCAGCTTCAGTGGACTGCAGCAGTGTTACCAATCTAAGCACTGAGTTATCACTTCTGGAGAAGGGAGGGGAATAAAAAAAAAGGGGAAGAAAAAAGAGAGGAAAAGCCAATTTGTAATAGTGATGCCTACAAGCATTATTCTCTCACTCAACAAAAGGGTTACTGAAACGCAATTACTTGGACTGCGAGAGCTTTGGGTCAACAACTTGGTCCTGCCATATGCCCAGCAGCTGACTTCTTGTCAAGTGTACTGTTTAATAGGGCAAATGGACAGAAGCACCTCTCTAACCCCCAAAACCTATAAACTTAGTCTTTTGGCTTTGTTACAAGCACTTAAAATGAAAAACAAAAAAAAACAAACCAAAATAATCTAACTGGAATCATTCACTCCAGTGGACTCAAAAAAAAAAAAAAAAAAAAAATTGCATAATCATTTTCTGAAAAGCAGTTCATAGAAACAATTAAAACAGCTTACCCTTCTGCATTCAAATTTCTTGCCAAGGTACAGCGCAGACACTAATTTTCATGTGGAATAGATCACTCATTTATCAACATTTTTGAACCTTTGTTACTGCTGCTTTACAGTGTACTAGAATAAAAAGAAACAATGACAAATGTTAGTAGTGAACTGGTGTATTATCAAATCACAGAAATTATTTTCTCGTTTTAAGAAGCAATGCAAACAGGTTAATGGAAATATATTTCACACATTTTAATAAAATTTGCTGGAAAGGTAAATCAGACTAGAATGCTGGAAGCAACATTACTGTATTTTCAAATATAAATTCTGATTCAAATATGTTCCTATAATTTCCTTATGCACAACTGCCCTACACCAACAAAATAACCATTTAACAGACAGAAAAGTAGCTTGACCATTTATTAATTTAATTCCACTAAATATGAGATGTGCAAGGCATGCAGCATTAGACCAAATTCCTGTTCCTTTAAAGAAAAATTGGTTGGTAGTCCCACAATAAAATTAAAAAAAAAAAAAAAAAAATCACACTCCCACAGATGCTAGGAAATGAGTGTAGAAATGGTAACGCATCTTGTTTCAACATAAGGCAGTTCAATTCACTTTCCTGCAGAACCAGGAGCCCAAGAAGTCTGCTGCTCTATTTCTGATTTTACCAGAAAGCAGCATGTCACCTGGGCCCTCCTGAGTAACCACCCCAGCCTTCACTCCTTGATGTTCTCCATTCTGAGGTATTTAGAGGATTTTAAAACACTCTTACCTGAACATACTCTTTACTGAACATTTGGATCAGCCATACAAATTTAAATATTGATATTTCTGATAATTGCCTCCAAGGTGTTTATATTATTTCTTTCAATCCTCCTTGATCTGTTAACTTTCAGGTATCAAAGTATCAAAACCTAGAATTTTACCTAATCAGCAAGGGAATGTAACTACTCTTATCCAGGAAATGAATAAATGACTCTACATCTTCTATGCATTCACTGGTTTATCTTTGTTGCCTTAGTGTAAAAACTCATCTTTGTGAGGAATATGAATTTATGTTATTCTTTTCCTTTATTTCTTGTTTCTCTACTTCATTCTTCTTTCCCTGACATGGTTGCTTTTCCCTCCCCACCCCTTCACTTCTAGAAAAAAAACAACCTCATTATATTATATTATGCAGTCCTTCTCACCTTGTACCATTTCCTCTATTAATTATCAGTCTTTTTCATTAGTTCTCTAGTATCTTTATTGACAACTCCCTCTGATTTGTTTGTTTTTTTCTTTTTTTTACAGTCAGTTGTTATCAAGAACCACAAAGCTCTTCTATTCATATATTTTAAAATAATTTTTCAATCACAAATTGGAAAAGCACAAATGTCAAAGGCTTTTCAGCTGCAATACAGAGCCCACCAAAAAGTAATTACAGCCTGATACTTACTCCACTACAATGAATAAATAGGTGATACAGTTTATAAGTATTTCATTCCTTATCACACAACTAATTCTTACCACTAAATCACTTATGTCTTCATAGAAATGCAAGAAGAAACAGTAATAAAATGGAAAACAACCTTGATACTGAGTGATTGTCTGAACTGGTTTGTTGGTTTTGTTGGGGTTTTTTTTGGTTTTGTCATCTCTAAGACTTTATACCATCACACATGCAGTTGATATTTATGAAAGTGAAATTCTGATGTTTTCACTGTGATCTCAATTCAGTAAGAATGTTAAGCTCATACTGAACTTTAACCTCTGAATGTCTCTACTGAAAGCTAGCCACATAATCAAATACTACTCAAATCTAGACCTAGATTCTTACCCTCAAGTTTATTTTAGGTAAAGGCACTTTTTGGTGATTTTGTTTTCCTAGTCAAGAAGCAGAAGAGCATCAGAGGCAAAAAGGCTAAAAGGCTTCAGGATCTTGCACCAGGTGCTTACTTAATTCTATTTATGCTACTATCTAGCAAGTTGCTGATAGTCTCAGTTATCTATGTACTTCAAAATAATTAACAGTGGTTCAGCAAGTTCATTAACTAAATCCTTTAACACTCAATAGGGTAAGTCGTTCAGACATGCTGATTTTTACTGTTGTATACACCACACATTCATTACTGCCTTTCCATCAACAAGTTAATAGAAAAACTCTACAACCTTCTCCCTCAATTTCCTAATTAAGGAAATTAGGAAAAACTCCCTAGTTTTTCCTCTAGTTAAGAAACAATTGGTAAGTCATCTAAAAAGCGATCCTTGACAAAAAAGCTTGAAAAGAAAATCTGAAAAGGAAGCTTGTTTGCTAGTTTGCCTCTCTTTCTAAAGTTCTAAAATTCTGCATTTTTATAATTCCCCTCCCTTCTGAGGGTGAAGTCTGCTCCTCCCTGGGGCCCAGGTTAAGGACATCACTAGGAAACCTCCCAGTCTCATACAGGCTGGGACTATTACCCGCTACTGCTTTTCCTTGTTGGTGGCAATGAAGCTGCAGTGCATAGTCTGAGGACAATCAGAAGTGACTCCAGGGCCTTGGGACAGTTCCTAAAGGGAATCTGGAGCACAGGTTATTTTTTCCTCTCTCCTTCCAGTTGCAGACAGCAACACTGGAAGAAACAGATGGGCTCAGTCTATTAATACATGTCTCTGTGGCTGATGTCACTGCCAGAATTTGGGGTTTTTCAATAGTGGCATGGCCTACACAGCACCAGACTTGCTGGGGTCAGACAGTTCTTCAGAGTGGGAAGAGGATCTTTGCTAGGGGGGCTGATTGACAAAACTTTAAAGTAGGCTTGAAGAAGGAGGGGGATAACATCAGGCTTACCTGTGACAACCTGTGGGATGACATGCCAAGGTTAGAGGGACAGGTGCTAGTGAGGGCTCTCAGCCTGTTGCTCTGAGACTTGCTGGCTATACTGGCACACACCTGAAGTCTTATGGAGATGAGCCAGGGGCTCCTGAGGTAATAGGAGCCAACAGGGAAACAGTGGTGAAGCACCTCAGAAAAGGTGACATGGCCAACAGCCCAGCTGAAGTACCCCTACACCAATGCACACAGCATGGACAACAAACAGGAGGAGCAGGAAGCCACCATGCTGCTAGAAAGCTATGACCTAGCTGTCATTACTGAAACCTGGTGGGGTGAATCCCATGACTGGAGTGCGGCTGTCGAAGGCTACAGACTGTTCAGAAGGGACAGGCAAGGAGGGAGGGGAGGAGGGGTTGCCCTCTGCATCAAGAAATGGTTAGAATGTGAAGAACTGTCTCTGAAGAATAGCCATGAGCAGGTTCAAAGCTTATGGGTAAGAATCACAGACCAAGGGAACCTTGTTGGTGTTCACTACAGGCTGCCCAATCAAGGGGAGCCTATTAATGAAGCCTTCTTACTCCAGCTACAGGAGGCATTGCGCTTGCAGGCTCTCATCCTGCTGGGGGACTTCAACCACCCCAACATCTGATGGAAAAGTAGCACAGTGAGCTGTAGGCAATTCAAGAGACTGTTTAAGCCAGGTAACAGACAGCCCTGCCAAAGGGGATCTGATACTGCACCTCATGGTCACCAACACAAGTGAACTAATCAGCGACACCAAGATTGGAGGCAGTCTGGGCTGCAGTGATCATGCACTGGTGGAGTTTGCAGAAGTCCTGAGGGATATGGGTCAGGCAAAGAGCCAAGTCAGGACCCTGAATTTTAGGAAAGCAAAATTCCAGCTGTTCAAGGAGTTAGTCAATAGGACCCCCAGGAAACTGCCTTCAGGGACAAGGGAGCAGAACAGAGCTGGCAGAACTTTAAGGATGCTATCCATTGAACACAAGAGCTTTCAATACCCAGATACAAGAAATAAGGAACAGAAGGCAAGAGACTGGCATGTATGAGTTGAGACCTGCTGGTCAAACTAAAGTACAAGAAGGAAATGCATAGGCAGTAGAAGCAGGGACAGGTATCCTGGGAGAAGTATAGGAACACTGCCTAGTTCTGTAGGGATGGTGTCAGGAAGTTCAAAGGCACAGCTGAAGCTGAACTTGGCAAGGGATGCAAAGAATAATAAGGGCTTCTTAGGGCATGTCAACCAGAAAAGGAAGGTCAAAGAAAGCATACTGTCCAGTCACTCCTTAATGAGCAAGACTAGCAAACTGGTGACAACAGACAAGGAGAAGGCTGAGGTACTCAACAACTTTTTTGCCTCAGTCTTCACCGGCAACCTCTTTTCCCATACCTTGAGTGGATGGACCACAAGATGGGGACTGGGGGAGCAAAGTCCCTCCTACTGTAAGAGAAGGTCAGATTCATGACCACCTGAGGAACCTGAATGTACATATGTCTATGGGACCTGATGAGATGCATCATAGTCCTGAGGGAACTCGATGATGTAGTTGCCAGATATTTTCATGGTATCTGAAAAAGTCACAACAGTCAGGTGAAGTCCCTGATGACTGGAAAAAGGGAAACATCGCACCCATTTTTAAAAAGGGTAGAAAGGAGTACCCTGGGAACTACCAACCTGTCAGCCTCACCTCTGTGCCAGCAAGATCATGAAACAGATTCTCCTAGAAGCTATGTTAATCTCAGGGAGATGATTCGAGACAGCCAGCACAGCTTCACCAAGGGCAATCAATATAAGCTGAGGGATGAAGGTATTGAGAGCAGCCCTGTGGAGAAGGACTTGGGGGTACTGATGGATGAAAAGCTAGACACGAACCCAATAATGCATGCTCGCAGCCTAGAAGGCCAACTATATCCTGGACTACATCAAAGAAGCGTGACCAGCATGTTGAGGGAGGTGATTCTTCCCCTCTAGTCCACTCTCATGAGAACCCACCTGCAGTGCTGTGTCCACTTCTGATGCCCCCAACACAAGAAGGACATGGACCTGCTCGAGCAGGTCCAGAGGAGGCCACGAAGAGCATCAGGGGACTGGAGCATCTCCCCTGTGAGGACAGGCTGAGAGAGTTGGGGGTGTTCAGCCTGGAGAAGAAAAGGCTCTGGGGAGACCTTATAGTGGCTTCCAGTATTGAAAGGGGCTACAAGAAAAATGGGGAGGAACTCTTTATCAGAGAGTGTAGGGATAGGATGAGGGGTAATGGTTTTAAGCTAAATGAAGGTAGATTCAGATGAGAACTAAAGGATGAAATTTTTTAGAATAAGGGTGGTGAAACACCAGAACAGGTTGCCCAGAGAGATGGTAGATGCCCCATCCCTGGAAACATTCAAGGTCAGGTTGGACAGAGCTTTGAGCAACCTGATCTAGTTGAAGATGTCCCCACTTATTGCAGGTAGGGTTGGACTAGATAGACTTTAAAGGTCCCAACCAAAACTATTCTATGATTCTATGAATTAGGCCAGAATGCATTCTGCCTTTCATGCTCTTCTGTAACTTGGTAAGCTAAGTCCACAAAAGACCCCAAAATTATGACTAACAGTATAGTATACTAGTAGAATAAAAGCCAAGTGCCAATACATCAGAAACATTTTCTAACAGGCTGTATACCACACCACAGCATTATAATTTCACTGCCTTGTTACTCTGCCAAACAAAATGTGTGTCAATTTTAATAATTATGCAATACATCATATCTACCCATTTCACTTGCTTCTATCATGCCTTTATAGGAATATCAACATAATAAATACTGAAGGTCATTTATATAAGAGAACATGTTCTGGAGTTATAACATATAAAGATCCTTCCCCTTGGTCTGATGTGAAACACATCCTGTACCATTTCATCATCATGACAGTACTGAACTCAACAAGCAAATAATACCTTCACACTGATGCTCCATTTCTTAAATTTTTCTTAAAAAAAAAAAAAAAAAGCAAAAGGTAGAGATGTGGTAATTTCAGCTTTTGCAATAACATATTTTTGTTTCTAATCCAAATCTGTACTCTTTAAAGAGTTTGATATTCCAGACAGAATATAAAACCTTTAAACTACTTCACACGTAATGACTTTCCGGCTCTACTTAAGCCTGTACAGCCCAGCACCTCTTATCTCCCTGAAGACAGTAGAAGCTCTAAACTCTCAGCTCCCCCACAGTAAACTCAGGTTTTAAAGACAGCATCCACTTTTTTCCGTCTACTGACACAGGATGCAACCCAGAAAACAAGCCTACAACACATATTTAAGTGTTCTTCACACTTAGATTGACACCTCACTCCTGAAATTCAAACCCTGCTTAATTAAAAAAAAATACTAAAAAAACCCAACACATAGCACTTTTACTTGCTTCTTCCTATTTTTTCTTGTACCTATATGGTAACATTATTCCAACTGTACTTTTCACAATAAAAGCAGAACAAGAGAAAAGATCACAGGACACTCTGTAAGGCACCACTCATTGATGTGTTCAGGGTTGGATCAGAAGGAGCAATGGAACTGGGAACCACTGACCCAATGGCTCTACTCTTTTTTGCTTATTTGCACTTCATCCTACAGTGCCTGAAGCCACTGACATAGCTGTCTCCCAGCAAACTTAATCAAAAACTCATTCATATTGCACTGTTCAGTCACTGTAATTTGTCACAGTATTTCAAGAATTTACATCTGTAGAACATCTATATACATATATATCTATATCTATAGAACAGCTCTCAGTAAAAGGACTCAGATGTGCAGCAGAAACTTAAGGCAATTCACCGATTATATTCCAGGCACAGACATTTCAAAAATCATGCAGAGCCATTCTTAAACTTGAATTATCAGAGAAAGACATGGAAGTCCCTTTGTTGTGCTCTGTTCTTATACAGAAGCCAACAATTTATCTCAGAGTACAGAACGTGCTCTTCAGCTTTAAGTACTTGGTAAAAGAGTTTGTAACATTGAGTAGCGTGGCCTCTCCTGAATGACACCTTCTGATTATCACAGTAGCAATAAAAAATATTTGTAAGTACACTATATTTAAAAATTGTAAAAAAATTTTTCACTTACACATATCAAAAGATTTGGCAATCACGCACAGGTCACATCATATAACACCACACAGGAAGGGAAGCAGATGTAGGAAACTCAGCTATTAAAATACATTCCAAATTATAAAAGTCCCAGTAGGTAGTCTAAATTCTCACTAAATATTCCATTAATATTCTTCTTCAGGAGAGGGAAGATGGCTCTTTATAATCATAGTTTAACAGAAGCTATACCAATTTCAGAAGACACCAAATAGCATTTAGTCAAGGCTATAAAATCTGTACAAGGTACAGTATGCTTGACATCACCTCAGAGCAAAATGTTCCAAACCATTTAAACTTTGCTCTTTCAAAACTCCTGGATGAATAACCATACTTGTCCTAGTGGACACACAGAGCACATCCAGTGCAAATACACTTAATCTTTATTATACTATTCTGAAAAAACTTTCCAAACCTTAAATCCACATGAAAGTCTCCACAGTCTCCAATAAGCTAAGCAATCAGTCCTCCCAAAACTTCCCTTTCCAACTTTGTTTACACCCATCCCTGTCTACCTATCTTCTTCAGTTTATCACACATTCATCCCCTACTGCATTCTTACAGAATTTAAATGTGATTTATACTCTCCTCTTTCTTTTGCAAAATATGTTACATTCTTCTTCTTTTGCAGGCTAACAAAAATAATTGTTATAGATATTCTGGTCTAATAGATGTAAAAGAGAACCTGCTAATCTATAAATGAGATTCAAAGTCTTCAATGTCTCAGCACCTTGGTACCTATGTATTTCATATAACAATTAGCTTTACTTACATACCCATAAGCTAATGCTGATAATACAGATTTTTTTTTTTTTTTTTTTAAATTTAGATCTGTGGTATAACATGAAAGAATCCTGACTAAATCATAATACTAACATGCAAAGGCCTAAAGTAAATTCTAAGATGGGCTATAGAAGAGAAAGCAAAGCTGAAGCACTCAAAAGAATTAAAGCTAACCTGCAATATGTTACAGTAGTTCCATAAAAGAGAGTGCTACAGCAGATTAAGGAAGGAAGTAGCTATAACATGGATTAGGTAACAGCAACTGGAATATAGTCAAAAAGAAACCTTTTGACAAATCCAGCAGTTGTCAAAACAACCCCTTGCCCAACAGTCTTTAAAAAAGGTTGGGGGGAGCTGTCAAAACTTTGACATGCTAGCAAGGGCTTTCAAGGAAATAAAAATTAGCAAACCAGTTGATACAAAAATCAAAATCCACTATGCCAACTTCTCTTAAGGTGAATTCAGGGAGCAGGACATGACGGCACTTCTCAGGGGAGGAGAGCTCTGACTTTTTACAGTTCAAAATCTCATTGTCCTCTATACAAGGAAAAGACGAGGAAAAAATTACAAATTATTAAGTATTTGCAAAGATGGAACTAAAGATGCAGGCATTCTTAAACACAGAGTAAACATCGAAGTAGATTATCACTTAATTCCTTAATCAGTAGAATATCACTTAATTGACTTCATGTATGAGAGAATTTTACCCCAGGGATATTTTTAAGATCTCTAAGACTAGAGAAACGAGCAATAGAGAAAGCCCTATCACAGAACGCAACCACTATTTTATTCCTACCTTTTAAATTTATGCTTAAATAACAGTCAGAATCTCTGACCAGAGCACGGAAAATCTCCTTACAATTGCAGAGAAGTTCCAAAATCTGACTGCACCCTAAAGAACCAAAGGCAAACTGAAGAATGCAATCTGTCTAAAAACCAATTTATCCTACAGCTTCCTGATAGGCAGCAGGTCCAGTTAAGGGTACACATGAATTGTTTTAACACATTAATGTGGGATGCTTAGAACTGAATTAGAGCACATCACCTTCAGGACATACATTTTCATTTGTCTCACCAGGTATTCACGCAGTGCATCACCACTGACAGGTCAACAGCTGCAGGACTCAGCAGAGATCACTCCTTCATACTCCCCTACAGATACTGAGAAGGAGTACAGGGGCATCGCAGCCAGCTAGCAAAAGTCTCTGGCTAATCTGAATTACTCTGCTGAGTGCAGACAAGCCAGCTACGACTCACTGACTAGCCTTCACTGCTGTAATGAAGAGTTGATCTAACTGACAAAACAAACAAAATAGTCAATGAATCCATTTTATTTTCAGACAACACATTTAATATTTTCTTTTCCTTGACAATGTAATGATTTGTTTTCTTCTTGTTCTATTATTATTCTTACTAAAAATCAATGTCTAAAACATGACAACAGAAATTTTCATAAAAACACAGAACAATTAAGCATAAAAATCAGACAGGCCAGTGACTTCAGAGTTAAGACAGTTCTATGTTTATTTCTTATCTGACCATTAAATGTCACCTAACCGTGCCTTGATAACTGACCTGGAGAATGGACATGGTGTAAATGCACTAAGCTGAATGAGTAAGAAAAACACTCCTGGAAAAATTAGAAAGAGACTCACAGGAGTTTATACATACTGGTAGCCAGTATTTATTTTGGAGAGCAAATTAAGTAAGAAAGGCTGACAGAAATTAAAATATCTTTTGCTGTACAACAAGTACCATGTATGATTCAAGTCTTTTACTAGTATACCTAATGTATTCATTTTAACCTTCTCCAAAAATATTCATAAGAGACTGAATCAAAACAGCTATCAAACAAGAACTCTATGTAGTTCTACCATGAAAACTAATACAGAGCTCCTTGCCTTCCAATGGACAACACCAGCCTGGAGTTCATTATCTAAGAAATAATTACACAAGTTTTCCCTCAATAGCCATTCTTTATACATATGCTAACATCATATTCTCATATAAATGGATTGTCAAATATACATACATATGAGAATTGTTTACAAACATAAATACAAAAGCTTGCCACGATACACTTCAATATATAATATAAAAGATGCCACAGAAACAAGAAAAATTCACTGACTAGCTAATATTTACATTCTGCTAGAAAAGAACAGGATGAGAAGCCTTTAAATGTTTACGGTATCAATGAAAAAATCCAAACAAAAATATTTGACTGTCAGAATATTTTAATTCATGTGGAGATTTTAAGAGCTTTTCTGGTCTATACCCACGTGCTAGATCCAAAACGCCTAGGAGATTAAATAGTTTCAAGCTGATCATGACAGTCTTGTGAGGTCAAAAGAACAGTGATAAATCAGCATACTGATACACTAAAAGAAAGAATAAATGCATAACAGAGCAAATTACTTTTCCTGATGTCTTTGAGGAATGAATATGGGTATGTATGCATGCAAGCACATACATTTGCGTGTGTGTGTGTGTGCACATGCACAGAGCGCCAATATACAATTTCTCTGCATTTTATACTTCAGTTACTGGTCTTAGCAGTACTGTTCCCAAGAGAGCCTCAAAAGCAGGCAAGCAATCTTTCCTTCGGCTGTTTACTGCTTTCCCCTTTAAGTCAGAGTGGGGATGATACAGGAAGAACAATGCAAGGCACAGAAGCTGCTATTTTGCAGTCAAGAAGCACAAACTTCCTGATTTAGGAGTTGGGATTTGGATTTCCTCTATACATCTTATAACATAATTATAGTATTGCTTCTAACTCAACATGACTCATGCAAGACCATTTTGTTTTCTGTGGACTCAAACGTGTGAGGATGCCAAGAGTCTGAGTTCCTGGCTCACAGCAAAAATACCTCTGCCTTGAAGAGCAGCTTTGCCCTCTGAAGCTGTTCTGCACTGTGCTGAATTTATTCCCATGGGTTTCCTATTCACTGTAAAAAAGGTTACTATTGTAACCCTGTGTAGTGTGGGATTTGCTGTTTGGTAAGGATAGTTTCCTCATACGGCTGCTACAGCCTGGCAAGTTCAACATATTGCTTGCACTATCCAGAAATACTGCCCATGCACATTCACTGCAGAATTAACGGAGGCAGATGAAATCAGTCCAGAACATATCACACCACTGCAGAATTAATGGAAGCAGATGAAATCAGCCCAGAATGTATCACACTTGACACGCAGCAAAAAGTAGTTACTACAGCAAGAAAAACCAGTGATGCCTTGAGGACATACTGCAAATACATCTCTCTGGCTAGGAAATTTTGTGTAAGTTAGGAAAGTCACACATCACTGTAAAATCATGAGTCATACATTTAAGATCTGTTAAATATTTAATGAGAAGCCTCATGAAACATCACTAACAAATGGAGATGAAAATAATAAAAAAACCACACAACACTTTACTTGTACTAAGCCAGATTTCAGTGTGTACTACAGACATTACTTGTTACCACAGTAAGAAAACAAGATAGTGATTATAAACATTGTCTAAAAACAAACATAAAGCTGGGAATAGAGCTAGAGGAGAGAGAGAAGGTGGAGAATAGAAACAAGTTAAATTTCCTTGCTGGAACTGTGTGTGTGGAAATCTATAGTAGGTGACTGTACTAAATTGATTCCCCCACTCCACAAAACCTTGGGAAACATTCCTTTTCCATTTCAAAAAGGACAATCGTGTTTAACATACTAAGTAAACAAAGCTGGGAGATGAATGAAGAATGCCAGAAAAGTTTTCCAGTTTGCTAGTGAAACACAAACAGAAATACAAGGCTGTGGTTAGGTTCAACTACCTATCATACTAACTATTCACTCCTGAAAAAAAAAAATGTTTGCCAGGCTTTACTGAAGTCCACATCACAATACACAAAATAATCTTATTTTGAACTAGCCAACCCATAAACTTCATCATGTGTCCTAACTTCCCTTTCTAATGGGACTTCAAAACATCTGCACATCAGAGGCAATGTTCAAGCTTACAGACCTCCTCAGACATAAAAACATGTTTCATGTTTGAGACACCACAGCATCACACAGATCAAGTCTGAGCTTTTCAGCAAGCCCTACACTTTGTTCTCAGACTTAAAACAGTTTCATCATTTAAAACCTGTGAAAATCCAGAGAACTGATCGACACCTGCTCCTTACCCCCAGAGGAACAGCATACTGTATTTAAGCAACTGGATACATGGGTTTTCTGCACAAGTTCTCTACATCTAGTAGTCCTATGAAAATATAACCAAAACTATAATTCAAACATTCCCCTGTAAACCTGCAGTCTGCTTGTCTCAAGCTGATTTAAGGGAGCACATACTCTGCTTTTTCCTCTCGTCTGGATGGCAATTTTGATTTAAACACTCTGACAAGTCACTCATTCGGGGCCAGTTTTAAAGAAAATAATTGTTTTAATCCAGTGATAAGAGTTTGATTAGGCTTGTGATTTCTAAGAATTTATTTAAGTAAGGCCAGGTTACAGATGACAGCTTGCCTAAATCCATGAAGAAACAGAGTAATTTGAACATTAAAGTCCCTGAAAATATGACTTATGATGATTTAATCTTTCCACAAATGGGTACAGAATAAAAACAGAACTGTTATGCCTGGAAAATAAAATTGCCAACACAAATACTGTAGCCTAAGTAATTTTCTAAATAGCCATATTACTTCCCAATAGTAAAATACATTTGCTCTGTATCCAGACAGATAGTGAGCAAATGCACTGAACATAAAAATATAATTTAGTTTTAACTCTTCAATCCTGGGTTTATTTAGGGGAAGAACTTGAACAATTTGAAGTTTTCCAAATAGTAAATAAAAACAGATTAAGAGCTCCAGATCATACAATCCTCAACCCCAACTAACTGATAGTTCTTTTAGCATAATATTGTCACATTTGGAGCAACTGACAGTGACATCACTTCATATAAGAAAATGCCCTCAGTACAGATATTATCCAATGGATACAATATATATCTTATGATACATTAGATGTAGCTGCTTTAATCGCTGCTGTTATCAAAACTCATGAATAAAAGTGACGTCAACATCTATTGATTCAGTAACATTAAGGACTGTTGATCAAAAATGCTTTCATTATTAAAGCTAGAGAATTTTGTACATGGACTCTCAACAAACTGTTAGGGATTGGCAGAGTTCAGAGATTAGCCCCTGCCATCTGCATGTGAATATGTATCAAGTGTTCACTGGATTAGTAAAAAAGAAGTTAGTGATAACAACTAAAACATAGACAGCACCATTTAAAGAAAGACTAAGGAAATTATTTCGGCCCATGGGATTTCTGTATCAGATACAATGATACATTCAGAACATACACTGACCCTCCAGATATTCTGCAACACATCACTTCTAATCATGTCTTCAAACAAAACAAAAAAATTATCCAAGGATGGACCAGTTGAGACACTAGCATTTGCCAACAAGAACGACTAATATTAGTGCATTTGAAGGCCAAAAATCCAGGCAGCTTCCAGGAAAAATTGTAATTTGACCCACTACCTTTGCCTAAAAATCTGAATTTACGTGATTCAAAATGTGGAATGATTCCCTCTCTTAGTATTTTGAGATCATACCGTGAACGCTGCTGCCCTGTACTCCTCACAGAAAATCCTTACCTGAGTTCTCAGACTTACACATCAAATTCCCATAACTAAGTCTCTGGTGGGCTGTAATACTACATTCCCTTGTACTTTTCTGATAAGTTTCCTGTTTATCATTTCACAGACTTACACTTGAAAGCACTGCTGATTATATAATTTTTGTCACTCTGTAATGGCCTAAGCACACCCTTGCACAGTCCTTCAGCCCCAGTCTGGATTCACTGATACTTTAGAGTATCTCAGCTGAGATTAGAACCACTTGGAGCACATGGGACCCTCTCCAACAATCCTGTGGATCAAGGTACAGTGGGCAGCATCTAAATCAAAGCCTTTGTCCCTTGCATGCTACCTTCAGCACTCTTCCCATGTGCAGAACTCAATGGTTAAAAAGAAAAAAAAAAATTCTCATCGTCTACTATTTTATATTATGACCATGTCATAACACAAACTTGATAGGTGAGAAAAAAATATGCCAGTCAACTAAATGGAATCATGAAGAAAATCGACCTCAAGAAAATGGGGAAAAAAGCGTCAAGTATCTAGTAACTATTACCTTGCAAATTATAATAGTTTTTCTCTATGGTGATCATGACTTTTAAAGATTGCCACTGTTACTCTGCTCTTGGCTACACTTCACACACCGGACACAGTATTATCTACCCTTGGCAGTATCTACCTTGTCCTTAATTACAGGCATGGCACCTCCAACCAAGGGCGTGACATGAACTATGACTGCCCCTGTGGATGGAAGCAATGAAAGGAACGAGGATCATGAGCTTCACTGAAAATCCTAGGGTCATACCAATATTGCAACGGCATCGCATATGGAAATTTACACCCACCTTAAAGAAAACTGGCTTGGTTGATGTAAGATCTTAGAACCATCACCCAGTTTCATCCTGGATATTTCAACCTGTTTCTCAGAAGTATTCCAGGAAAGAAAAGAGAGAACAAAAGCACAAAACTAGAAGTTGCACAGAACAATGCATGGAGCACTGTATTTGCAAGTCTTTAGCATCCATGGCAACTTCCTTGGCATTATCTCAAATTCCCCTGGCCACAGAGACATTCTCTATCTTTTAAGAAAAATCCTAATTGCCATTAGACCAAAATGGTGAATAACAGTTGACATGACAAACTATGTAGACAATCTATTGTTTAAACTAAGAAACATTTCAGCATCTATTTCTATGAGGTAAGAAGGTAGAGAACGTTATATATAGCATATCAAGTGAAACTTCAAATCTGTTTCAAATGTAAATAAGTACACTGTATCCAGGAAAAGGTGAGGAAGGCAATACAAAAAACAAGACTGTCAAACTACAAACCTACATTTAATTATCAATCACTAAAGTAGACTATACGGAAATAATTCGTGATTCACTGTATAATCTAAAATAGAAATTGTGGTAGGTGAAAAAATTCCTTTGGCAAGAAGCAAGTAAAACAATTGCCTTTTTTAAAAAGTATTTTAGTTGGGTTTCTCAACCATATCATCAGATATAGATTTATAAAAAGCCTAATACCTTTAAGATGCTTAAGTTCAATTTTCATCTGAATTTTTAAGAGCTCTCAGATTTTTATTTGTTAAACACTTTCTACTACAAAAGTCTGATTAGCTGCAATCAGTGACGTAAAGCCAGATACAGTCCAACTTTGTTCTGCAAATCACATTATATAAAGCAAGGATAAGCCTAAATTATAGTGAAAAAATTCATCAGATTGATAAAATACTTTGAGATAAGCAGCTCAAAAATTATCCCTGAACCAAATAGGATTAAATTTAAACATCTCTGACACACAAAAGTTTCAAGCAAAGTGAATTCTAGATGCTACCTACAAGATACACAATCTTCCGTGTAACATTCTTCGAGCATTGTTTATCTTTCAGTAAGGATCCCATGGTCCATCTGAATGCAGATATTTAGCAACTCAAAGACTAGATTCCATACGTCACCACTGTTCCCCAGGGTCTCACCACTAAAGTAAGCAACTCCCATGAGTTCCCATGAAATAAGAGGCATCCTGTAGTATTCATGTGGATTTGGGAAGCTGTTTTCAGATTTCACTTACACTAGACAAAAATGCTTCTCTCATCTTCAACTCCATTACAGTAATGACCTCCAGAAAATCAGAAGCATCACTTCTACCACCACCACAGCTATATTTTTTGTAGATATTCTCTACATTTTTAAGGAAACCCACTCACACTGGAATGAAGCATGACATTCCCAGTCAGGCACAGGCATTACACTTTATCTCAGTCTAGTTCCCAATAATTATGTAACGTCTCCCACTAAAACACAGTATTTGGCTTTGTCATAATGTGGGCGTGGTCACCCCTGCCATGGACAAAGAGGCCAAGGTCTTGGCAAGGTCATTTATCATTGTAAATATATTCAATCTGGCCTGTCACAGAAGCAGGAAGATAGGCAGTAAGTTAATTAGGAGAGAAAATAAAGTACAGCCTCTTCATTCTACTAAAGCTCATTTCAGTCTTTTAAAATGGGGGAAGATTATCTTTACAGAAACTCTAACTCTAGTTAGAGTTCTTACTGTTTGTATTCTTTGGTAAATTTATCTTTCTGAACCATCATCCTGATTCCAGTGCTCATTTTTCAGTCAGTAACTAGTCTCCTTCCTTCTCCCAATTTCAAATAATTTTTCAGTTCATATGTATGTCCCATCTTGAATTTTTCCCTCCTTTGCTTTCTTGGTTAAAATCTCTCTCAACTGAGGTGACAGAAATCACAATTTATACTGACCGATGATGGGACATCAATACCTGCAGTAATCCACAATTTCTGGAAGGGACTGCTACAAGGACCTTGCATTTTGTGCTCTGCAACAGACTGCTGTTGCTGGCTTTGAACAGCACACTAGTCCAGTTAAACACAACTACGCTGGAGTTCTGGTGATGTCATGCTTGGCAAACACCTGATTAAATAAGTGAAGATATTGTTTCTAAAAGGTCTCTAAACACAGTACTGTTGTAAAAAGCTCTAAATGTAGTACTGGCTGTACGAAGAGGCAACCACTATATACTCGAAACCTGCATCAAAGGCTATGGAGTAGCAGTGCACTAGTTTTTATATTGTAACTTCAGCCCATCAGCATCTTCTTGCGAGGTCAGGGTTTGAATCGATCCCTTCTTTCCAAATGAACTCTAAACCCCAAAAGGTATTCTTTGATTTGGAAATCTTTATGATTATTAAACATTTATACTTAGCAAAAAGAGATAAAGGACATCCCTTCTTATCTGTGTATTAGAGGTGTGTTCCTTCAAACACAGGTTCAAGCCTGTAACCATTCACCTCCTCATCAAGTACCACAGAGGGTAAAAAACTGACTCATTTGGACAGTTCAATTTTGCTTTTCTTAAGGCTGTTATCAGACATTCTGTCATATTCTTTAAGATATGCATTGCCTTTTCATGCCTACAGGCACACTGTAATACTATCCAAAAAAAGAGACATGAATAAAATTCAGGTTGTCCTACAGAATTTGTCTTGCTTGTATCCTGAATTTGGTTAAGATACGACATTGTATGCACTCTCACGAAGACTAATATTTCATTATAACAAGATACATCTGGACATTTATGTGCACACATAATAATCCAAAGCATAACTGCCAATTGGGGAAAAAAAACATCTTCAGTTTTTAGAATTCTATAAACCATATATTTGCAAAGTAAAATACTACAAACAAGTAGTAGATAGAGCTCCTCTATTCAGACATTAATGTTAATCCCCATCTCTACTAACCATACCAAGTACAATTGCTTCTGAGGGTTTCCACAGAACAGAGCAGGACGGTCAGTGATGTGACTGTGCTACAGCTTCTAGATCTAGACACAGTGAAGCCCCATACAAGCCCAGTTCCAAGAGGTAACAAGGGAACTGACACCTGACCCAGTGCCAGCTCCTTCCAATGTCTGCAGGAATTCTATCTAATCTGAGTTCTGCCTTCTCTGGCTGTATGCACTTCTCTAGCATATTTTAAAAAAAACATCTATTGCTGTATTTCTCCATTACAGATCAGAAACAACCCAAACTTGCAGTGGAGAGAGCAAATACTTTCTAAAACAGCCAGGTATAAAACCATAATTCATATAGAGAAAAAACATGGATAGCATTTTAAAATATACTACGAGGAGATTATACGTATGTGCATGTCCAACAAACAAACAGTTCTTCATAGAGGCCTGTACTACTAGTATACTAAAACCAGTATTTAACTGCAAAAATGCAGCTGACAGTAACGACCATAAAGTCAAAGCCAAGAGAAATGTAGCCCAACTGGAAAAGCATTAAGATACATACACCCCAGAAAATCCAGGACATGACATACTTAGTAGAGACTAGCAAAATACGGAATCACCACTTCATAACAGTGAAGTCTTTGGTCAAGCAACTTCACAGTCTCATAGTAGATTTTGCACTTATTTAACTTTACTGGCTGCTGAGTTAAGTCAAACTTCCCTCAGTAGGCAAGAGGCTAGTCCAGCAGAGAGAGAACTGCAAAAACTACAAGAGTAAATATCAAGACATTAATAATACTAATACAGGACGCTAAATAAAGATACCCTAGCCTCATTTCAACTTATTTTTTTCTATAATAAAAAACCCTAACTGTACCTTTTAAAACTCAAGGGAACAAACACATCCATACCCAAGTCCCTTATTACCAAGATAACAGCAAAGTTTTTTCATCAGATCCTACAGAACTCCCAAAAAGGTACTAACCCTAAGCAAGGCTGCTGAGT
The DNA here is from genome assembly GCF_965140245.1 of Athene noctua. NCBI lineage: Eukaryota > Metazoa > Chordata > Aves > Strigiformes > Strigidae > Athene > Athene noctua. Next base: position 34,631,879 of record NC_134043.1, on the reverse strand, counting down.
AAACAAAGAGAAGACTGATATATCACAATAAGGTGGAATGAGACATGAAAACCTCTTGCCAGCTCATATCAAAGGCTCTGCAGGTTATCAGTTTCCCTAAGTGAGAAATGACCTCAATGTCAGGAAGGCATAATCAATGAAGGAGGTTCCTGGAATGCACTGATGGTAACTTCCTTCTCCAAGTGATAGAGAAGCCAACAAAGAGAGGTGCTGTGTTGGACCTTGTTCTCACCAAGAAGGAGAGACTGGTGGGGAATATGATGCTTAAGGGCAGCCTTGGTTGCAACGACCATGAAATGATGGAGTTCAAGATCCTTAGGACAATGACGAAAAAGCACAGCAAGCTCGTTGCCCTGGACTTCAAGAGAGGAGACTTTGGCCTCTTCAGGGATCTGCTTGGTAGAGTAGCATGGGATAAAGCCCTGGAGAAAATTGGCATCCAAGAAAGCTGGCTGTTATTCAAGGTTCACCTCCTCCAAGCTCAGGAGTGATACATCCCAACAAAGAGGCAGTCAAGTAAAAACACCAGGAGGCCTGCAGGGATGAACAAGGAGCTCCTAGACAAGCTCCAAGAATAAAAGGAAGCCTAAAGAGGGTGGAACCAAGGACAGGTAGCCTGGGAGAAATACAGAAAAAAAGTCCAGGTAGCCAGAGATCGGATTAGAAAGGCCAAAGCCCTGACAGATTTAAATCTGGCCAGGGATGTCAAGGGCAACAAGAAAAGATTTTACAGGTATGTCGGTGATAAAAGGAAGACTAGGGAAAATATGGGCCCTCTCCAGAAGGACACAAGTGGCCTGGTTATCCAAGATATGTAGAAGGCTGAGGTACTCAACAACTGCTTTGCCTCAGCCTGTACTGGCAAGTGCTTCAGCCACACCAGCCAAGATGCAGAAGGCAAAGGCAGGGACTGGTAGAATGAAGAACTGTAGGAGAAGATCAGGTTGAAGACCATCTAAGGAACCTGAAGGTGCACAAGTCCATGGGACCTGATGAGATGCATCCATCTGGGATAGTCCTGGGGGAACTGGTGGATGAAGTGGCTCAGCCACTATCCATCATATTTGAAAAGTTGTGGCAGACCAGTGAAGTTCCCACTGACTGGAAAAAAGGGAAACATAACCCCCACTTTTATAAAACAAAATAAAGAAGACCTGGTGATCTACAGGCCAGTCATTTTTCCCTCTGTGCCCAGCAAGACGATGGAGTGGATCCTCCTGGAATCTGTGCTAGGGCACATGGAAAATAAGGAGGTGACTGGTGACAGCCAACATGGCTTCACTAAGGGCAAATTGCACCTGACAAATTTGGTGGCCTTCTACAATGGGGCTACAGTGTTGGTGGTCAAGGGAAGAGTGACTGATGTCATTTGACACTCTGCTGCACAACATCCTTGTCTCTAAATAGGAGAGATGTGGATTTGATGAATGGACTACTCGGTGGATAAGGAATTGGCTGAATGGTCACATTCAAAGAGTTGCAGTCAATGGCTCAATGTCCAAGTGGAAAGCAGTGACGAGTGGTGTTCCTCAGGGGTCGGTGTTGGGAACAGTGCTGGCAACATGGGTGGTGGGATTGAGTGCACCCTCAGCAAGTTCACTGATGATCCCAAGCTGTGTGATGCAGTTGACATGCTGGAGGGAAGGGATGTGCCATCCAGAGGGACCTGGACAGGCTGGAGAGGTGGGCCTGCACAAACCTCATGGAGTTCAACAAGGCCAAGTGCAAGGTCATGCAGTCAGGTCGGGGCAACCCCAAGCACAGATACAGGCTGGGCGAGGAGTGGATTGAGAGCAGCCCTGCGGAGAAGCGCTTGGCGGTACTGGTGGATGGAAAACTGACTATGAGCCAGCAATGTGCACTCACAACCCAGAAGGCCAACCATGTCTTGAGCTGCACCAAGAGAAGAGTGGCCAGCAGGTCCAGGGAAGTTATTCTCCCCGTCTACACTACTATCATGAGACCCCCCCCCCTGCAGTGCTGTGTCCAGCTCTGGGGGCACCAACACAAGAAGGACATGGACCTGCTCGAGAGGGTCCAGAGGAGGCCATGAAGTTGATCAGGGGGCTGGAGCACCTCCCCTGTGAGGACATGCTGAGAGAGTTGGGGATGTTCAGCCTGGAGAAGAGAAGTACTTAAAGAGGGCTACAGGAAAGATGGGGAGGGACTCTTCATCAGGGAGTGTAGGGATAGGATAAAGGGTAATGGTTTTGAACTAAAAAAGGGCAGATATAGATTAGATCCAAGGAAGAAATTCTTCCCTGTGAGGGTGGTGAGGCCCTGGCACAGGTTGCCCAGAGCAGCTGTGGCTGCCCCCTCCCTGGCAGTGTTCCAGGCCAGGTTGGACGGGGCTGTGAGCAACCTGGGCTAGTGGAAGGTGTCCCTGCCCGTGGCAGGGGTTGGAACTACATGGTCTTTAAGGTCCCCTCCAACCCAAACCATCCTATGATTCTATGTCATCTGAAATCATTAAAACCCTAGTTAATACTTAAACTCTCCTAACAAGTAGCTGGGGTGTGGGGGGGAATTGATGGGAGCCTTTCCTTCTAGCTACGTATAATCTGAATCAGACTTCTAATGCACTAAAGCCCAAATGTTTTTTCTTATTAATAAAATTATTATTAACAAAACTTTAAGTGTTAACATACGCATGTTGATAATCATTACCAAGTTATCTTTATTTGAAAGATACTTTTCATTTGCTGTATCTGTAGAATGAAATTATCACAGCTTTACTGGCCACATGTCAAAATGGGATTTTTGTATCCAGACTTGTAAACAGACCAACATCCCAAGGACACTCTTGTGTATCAATTCTATATCGCTACCACAAATAATCACACTGAAGCAGGATATTCTTTGTGGATGAAAACATAAACAAAACTGTGAACAACAGATTTATTGCAACAAACATTGACTTTGTGATCATATAAAAAGACAGACATATGTCAGAACTGCCACTGTGAAAATTCAACTCTGATAAGCAGTAACAAATCAGGTAGTGACTTGTATTATACTGGAAAAACTGGAATTACAGCATTTAAAAAAAACCTGCACAGTAAGCTTCTGAAGGCATTCTTCCTGTATTATACATGAAGTTGTCTCTTTCAGTACAACCATTCTGAGTAAGATTTCTAAGATCAAGAGACTTTTATTTAGCTCCTTTCTAATACTGCCTTTGTTATCCAACCGCCTCTCTCTTCCCATGGCTACTACATCAACTATGAAAGACGTATCAATAACACACACTTCCCAAATATTTTTTGGGCTTCTTTCTGGATACCTGCCACCAGCACAATGTCTAACCTTGGCATTTGCTATAAATTCTATTCAAACCTTTCTTTTTTGTAAAGTATTTGTTAACTAAGACTTTTAGAGATCTCCATTCACACATTAAACAACTTACAGAACTACGCTGTAAGCCTAGTTCACTCCTGCCCCATTTTTCCAAAAATCTCCCCATACAAACCAGAAAAGTCTTACTGAAGCACATATACTCCATCTTTTTACAGTGTTAGAATTTCGGGAGCTTTGTTTTTAGGATAATTAAATTTACTGAAAAGAGCAAGTCAAATAATAAATCTTGGATATAAGTCTAACATTCCAAAAGTCAAATAAGGTATGACCTTCTTGAGTTTATGTAAACAAATCCTCTGAGGTCCAGTTCAAACTTATATTTACATAAAATATGAACCACTGATGGGTATCAAAATGATTTCTAGCAATGATTTATTTTAAACACACGCAACAACAAAGTTCATGAGCCAGCTCTGTAAGATGTTGCATGTCTCCCCCCACATTCTCCTACAAAGACATGGTGTGCATTTTACAAAATCAAGTACAACTGCTCATTTTTCATGGTGCACATAACTGAAGACTGCTTTGATTTTTAATTAAAAGCTGAAAAGCTACTACAATACTTCTGTTCTCTCACAATATAGTTATTCACTAGATTTTCTACCCATTGGAATTACATCCGAATTACATTACTGTGCTCAATTTCCTTTTGGGAAGTTCCTTCAAAGGCCTTTCTACAATGGACTCATTTTTTTCTGGAAGCAACACACCATTTAACTATACATTCAACTAGTGAGATTTTGGAGCCTCTTCCACTGCCCCACATTAATGATTTAACAGGAACACAGTTTAGGATAAAATTTAAGCAATACTTTTCAAAGTAAGCTCTAAAGAACATAGAGCTAGTACCATCTATTAACTAATTATTTCAACTGCTATGCTCAAATGTTGAACAGATGTCCACTAATCGAGTAGTTGGCTCCTGAGAAATCACCAAAATTTACTCAAAGCCCCTTAAGCAGTCAATTTAAATCCACATACTGAAACAAGCAGCCCAGTATGGATGTTTGGCAACTGTATCAAAACCAGTATAATAACAAGTTCCCCCTGTGTATTCAGTACATACACACACAGAGCTTCTAACTTGGACACTTACGAAAGCTTACGCTTTTTGCATGCTGTAAACTTTCAAGTATTCAAGAAGTGTCTGGACAAACCTACGGGAGTAAAATGCCCATGAAGTTCCCTTAAGCACAAAAGAAATAGTCTTCAAAGCTGTCCTTAACTGACAGATGACGAAAAGTAGGTCTGTGTGCTACTTTGTTTTTACACTCTTCCCCAAAAAACGGTAAGGAAAAAAAATCAGTACACCACAGGATAGCACAGACATCTGATTCCGCACAGCCATTCTTTAAAATTCTTCTAACTCCTGCCACAGGTATATTCTACAGTGACTACAGCCTTTGTTGCCCAAGTCATCCAATCCTGAAGTCCACTGCTGCTACTTAACTGTTGTATGATGCTCTCCCAGGACTCCAGACTGGCCTGAGCTACAACTGAATTTGTCCAGTGAATCTGTCCTACAACAAGCTGTCAAAAACAATCCAGAGGTTTTAAAACTGAAAAGACAAGTTTTATCAAAACATCTATGATATTAAATCAGCTGAGAAAACCCAGTGTGACTGGTCCAAAAACACAGAGAGCCTTTTCCCTAACTTCCTACAGAAAGTTTATATAAGTTACATGAAACTGGTTCCCCAAATCAGAAGGTTTGTCAAGCCCGTAAACTAGCTTAGTTGCTTCTAGTCCTTACATTGGACTAGTCCATAGTCTCGGCGGCTTTGCTAGCTCCCTCTGCTCCTCACTGCATCAGACGATTAACCATTCTGTGATTCTATGACTGTCAAAAACACATGCCTCACCTCCAAAGTGAGTTATCCAGCATCTGGTTTAGCAATTGATTTCTGTTCTGTGTCTCCCTCCGAATGAACACATGCATTACTACGTGCTGTTTTCCAGCGTAGCAAAGACATTTCTCATTTCTGTTTCTGATAAACATTAAGTCTCTAACTGCCAATCTTTTACTCACTTTTATGGATCTCTTCTACAGTCACTCAGTTTCTCAAGAACTTTGTCTGCATGCAGACATCATGGTGATGGCTGTATTTTAGAATCAAATTTAATTAAGCTATAGACAAAGCAAAAATCACCTACTCCATTTACGTTTCACCTCTTTCTCTCTACCAGTGCTCTATCCTTCACCCCCTCTCGCTAATATGTGAGAATGACAATGCACATGTAATTCAGACTCACTGTCATAGAAGGCAGCATCCTTAAGATCCATTATTTCAGACATCAGTGATTAGTAAGGCCCCAAAACTGTAATTCAGAAAAACACTAATACAACCAGAGACATCAGAATATCTCACAGTCACCTATATGAAAATGAAGAAGTTCCAATAGCATACGGAGGACACTAAACGAAAAAATAAAGCTGTCATAAACATAGTTTAAGAAGTAGATGGCGCAGCTGAGACTTCTGAAGCAGGAACAGGTATCATCTAATGTCAGCATAGCTAGGGGTACCATCTGCTGTAGCTCACCTGTTGTTTCATTTAACACCTCTTACATAAGGTTGATAGAAACAGAAAGTGTATTTTGACAGAAACAAGCAGCACATTCAATATAATTCCAACTCCCTGGCTTCCAATGTTGTCAAATATGCCATAATATACATGTCTGAAACCATGGCTTCAATACCAACTTACCAAAAAATTACCACCAAGAAAATCTGCCATTCCATAACACTGCAAAGCCACCACCATTTCTTCAAATAAAAAAAAAAAAAAAAAAAAAAAAAAAAGACAAGATTAACATTTTGGAATATATACTTACAATTTTTTTTTGGCAGAACACAAAGAACTGGCAACGAAACAGCATGAAACACAGACCACCCAGGAGGCTTCAAATAAAAATTCCCTCACAGAAGCACCTGCCAGGATTCATTTCACCTTGATGATACTGGACCCTAACGAACTTCATTCAAGCAAATCACAGAAGATGCATGCATCTTTTACAAAAATGGAAACACACTGTGACTGCAACCTGGCAGCTGCTGCTTACTTTTACCAGAGGGATACTGCTAACCCTAGAGAGGTATGCAAGTTCACTGAGCCTTCATGGCTGTAGCAGCACTCTGCTGCCTCACCTCTTCTCCTGCTAGTCCCTAATCTTTTTCAGAACAGTCTTGTAAGAGATAAAAGCTATTACGTTTGGAAGTAAGATGTTTCTCAGTCTGGAAAAATCTCAGAAGAGTTTTCCCATGTTTGTTATGGAAGCCTTGTATTAACATAGGATAGATTTTCAGCTCCAATTTACCCCCAGGCAACTCTAATCACACAAGCACAGACCTTTTGCCTAAACCTTTAACCTTTAAAGAAATGACAAAAGAGATGTCAAACAGCAACAGCAGCCTTTTTTGTTGTTGTTACTAACCTTAGAATTTCATGTTTCATAATGCATGGAGCTCTTTTATGATGCGGAGTACACACCTTAAGAAAGGGAGGAACTGCTTTAAATGTATCCTCTTAACTGCAGCTCATAGATGTATTTCCCGATACAGCAACACAGGGTTTTCTAAGAACACTGCACACTGGACAAGTCCTTTTGGTCACTTAAGTCCCTGGCAATCCGTGTACAAAATTCTGGTAATAAAGTACTCCTGAAACTACAATTCTGTCTTCTCTTTATAAAAAGAAACAGTAAATCCCACCCTTTATTTCCATGGAGGCTAAGTATCTCTAGCAGTGAAACAAACCAATTTTAACTGTGAAAGGGAAGTCAAGAAGTCTGGGAGACTCAAGTACCAAATTTAAGCAACCTTACCTAGCAAAGTAAGAGTAATGGTTATTTAGTAATTACTCTGTTAAGGGAAGACTAGTAAAATAAACAGGTTTTTTTCAGATTCCTGCTACTACATGACATCTATGATAAGCAACAGAAATACAGCATTGAGTGGTGTCTCTTCTACGTGTGCCCAAAAACTAGACAATAAGTCAGTTTATATAAAACATAATGTAAATTGCAAGTTAGCATGGTTATTTGGAAGACAAGCATAATTTTGTAGCTTCTTCTGATTCTTCTTTATACGCTTGGAAAGAAAACTAAACAAGCTACTTCTTTTTCCTCTGTTCTTACCAAAATGGTTTCAGACATCATTGTGATTTGGTGATCAGGGTCAGCGTCATATAGTAGTAGCCTTCTGTATTCTTGTCTTGAAAAAGTCTGCACCTTTGCTGCCTGGGATACATTTGTCCCATACAGTATTTCAAGCCATCCACCCCTCCTGTAGGCCAGTTCAATAAAGTTGGCCATTAGGGTCTGTCTACATCTTTACCAAGCTCTCCTTGACTTAATGTCCATCCTACCCACTAGTTTTCTCACCAAGCTCTCTATCAGGCTGAACACTTCATGCAGTCATTTTGTTAAGGAGTCTAGCTAATCTAGAATTAGCACCCCTTATTTCAGGTGGTTGAAAATATCAGTAAAAGGAAATCCCTCCACAGTTAACAGCTTACGTAGATACTCTATGGGAATCATCTTCAATATCAGGCTCTTTTTTGCCAAAATTATGTGTACCTTCTCAGCCATCTATTAGATTTTCAGCCACTGCTACCATTACAGAGCGCTTTACTGCATTAACAGCAATGAAAAGAAAAACTAGCAGGCAGTCTAACAAATGAAATGACTTGTCATTTATATCTACCTACAACTACATCACCATCAGTTAACTGTAGAGACCACAGCACACATGACACTGAGCTTTAAAAAGTTACTCTAATATCAAGCATGTTCTTAGCATTCAATAAAAATAACTCCCAAGAACAGTTGTCTTCCAGAAGTATAATGAATTATGAGCTACTTCACAGGCATAACCAAGTATACTCATTATGATATTGTCAACTGACTACAGAGTTTCGGGGCAGGGGCGGGGGGGGAGTAGGGAGGTGGTGAAAGTAACCTCTCCTTCAACTCTAAACATCTTGTCCCACTGAAAGGTTCTGTGCAGCAGAGTATTTTGGCTAGTGCCAGGTATTTTGATTTGAAGAAATCCAGTGTCTCTTTATGATATTGACAATTACTTTGTTCAATAAAAACTCTTATTTTTTTGCCACTCCAAAGACAGCTATTAGATTATACTACTCTAACACAAAGTAATAGTGACAGTCTAGGTTAATATTTTCTTCGTCATTACTGAGATCTGAGAAAGTAACTTCTTAAAACTAACTGTAGGCATACTAAGTTACAGCTTTCCATTCATCTGAACTCTGTTAGAGATGAACTTTTTCCCACAAAAGCAGATAGAAATGGGCCTGCCTGTTAACAAAAGGCACTCTCACCCTCTTCTGCTACTAGTCAGTATGTTTTTTACATATGCTTTACTGCACAGAAGGGCAAGTGTCCCTCTTCCACGAGAGGCATGGGGTGACCAATTGCCCATGCCACCGTCTCCAAGCTTTCTCCAGCTTTTGAAAGTCACAGAAAATACATTTGTTAAAAGCCATCCTATTTCTTCCTCACAACTTTCTATGAAGATTTACAATGAAGGTTGGTGAAAAAAACAGGGGCTTTACCATGAAAAAAAAAATATAGAATTTGCAAGAAAAACAGCTTGGGACTGGCAAATTCAGACTGCAAGCACACACAGCCATATCTAGGAAAAATGCCAGCCATACAAAGACACTGCAAAAGAAAAATGAGGACTATTTCCAAACAGTATTCATGCTCATACAGCTTCTTACCTGATTCATATCTAATATCTGGAACAATATTAAGCATCTGCAGAACAAACAAATGCAAGAGTTTTTTCACAATCCTTAGCTACTACTTGTCTAAGTCACTACTTGGCAGAACTTGGTGGCCAGCATTCTTTTAATTTATAAAATGAAGGAAGCATTGGTAAACCAAATCAGACTAAGCAATTAGTATGTCAGTGCCTCATGTGCTATTGGTAGGAAACTGCATGCTTCTTGTCAGTTTATTACTTCCATCGGGTAATAAAATTTTGCATTAACTGACTGGTAAGAAAATGTATCACAATATTATCACAAAGTCAGTCAAAGCCTGGAGCATCAATTTACCAAAAGATATAATTATGAAAACGCAGTAGAAACATTCCATATTCCTTACTTCTTGTACTGTTTTTTTTATCTCTCTAAAAATCAGAAGAAATTCTAATGAATATTGTAAACTTGATTCAAGCAGAAATTCCATATATCATCATCCATCCGTTGCTCTAGCTCTTGCTTAAAATTAGGTAGTATCACTATGTCTTTCTTTCACATGCAGAAAGAAAAAAAAAAGATTTTGCCAAGGGTCACCCTGAACTGCATAAATACACTTTAGATTAAGGGTCACCCTGAACTGGGTGACCCTAATCTAAAATTTAAGAGAGAGAACAATATTTTGCATATAAAACAGGAATATATTCATTATTTCTACATTCTTAAAAAACTGACATCCATGTTGTAGACAACCTACTATATATTTAACAATTTACTTCCCATAAATCAATAACAAGTTTCCAGATCTGGTAACCTCCCATCACAGGCATATCACAGAATCGTCTATGTTGGAAAAGACCTTGAAGATCATCCAGTCCAACCATTAACCTCACACTGACAGTTCCCAACTACACCAGATCCCTCAGCGCTATGTCAGCCCGACTCTAAAACCCCTCCAGGGATGGGGACTCCACCACCTCCCTGGGCAGCCCATTCCAACGCCTGACAACCTGTTCTATAAAGAAATGCTTCCTAATATCCAGTCTAAACCTTCCCTGGCACAACTTGAGGCCATTCCCTCTTGCCCTATCGCTTATTACTTGGTTCAAGAGACTCATCCCCAGCTCTCTGCACCCTCCTTTCAGGGAGCTGTAGAGGGCGATGAGGTCTCCCCTCAGCCTCCTCTTCTCCAGATTAAACACCCCCAGTTCCCTCAGCCGCTCCCCGTACGACCTGTGCTCCAGACCCTGCACCAGCTCCGTTGCCCTTCTCTGGACACGCTCGAGTCATTCAATGTCCTTTTTGTAGGGAGGGGCCCAAAACTGAACACACTCATCGAGGGGCGGCCTCACCAGTGCCGAGTACAGGGGTGAGATCCCTTCCCTGTCCCTGCTGGCCACGCTGGTGCTGACACAAGCCAGGATGCCATTGGCCTTCTTGGCCACCTGGGCACACTGCTGGCTCCTGTTCAGCCGGCTGTCAATCAACACCCCCAGGTCCCTCTCTGACTGGCAGCTCTCCAGCCACTCCTCCCCAAGCCTGTAGCGCTGCTGGGGGTTGTTGTGGCCCAAGGGCAGCCCCCGGCATTTGCCCTTATTGAAACTCCTCCAGTTGGGCTCAGCCCATGGCTCCAGCCTGTCCAGGTCTCTCTGCAGAGCCTCCCTACCCTCAAACAGATCTACACGGAAGGTATTCATACTTACACTTTTCTTCCATTCTCTCCTATAGAGATCAGTAATTTGGTTATTTGTGAAATGTTTAGTATGTCCACATTTCTATTAGTAAGCACAACCAAGGCCCCAACAAATAAGGCTGCCAGTCCCCTGGATTTGATGGACATAGTTTTAGCATTAATTCAATTAAATCACACCAGCACAGTCAATCACTAACTGGATGTTCTGAGTAACTGTGCAGTCAACACCTTACACTATACCTGGCATTACATTAAATTGGCCCTTTGAGGCTAAGTGATGTAATCCACTGTTCTCCAAAATCTGGTGAATTTAAATATTTGAGGGGAAAATGCCTGCTTCTGTATGCAGACACCCTAGTCTTATCACATGATTTTATAAAATCACAATTACAACAGGATACAAATACCTTGCCACATTTTCTTAGTCATCCTCATAACAACAAGAAATTAGAAAAGCAGGAATGCATTTTGTAATTTCAGAATTAAGATCCAGAAGTAACTTCTTCCCAGGACCACAGTAGTACTTAACTCCTGTTGGGACTTCAGGAACTGCCCATTATCACATAAAAAGTAGAATGAGGAATGCAAAGCACATTCTCATCCTGTGCTGAACTAATGTGCTAATTAGAAAGCACCATATTCTCTTTTCATTAAATTGAAACTATGAGGAAACTAGAAGGAGAGTTCCTTCTACAATGAATCTTCCTAGCTAGCATGAAACTCAACAAGTTTAGGTTCCTATTTCACCTGAATACTTTATTAAGGCTCACTGCCAATCTAAAACTTTCTTAAGAAAGCTGCATAGAACGCATACACGTATTAAGTTACAAACACATGCTTGCATCCTGAAAAATATTTTTTAAAATACTGGATATTAAAACTTGTTACAATACAGATAAAAAAGCTGCATTCCTAACTACTGTGTCAATACACTCTTGTAAAACTGAACTCCAGCTTTATGATTAACAAATGAAATTAAGCAGCACAGATTATAATTGTTAAACACAAGGAGTTCCTGACATGCTAAAATAAACATATTTATTGTCAAGATGCTGCTGCTTAAAAAAATACAATCTTACAGAACCTATTTGTTCAGTCAGTATGTTTTGAAAAATACATTACACTGTCTTAGGGAGAAGAGTTCTCAAAACCTAATCCTTTAAACCAGTACCAAGTAAAGCACTCAACATTATCCCAAGCAGTTTAAACATTAGAATTTCCTGCATTCACGGAGCAGTAGATAACGTGTGCTAGTGACAGAGTCTCACAGGCTTACCTCGTAGTAGAAAAATCCAGATTTTATAATGGTTTGGGACTTTATTTATATAGGTATTTTATCATTTATTGGACATTCAAAATAAAAATATCTTCGTTCATCTTACTTCTCAAACCTCAACTCCAAATAAAAGCAGCTATTCAAAATTTAGATCTCTTCAAGAGACAGCTCTGAAACTCGGGGGTAAACTCAATATTTAGATATTTACCAGGAAGCCTTTCCTCATGCAGTAGTCCAGAGAGTAATCATCTTTTACCAAATCAGAGATAAGTATCACAGTATAAAGTCTCCAAGAGCTAACAATGTTGTCTGTCAAATTAAACTAGAAGGGCCTCTTGCAACTGTTACCCTATATGAATCTAGCTTCACTCCACTATAGATTTGCCTGTCAAATCTTACTGTCACTACTCCATGACCATTTCTTTGAAAGCAACACACAAAGATGCTCTGTCCCAGATAGCTCCACAGAAAAATGAGGGGCCAATATTTAATACCTGCTCAGCTATGGTAATATGTAGAAATATGTTTTTTATCCTATATTCTGAACAGCATGTGTGGCAGTTAAATATAATCCCTCTTTAGATATTAGAGCAACTAACTATATTTAGGAACAAAAATATATTTCCTTATTAACTGAGTCTTCTTTAAGATACTTCTGAACTTAAAAACATAACATCCTGTAATTAGAAAAGTGTTATACTTTCTAGATGTTACAATCCACAGAAAAAAAACCCACACATTCCCAGGAACTAAAATCCTATCACTTGCTGCTTGTCAGGCATAACCTGCCAAGCTATTAGCTTGCACTTAGAAGGCTTGCATTTGCTCAATGGCTGACCTGCACATTGCAGAGTCTTAGCATGAGAAATGGCTTTCAAGCTCAGCTGCCTTCTAAGTGCCATCCATCATCAGAAGAAAGAGATTATTCCCTTTACAGTCGGCTACTTTGCCAAATTCTTCTGGCTCCGTTCCATCAGTCACACCCACGCCACCCCGGGTAAAAGCAAACCTTAGCTCCATATCTCGCTCTTTCTGAAGTATGGAATGAAAAGCAATTACCGTTCGATGCCATTTATAAGGAAACTGAGGCGGAAAGACAGCTCTATCATTTACCAGCCTCTCGCTCTCTGCACCAGTCAGTAGTTGACAGGGGGCAGATAAAGGCAGACCTTAAACTTAAAACAGGAGAGTTGAGCTGGGAATATCCCGTGTTTTGCATAACACAGAACCACAAACAAACCAACACACAGCAGGCTGCCCTTTGGCAGCCCTTCTAAAAATACATGTACACACACACTTGTCACTGACACAAAACACCATAAGGGTTATTGCTTGCTGTCCCAGAACTCAATCTTACAAGACATTTTAATACTGCTGTTCTGCTTTCCAATAAGGCTTCCTCCCCACAGTTTGTTTATACTCAAGAATTATAAATAAGATTCCCTTTTCAAATCAAAACATCCGCTCTTTCATTCACAGTACAATGAATAAATTGTGGAGATTTATTTGCAACTAGAAAACAAAACCAAAATGCCTCCGAACACGGCCTTTGTCTACCCATTACCGACCTGTAGATCCTGCAAAAGGGTCTGTCAGGTCAAACCTTCACCCAGTGTCCTGCAAGTGGAGTTCATAATGCTATAGGACACTGCTACAGAACAAAACCACAAATACAGCAGGATTAAAACCAAGATGCATCCTAAGGATGTTAGTTCCTTCCCCTCCTTCTTCCCCTCCAAGAAAAAGGGAGAATAAGAAGAGAGAGGTCATAGGATTATCAGCTCATTGTTCGTATCCAGCCTGGGAAGTGAGAGGCATTTGGAATAGCCTTTATTGGCTTTTCAACTAGATATTTAAGAGGCTAAGGACGAAGATTACGGTCACCTCTTCCCTGTTTGCAGTCTGCGTTCCGAACAGTGCAGTCACTTTCCAGGGACACAGTCAGTTGGGTGTAGTTCTTCTCACTCTCCCTTTACATTCAACTTAACTCTTGTAGCCACCAGCATGCAAAGGGTTTCCTCGTAAGTTAAGGATGACTAGATCTCTTTGTATCCATTTGCTCTTTTGTGAGAATCTGGCTGGCTGGCTGACACATATCATTAACCTGCTTAATGAAAACCCAGCAAGAGAAATTTGAAAAGATAATCCATAAAATGAAGAATTTTTTTAAACAGTATATAATTGGAAATACATACATTTGAAAATGCGTTCCTCAAACATATCCGACTACAACTTAATATGTTATTACTCTTTACTGCCAAATGCAAACCTACTGTGCCAGCAGGAAACAGAAGTCCTACACATTAAAAGGATTCTTGAGACCCTGACACAACAACGCACTTCAAAACATAAAGCAAGCACTAGAGATACAATGCACTTGACAGACAAATAGCCAAAAGCAACTACAGCAGCACTGGAGCTTTTTCTGAGGGAGAAAGGGACTACAATTAATCCCCCTCATCCGCAAAACAAGGTGTTTTCAGCAGCCAATTTCTTCTCTGGAAGTCAGGCAACGGACAAGGAATCAGATTGTATACATCCTAATACAGTCCTTCAGCCCTTCCCCTACTCTGTTCACCAGCCCCACACCTGCAGCAGCAGCCACTGCCAACATTTTACTTATGCGTGTAGGAGGAGCTTGAGGCACTGAAGAACCTGTGCACCACTGCTCTAGAGAATCTTTCCCCAAATGGCAAGTGCAGACATCACCAAATAGTTGCAGCCAGAGCAAACAGGCAGTATTGAACTGACCCTTTCTCACTGAAGCCCTCTGCTGAAGACTTGATCCCAATCTTCTCCTTGTCTACAAGAAGCACCATTTTTTGACCAATAGCATCCTCTCTTTTCCAGTGCAGAAAGGATGGTAGTACCAGACCACTATGTCTTTTGTTCCCCCACTGCCATCCTTCTTTAAAACAAGAATTCCAGCAGCTCCAACACAAAGTGAATCTCTTCTTGCCATGTGCCTTCCTGATGCTTCTGTGGCTCCACCAGTAGCGGTTTGTGCCCTTCCTCCTTTAACTATGGCAGCAGATTGATCGGTATGCCACAAAGTGTTCTCCCCCTCCCCAACACGTGGATATCATGTGCATCTTGTGAATCCCAACTCAAATCAGTGGGAAAATAGCTTGATTCCTCCTTTAATCACAAAATTCTTCCCTGGAAACTGTGCAGCGGTATCAGCAATTACTAAGTAGTAAAAGTGGAAGAAAAAAGCTGGGGGGGGGGGGAGCACAGAGATGGAAATCTCAAGTGTACTAAAGGAGGGGATGTTGTCTTACCTGCCTGGCCATTACTGACTAGGAGGCAAAGTTCAACTAGGAGGCAAAGTTCAATCCAACCAGGTTTTTTTTTTTCTACCAATAAAGGCTTTTTAATGTACAGACAACTAGTTGTTTTTGAATTGATGACAAATTGCACGATGAAAGTTATGTTAAATTATAAAATTAAGTCATCCAAAAGCACAGAGTGAATTAACTAGTGGATTGACACAAAACCCTACTCCCCCAAGTAGACTCAGTGTATGTTAATTTAATTGGTTCCAAATAAATTCCACTCTAAGTGGCATTAATCTATGCTGCTTCAGACTAATTACTACCTTGGTTCCAAAGGTTCTTTTTTTTTTCCCAAAAAAGAGATCTAAACTAAGAATTTATTCTTTAATAATTTGACTCTCCAGTTGTCTGGCAAGTATACTGAATGAATCCTTCTATCATGGTAATATGGTCACAGCAGAAAATTCAAGGCTAAGTCAGTCTTGCTTTTCCTGCATTTGTTATGCATTTTGTACCTTATGTAAATTAAGGCTGTTAGCTGATGACTTCAGTACACTGGCTAGTGGAGTTATGTGTGTTTGTCCTTTGTGAAAACTGAACTAAACCTTGTCTAAATCTGAAGGAAGAATATACGGCAACATGGAAAGGCATATTTAGGTTCTAAACACAGGTGTACCAACACTCACATGTGCTTTGTGTCAAGGAATATTGCCTACTCCAGAGTTTTGTACAATTAAAAAATCACCAGGTGAGAGTATTCATTAAGCTACTCATATGTTCATCACTTTGTCCTTAAGCTTGCTATAGCACACACCAAGACATCCCAAAGCATGAACACAACTCATGTAAAACTCCATCTGGTACAGTGAAGGCTTAATTTGTGGTAAGAGCATCTGGATCTGTAGCAGGAACAGGAAAATGGTTTCCTTTTTCATCCAGGCTCCACTATTTTTGCTTCTCATTTCAGACAAATGCTACTGCCAATTTGTAAAAATAAAAAAACCCTTGGCTTTTTTATACCCTTAAGTAACAGGTTTTTTCCTTTACGATTTGAACATAATAAGCATCCAGTATTACTGTGTAAATTAATACTAAAGGCAGAAGGGAAGAGGAGAAGCAAACAAAATTTTGCATTGATCCCACAGGTGGGTTTAAAGACATCAAAACAGAGGTTCGGATTAATGGCATTTATAGTATATGGTTCCATAGTGCTACACATCAGCAGACCAGGCTTTGTTCAATAAATAAATAAATAAATGAACAAACAAACAATTCACAAGGCAGTTTTTCATTAGATATTTGGCATGCTAGTAAGAGTAATCAGGGAATATAGATATAAACAACAGTTTTCTATTCATCCTGTCTCGTCTTTCACAATAAACAAGACACTGGAAGAGTGCTCACAGTAACTAAACAAATTAACAATTTTCACAATGCAAGTACTAAAATTTGGGAGTTTATTCTTAGGCAGAAAGGCAAAGGAAAAAAAATGACAAATAAGTGAAGCTCATACAGACTCTTTTACACAAAGGCTGACTGTCCCATGTGACAAGTGCAAGCAGAAAGAGCCCATTTATATTTCTCTGTGACTAACAATCACAGCTGAAATGTATCTTTAGGAGCTTGATCTGAAGTTCAGAAGACTTTCAGTATGCTACTCATTCTGCAGAACTCGTATCTCTGGATTCTTATTTGTGTCTCCCAATTTATGCAACAGACCAACTTAATCTGATGCTAGAGAACACCAGGGGGAGGGCTGAAGACACACTGAATGCTGCATTGAAACACCGCCTCTTTACAGACAAGAAATAGCTTCATATTAAAAAAGAAAAAACACAAAACAAAACCACCAAAACAACTCGTACAATCCCAGCAGTTTACACAAGACTTCCATTAAGCTAACAGGCCAAAGCTCACAACTTGTGGCATATCACAGATCTAGCTAATTTTATTTCTCAGAAATATTTTAAGCAAGAAACCTCAGCATCAGCTACGATACTTTACATGTGCCAGAGCATCACTTTTAACACAGTGTAACTCCCTCCTCAGACTCTGACAGCAGGACCCATGCTGTTTAATACGGCTCATGATATAGTAGATGAACACACGACCTCCCACCCCACACTCCTTTAATCACAAGCTTCATATCCGAAGTGCAACTATATTCTTACAACATAAACCATATAGATTAAAATCTATTTCATGTTGAGCAAGAATGATTAAAGGTGTTTGTAAGCAAGTCAGCTAATCAAAAATATCATGGTATTCTAACTCTTGCTATGTCTTCATCAGGAGCAAATCCATACTTACCTACTTCCAGATCTTTAGCACATAAATTGCTTGTCAAGATCTAAAAGGGATATCCCCTCCCCAAACCCCCCATATCACAGCCTGAAATTTAAACCAGTAACCTAAATCATACAGCAGATCTTAACCACATAGCCCTACTAATTTCAAGATCCATCTGACCAGGCCACTGACACTGTCTCCTTACAGCAGTATGCAACAACCTGAATAGAAATGAAACAAGCTGAGCAAGTACAGTTTTGAACTTCTATTCTAAGCTTTTAAGCACTACACTTTCCTAAGAAACTGCCACAGTAAAATAGCTGGATTTGTGTTCTCTCTCAAAGCACTATTGACAACATCACTTTCAACAGACATATCATCTAAAGCACTGACAACTAAATCTGTACATTCTGTGATATAACCCAGTTGAGCATTAAAATAAAAGTAAAGCAACAGATAAAATAAGCAGCATGTGAAAGTGAGGTAAAGAATAGCCAAGAAGAAAAGTCACATCAAGGAATCATGAATTAGTAATAAAAGTTGGCATAAGTCTGAAGATAGGTACTAGTTAGAAAGTTCTTAAGCACACTGGTCTAAGATAAAGATTAGTTTCCTCTGTTTCACAATTATTATGATTCCATCTGCCCTGAAGTGACAGCAAAAAGCATTCAGATGGCAAAAGGACTATGAGCTCTTACAGACTTTCTCCTCCATAAATAGCACACTAAAACCTCATGCCATATTTCTAATCTAGCAACAAATACAAATTAACTCTATCTACATCAGGTAACCAATATAACTAATTACCTGTTAGTGTTAATGAGTGCATTTATATGATCAGGTACAGACATTCAGTAATCCAAACATACATGACACTGAAAAAGGGTTATTACTGAACCTGGTCTAATGGTTCCCTCCTCTCCATCTGCCTTACATCTCATCTCAAAGGTATCTCTATCAAAAAGTTCAGAAAGCACAATCACTGAATCAAACTCCTCATAACTCATAAAATGACTTCAAAAATATTCAATCCATGTTTGCATATACTACTAATACTTTGGACATCAGATTTATCTAGCCTAATACCTGGTCAAACATGAACCAAGAGATACGTAGTACATCTGATCCAATTAAACCTCCAGAGGAAAAAATTCCTGGTGCCAAGCACTAACTTTCAAGGGTTGAATGCATCTAAGAATTTTGGTGAGGTACATGCTCTCTGGGACACAAATCCACTCTAACTCTCTCAAGAATTTAACAGGCTCTTAAGAGCTGTTATTATAAATCACTGAAATGCCTTCTTTGGGCAATTTAAACATGTCTAGTATAGGAGCGTTGCAGATGTCTGCCATCTGAACAATGTGTTGAATAATCTCATCAACTGCATTAACAACCTATTTTCCCAAATATTACAAATTTAAAAACAAGGTTTTAACAAGCAGAGGCATATCCTCTGAAGATAACATGTAGAGAAATAACACAGAAAAGACAATATTCAGTGGCCTGAAGAAATCTATACTGAAAAAATACATCAGCATCCAGAGACGTATGAAACGAAATGTTTTTGAATGCAAGAAGTGGCTTGCTCACCACAGACCTCGGTGAGCGCAGGACAGCTCAGCACGCCTTGATTTACACACCTGGGATAAGGTCCACAGGTTATTTTTCAGACGTCACAGGAATTTGTAGACTCATCACCTGAACTCAACATTCAAAAGAAGCCCTTAATCTTTTTCACCATTATGAAAAATCAGTATTTCTGGGATCCAGACAGTATTATATCTTTTCGTGACTTCACTAACAATTAATTATTTACTAATCATTCCTTGGTTTGAGGATGAATAACACAAAAAATAATTTATTCTTTTAATTCACAGACATTCTTTGTTACAATTACAAAAATGTAATGCAGACAATTCCAGAAGACTGTCTCTAACAAGCAAAGACTTTAAAACAAGCTCCAATTTATATCTGCAACTTAAACAGATCATTTCACCATCACCATGCTATTCAGAGCTGATCTGCAAATGAGAAAGAAGTTCTGAATCTGAGAGAAGCCATACGGAAAAAGTTAAATATTTTGTGTCTAAATACCCATCATAGCTTAATTGAAATGTATCACATTCTTCCCACTTTAGAGAAGTTAGATCCAGAGACCTTTCACAACCAGAGAATTTCTCCACTTATTTTTACGGACAGTGATCAGTGAATGAATTTTCTTGACAGAGTGACATTTCAAAGATGCCTTTCACCACACAGCTGCCTGTATTTTCAAAACAGACAAAGAAACTGTGTATTTCATTTTTATATATGTACTCAGGCAATCAGAAAACATTCCAAAATATTTCAGAATTAATAAGACAAGTTTTATGTAAGCATCAGCATCGTTTCATTTCCAGGCTTGCTTATGTTTAATGAGTTCTAAAACTTAAATGTGCTGAATATAAGAAGTTAAACATTTACATCTCAGTTGACAGTGACCTTGTGTTAAATTATTAAGGAACAACAGAAGAGCTGATGTTCTTATCAGCATGAGTTAGGACTGCCTATGCTACCAAATACACGTAGCTAGTTTTTTACTGGGCCATAAGTAATGATCACTGCCATACACTCTATTTTATGTCTCCGTAACACTGGCTGTCATCAACATCTATTAGTAGAAATCTGCAATATAAACATTTATAAAGCAGACACAATACACCAGCTTAACCACTAATGCATGTAATTGCTAATACTGAGCCATATGCTGAAATTTCATCTCTCTTCACATTTAACTTTTACAACCTAGGCAACTCAGACAATTGTATAGCCCAGTCTTCCAAAATTGCTTACTGAACAGAAAACTGGAATCAGTTGCCAGTACATTTGTTTTTACAACATTCTAAATAAAACAAAGGAGGTCTATTGCCCTGACTTGTGAAAGAGCTCTAATGAATGCCAATTATATGAACAATTAGGGGATCAAATCCAACATCAGAGGTTTCTCCAAGATATTAGCTCAATTACTATTTTTTTAACAACTGATTAGTGATGGACACTGAAAAAGAAACAGATGATCCAGAAACAACGATTCTGCAAAAATGTTTGCTGTCAAGTCCCATTAATAATTTAATCCCTATAAACTATTTTAAAAAAATCATAACTAATAGCAAAAACCCCCAGTTTTCCAAAAACAATTCTGAGACTGTCAAATCCTTCAACTGTATTAGCAGTAACAACTTATGTAAAAGAACATATGAAATATTTTAAGCAAGTTAGACTTCTGCATAGTTCTTGCACATCCAGCATTTACCAGTATTCCCTCTGACAGAAGCTATGTTGTTCAATCCCTGCAGATTTATTTTATATTTGATTAACAACAGGAAAACAGGAAGTATTCCTCCATAAAACAGTGAAGTTGCCTCTTCCAAAAAAGAGCAGAAAACACAGCACTCAGAAGTGGATGTGTCAATTGTCAACTCCCTTTTCAAACATGACAAGTCTGGCCAGTAGCACAGCCCAGGAAAAGGAGAGAAAAGGACTTCCAGTACTTCTGACAACTGTCTTGGAAGTCCTCTGTCACACCAGACCAGGTCCTCTTAAAAGTCTGAATGACTGGTTATGCTGGTCTCCCACACTGCAGATAAAGTGCTACATGCAAGATTTGAGCAAGGTATATAATCACTCAAAAGTAGTAAAATGACAGAATAATGTTGCCTATGTGATCCTAATTGGGATTCCTTACATGTAGGCATAATGACAGTATGTGATTGTGCAATGAAAGACTTTTTCTATAGGCTATTACCTCATTCAGTAAACAAAATGGATACTGTTCACTGCATCGGCAACTTGTTTGATGGTCCAGTGTAAAGCCTGATGCATTATTTACTCCAAACTCTTTAAAACAGAGTCTGAAGACAGAGGACACTCACAAGAGAACGCTCTATGGCAGCTCTCTCCAGAGCACTTTATGGCCCACAAACTTCAATGTAATTCATAACTCAATTTCAAAAATAGTGTTGCCCTCATTATACATTTAGTCACTGTGGCTATTCAATATAATCAAAGAATTGGAGGTCCCAATCTGAAATTATAATCATCAAAGATTTAGCTACCTACTGTAGTGAGAGGTAAACTCAGCTACACTCAAACACTCCATTCAGCTGATTTGCTGTGGGTGCAGTAAACCCTGGCAGAAGCTACAGAAACTACCTGCCAAGTAAATGTGTGTCTAAGCCCTCGGGTGTTATTTCCTAAAGAGCTATAAATGTGGAATATTTTATGTTCAAAGGAAGCTGCCCTTGATTTCAGGTATGAGAGTCAGCATTTCCTCAAATCAGAGCCAAGAGCTTAAGTCAGGTATTCCTATCATCAGCAAACAGCTTACTACAGCATCTTAACCAGTCTGAAACAGGAAAAATAGGGAGAAAAATCACATTCTCCAGAATAATATTTGATTGGTTAAGTTCCATTCCAGGTTCTGGAAAGGGCGATAAGTTCTCAAGGACAAAGTTCTGTCTTTCCATCATATGCAAAATCAACCCTTTCTGTACCCTTCCAGTAACTTTTCTGCTTGTCCTTCAGTCTGGGGAAGACTTACACCCTCTTACACCCCATGATTATACTGATTCCTACTCCCTCCTCACTTACAGAAAATCCACACATAGGCTTTTGACCATTTTTAGTATAACCTCAGTTCATGGTATCTGCCTTTTTAGCCAATAAGTCTAAATTTTGCCTTAACTACCAGCTCCTCACCTGAAATCTACCTCCTCTGGACAGATACTCTGTCTTCCCAATAGACCTTGCTTTTCTGTTCCCCTCAAAATTACTATCTGGTCTGGTACTGGCTCCTAGTTTAAGTTCTCTTTTCCTCCCAGGCTCTCCGCCTTAAGGTCTTAATCCAAGTTATCATAGAATCATTTAGGTTGCAAAAGGTCTTTAAGATTATATAGAGTCCAATCATTTGATCTCTTTCTGACTACAGGCTCAAAGTGAAATGGAAAAGAGAGGCAAACAGGAGCCTCTTCCAAATGATACTGTATGATAGAAACATGAAGAAATTGTTGGTATATACATATGAATTCTGTAAGTTTCCTAAAATCAAAAGTAGCAGAAAGTATATGCCCCATAAAGAACTGGTCAGAGAAAAATTATACTACATGCAACAAGTCTTCCGATAAGACATTTCTAAGATTTTACAACTAGGATCAAACCTTTAAAAATTAAAGTTTTATAGAGTTCTATTTTTTTTTTCCTGAATAGTTTTGCTTTTTTTTTTCCTTTAGTAATATAACTCAAGTAAAAGACCAGAAAAGTTAAGAGTTTAGTAAAGGGTCATGTTAAACGTAGCATCCTATACTGGAAAGCGTTTGACAATCTTAATAAGCAAAACTCTATCATCTGCATTGATGATGTGCACGTGTATATCACTGCTAGCAGAGAGAATTCATGATTAAAATTATTATGTAGACTCTGTCTAGCTTGTAGAGCAGCTATGATTCGATACTTCTAAAATAACAAGTATATATTCAATCACAAAAAACAGTCATACAGTTCAATGAAAAAGCAGTTTCTGAAAGCTGGAAACAGAGAGAAAGAGAATAAAAATTAATATTTGAGAAGCCATAGCATGAGACAACTAATGTTGTGATTATACATTACTGTTCTATTTGCAATAGATCTAAGAGTTTGCCACTCCTGCTAAGGCACCCTAGTCACTACAGTCCCTCACTGTAGGTTATTAGTTGACCCTTTAGGTACAATTCCAGTGTTTTTATAGCCATATGCTTAACTAGCTTTTTAAAAGTATTTAAAATACATAAGTGTAATGCGATCATTTGACCAATTTCCCAAGGTAACCAAGAGGCCAATGCGCAAAGTTTGCAAGTGTTTTTTTCAATAATTAGTTTGAGGTAGTTAAAAACCGCAAAATATTACCTGCTTTCTATGACAAAGTAAGTAATTCAAGTAAATATTTTCTCTTCCCCATTTTCACATATTTGAAGGATTTGTGCTATGCAGAAGTATCTATTCTGAAAAATAATACAGCTGTGTTTGTCTGCAAATTGCAACTCAACTACCTGAAACACACCAATACTCATGGCTAGACATCCCTCGCACCTCAGCTCCCCCATCTCCCAAATCGACATTTTCCTTCCATTTGGCACACACAGCAAGTTCAAACTATGCAGGTCAAGTCAACTATTTAATTCAAACACTCTGGGAGCATCTTTACTTACACATGTGCACAGACCTTTTAAAACAAATAACACCCTATAGAGAAACCACATCAAATCCTTAAGCTACTACTAATAAAGAGGGAGACCAAAGCAACCAACAGGCAATACAGGTAAAATTTTTTACATAAACTCACAGCTTTCCTCAGGCTAACATACAAATTCTTTTTCCTCGTTAAAATTACAGCCTACTATCTAAGATAAAAAAGAACCTAAGGGCCTCTCTAAACATGTTACCCCAAACAGCTAATGACCAAGTTACTCCAAATACCTTAGGAGAAATAACATATTTTGCAAATATCTTATGACAAGTGCTAGAAAATCTAACACAATTCTAACAGTAATACCTGGAAAGAAGCTACAAAAAGATTCTGACCATGGCCACGTACTGAGAGTAAGTGATGTAGAGACAACCAGACACTGAACCAAGAATTACAGAAATATAAATGGAATACACAGGGGGGCAGTAATAAACAAGTGCAACGGGCTGCCTCTCAACATCCCGTTTGGGCCTGATGTCATGAATACCTGAATCCTAATCAACCCATGGGACGGACTTCTGAAACTTCACACTGGTCATGACCACCTTATGTCAAACACTCTTCTGCTCCCGAATTGTCTCAGAGTGTATTAAAGCACAGTAACATGACTACAGAATGAAGCTGTCTCCCATAGTTTGCTTAAACCAGAAGCTGATATGCTCAGATTTGTCTGCGCTCACTGGTGTGTATGATCCATAAGCAAGTTCATAACCTCAAGCACAGGACTGTACAATTTTTCTTAATTTAGAAGACTCTTAATTGAACCACTGAAATTGTCATTATATGTATTTATTTTTTTTCCTACTTCTTTACTCATATTATGCCCCTGCTATCCACATTATACTGCTGCAATGAGTGTCAGGGTTCAACAAATAGAACTAAAAATAGACACATGAAGCAAAGCACTACAGGCACTATTAAAAACTCTTGCAGAGATTTAAAGATAATAGTTTCACAAAAAATCTTTTGTATAGTGTAACTACATGTTCTCCAACAAACCTCAGGTCTACGGCTATGAACAAACAATTCAAGAAGTAAAAAGAGACAACAAACTGAAATTATATTGGCTTTGTTACTTTGCAAATCAAAATCTTCAGAAGATACACCCCATGCACAGCCATCCACCTTTATGAAACTGCAAACTACTCTGATTTACCTTAATAAAAGCATCTTCTTAAATGAATCACAACCACTGAAGAACAGTTAGCCTGTTCATTATTGTAGTCTGCACACAAGAATGCATTTGCTAGCTAGCATGGAAGGATAAATGTTACACCTGGATTATACAGGACTGAAAATTCTGGATTTATAAAACCAAGCCATCTTCTTTTTGGGGACTGAATGTTCTTTACCAAAGCTTACAACCACTTTGGGTCTGTATCAAAATTAACATGTCTGATATTCAGTGAGAGGGGTTCTAAGTATTCTTTGGAATCAGGCTCCTTTGGGTTGGCTAAACCAGACTAACTTTCATAGCTAACAATTTTTAAAAGTAGCCAGCATCAAGGTGATCGAGTACTAAGTCAATATCAAGTAGCAATATAGAAATGTAAGAATAAACTCTTTGCATAACTTTAAAAGCATCTACATTTTAATTGAAATGGTTTTGACGGTAATAAACAATTCAGCTAGTTATACTGATAGAAGGTATCTAGAATCCTTCATTTGAGCTAGTGAAAGAAAGTGAGAGTCGAAACACCAAGAGAGCACAAACACATGCCATTATGTAGGGATGGTGGGGAGATGATGTGTTAGAGTAAAACACGGTAATTCCCTTTCATGGCATGTGTCCCTGAGGCACTACACAGATTCAGATCCTATGCAGAGAAAGAGGCAACCTGTCTTCTGTTAGCAAAAATAATCCTGGAATGTAAGAAATGCCCTAGGTATATATTAATGGTAATCACTAAATTGTGTCATCTGCCCATATAGGAGATAATATGCAAACAGACTTAAAAATACTTTCTGTTTCTGAGCAATAAATATAAACTCAAGCTTTGTCAACCTTTCTTAACCCATGGACTAAATGGATGCAGAAGCATGCATCTGAAAGGCACAAATTTCCCAGTTTGCCTCATCAAAACATCTAATTTGTTCACTAGTGCAGATTAAGCAAGGGGTTGTTTTTAAATCTTTCTTGCACCACAAGAGATATTTAATCATGTTCTTTATGTTTTCGATACAAAGCTCTGTACAATCCCATGTATTCTTCTTTCACAAATACCACCACTCAACGTGGACACTGCACTGCCAGTTGTGACACTAGTAGTATGACACTGTTATTTCAAAGTTCAGGACATCAGAATTAACATACTGCATTCACTCTACAGAAAAAACTAGAGTTATTGCTATGACAGAAGCGTACACCACAGATTTATTTTTACTTCAATGGTTGTTTTCTCTTTGAACTTGAAAAATGGAAAAAACATACGTTAAGCATACTGCCCTCATAGTTACCATATATCTCCAAAAAGGCTTGCTGAAACTTGTGATATTATCACACTTGCATCTTAAGAGTCCTACTTGTTATTTAGATCAGCAGTGTATTCCAGCTAAAATTATACATAGTGTTTTCTGCAGGACATTTGTATTTCTCATCACACGAGACAGGAGAACAGTAATAGGAAAATTCTCCTTTGTAAAAGATAGTAAGTATTTAAAAAAATCACAGGAGGTTAAAAACGTCCTGTTACATGACGTCATTGCAATGCAGCAGATGAAGGGAAAGCAATTTTGAACAGCATTCATCTTTTGATACAGAGGAGAACACCAGATCATATTTAACCCAAGAGGTTTGGGTACATTTTGATTTTTATCACCTACAATCTGCATCAGATCTTAAAAAACAGTTTAGAAATCTCAGGATGCAGAGTCAGAGTGGTCACGGGAAAAGAGTATTTATGAAACATGGTAGAGACTGAAATCGCATCCCTGGTTAAAATCGCAGAGTCAGAGCTGCAATGGCAATGCAGTAGCATTCCTATCAAAAAAGCCATAAAAAGAGACATGAAAGCAATCCAGTATTTATGAGTCACACTTATTCCTTGTTTTCTCCTGAGGAATCACCGATAGGGGTCAGGCACAATGACAAAATGTGGCCAATAGTCCTTCAGATTTCAAATTCTTGCTTTCATCCAATTAAGTTAGCGCTAACTTCTGTAAATTTCTGGCAGATGCAGAAAGACATGCATAAGTTCTAATGCAAGAAGAAAAACACTGATATTGATATTGAGTGATATCGAGCTGTAGAAATTAGCAAACGGGACTGTAAGAATCAGCGACCAAGTCCTGCATTTGCAAGGTTAACAAAAATGTGGTAAAGAAATAGAGGTATAAAGCAATAATGGAGAATATTAAAAAAAAAAAAAAAAAAAAAAACCAAACAAACAAACAAAC
The DNA here is from genome assembly GCF_965140245.1 of Athene noctua. Lineage (NCBI taxonomy): Eukaryota > Metazoa > Chordata > Aves > Strigiformes > Strigidae > Athene > Athene noctua. The sequence continues at coordinate 34,604,611 of NC_134043.1, read as the reverse complement.
AGTGGCTGAAACGAGCAACTGAAGAAAACTATGAAAACAAAGTTTTATGTTTTAAAATTTTATCCAATTAAAAAGAATCACAGGAAGGAAAACATACACAAAAAAAAAAAACCAAGCAGTAAGCAATAAGCAATGGAAGCAATATATATAGAAAAGCTACCAACTGAATAAGCACAGCTGATGAAGCAACCCTGGGAAGTATCCCAGAAAAAGACAGAAGATCCTAAAATTCTTCCATGTAATATTAACCTTCAAAGTCTCTAGACAGACATTACTACATTGCTGCTTGCAAGGGGAGAACAGACAGCAGAGATGACACACAAGATTTCCAACTCCATTAGTTTTTAATTTATAGAGAACACTAAAGCATACCACACTATTAAAAAACCCCACAAAAGTAAATACAAGAAAAAAAACTGGCAAGTCTGAATCTTGTGCACAGAAAGGAAAGGGTCATTTAGAACACTGCAGAACAAAGAATACTGAAATGACATCTGAGAAATAACAAGCCCAACTGGGATCATAAGATTTCCCTTTAAATAATTAAAAAAAACCCAAAACAAAACACCACCAAACAAACACGGTACACAACCAAACATATTATACAGTTTTAAAGCCATGCAGGCTTCTGAAGGAATTTGCAAGAAAAAAAATTAACTGCAAATTCTGGGAGAATATGTAATGTGTACAAGTTCTTCAAGACAGTAGAGAGAATCTACAGCAAACTTGGAATTCCCACAGAAAAATAAGCAAGCTATTTGAATTACACCCCACCTCAAAAAATCTGGAACACTGAAGAGACTTTGGCATAAAAAGGAAATTCATATATAGTGTGCATATATTGGATGTGTCATGCCAATTCTGCTAAAGCACAATTAACTGAGTAAAAGGTTACATCTACTGAAAAAGCAGACTAAGAGAGCTAAAATGAATGTTTCAAGAAAACAGAATGTGATAAAATGTGATAAAAATAGAAAAGAAATAATAAATAATAGAAATGACTGACTGAACTGCATCGGCGTGATAAAGAATGACATTAAATTTCACAATGTTGTGCACCTGCAAGGCCACTCCAAAAAAAACTGCTAGAAGGGTTTAATCTGTTATGACAGGGTTTAATGGATGCATTTTTAAGAGAAATAAAAAAATATCTTTTTGTCAGGGATTTTATTACAGTAACTGTCACTAAAAATCAGCAGATTTCAGGCGATGAGCAAGAAACCATTGTTTCTACCACATCATTCTCCAGTCAGCTACACATCTTTTACAGGGACACTAATGTCAATCTCCCTTTTCTAACTGTTCACCAGATTTTGTGAACCATGTAAAAATTTTATTGAAGCAGGCCAACAAGTTCCAAAATCACTGGATCTGTCAGGGAGACAAGAAAAAGTAAAAACGGGATTACTCTGCTGTAGTCCAATTCTACTAGAGGCTAGTTTAAAAAAAAAAACAAACAGTTTAAATGGTCTGCCTTAATTTTCAAGATCAACCAGTTCCTTAAGCACCAGAATCCCTCTCTATTCGAGCAGCAACAACACCATCAACTGTAAAAAAGATCCTCTGAAAGGCAAGTAAGTACTGGTATGTTCTGTTCTACTTTATCATAAAACTTACAATAGTGGAGATCAAAGTCAAAATTGTATCTTTAGCAATAACCTATTTTAACTGGGGGTGAGTGGGGAAGCCACCACAACAGTCACTAGACAAGCCTGAATCCTCACACTATTTGTCCTGTACTAAAAAGCTATGAGCCTATGAATCTAGTCTTTTATACAACCTATACACCTGGTCTACATGGTAACAGTCTACACAGTGATACTCACCCTCAACTGACCTATTAAACAGTGAAAATAAGAATATTAGCTCATGTCCTGTAGACATCAGTATTCTCCTAATTCAAATTTAATAGCATGAAAGAGTAGTCTTAAATAACAACCTTTCTTAATCTCTTAAAAACACATGAAATCTGGGACTAAAATTCTGCAAATTAACTTTGGACACTTCTGAACAGTTCTGATGAAGGACAGGCATAAGCACACAGAAAATGAAATTAACACTGCAGCTATAATGGGAGTGCCACAGAAATATGCATTTTTTGCTGTGAAATTCAATCTACACAATGGACAGTCAGCCTGATGGTTAACATGATACAATGTGCAACACCATAGAGGTTAGATTAGGACATTATTGGTTATTTGTCACGGAAAGAGCACTGAATATACAATGTTTGTTTCCTGTAAATGATGAAAGAATACTATGTTAGTAACGAAAATATGGAAAGAAAACCATCAACCTCACTTTAAGTGGTTACCTGGGCCAATCAAAGAAGTCTACATTTTAAAAAAGAACAAGAAATCAAAACACAAAGGAAGCAGGTTAAAAAGATTCACAATTTCTGTTTCTTTTCTATTATGATTTAATGGATAAAATAAGTGTTGTGCTGTATTCAGAAGTCAATGCATTTTCCATTTTTAAAGAAAGGTAAGAGCCAAGAAAAAAAGCTTTAATGTTTTTTTCTGATAGAGCTCAGCAGGAAAACAAAACAAATCTCCCTAATACACATGCCCAGGAACCTGAATTTATGACAAAACTAAATAAGCTGGATATAAAAACAACAAGCTTTATGTTTTTCCACAATACAGCACTGTTTATTCTCACTTGTTAAAGTGGTTGTGCATTTAAGAGTATAAAACTACATCAATGAAGGCCCGATAGAGACTTCGTTTATATGGATGAATCTGTTCTGGTAGGTCAGTGGAGAACTACACTGCACACAGCAAAAAAAACTGCGTATGTTGAACTGAGGCATACAGCCTGGCTTCTATCTACTTCAAAAAGAAACTTTATTGTACCTTCCACTGTTGCTACACCATCAGACTGAACATATATAAATGGATCTGTACCTCCCAATTTTCAGTTATTGATAATACTTCATCCAGTTCCCAAAGTCATATCATAAATACCCGTCAGTACCCAAAGAAAGGCGCACTGAGTAGGAAAGCAGTAGCAAAAGATGGAGGCTCCAACCACCATTTTAGCAGCATCACTGCTGTCTCAAACAACTTAAGAGAACTACAGTGGAATGTCCAAACTAAACATACTCCAAGAAAGCAGAGACATGAGCAGAATTAGTACATCCATGACAAACCAGAACTAGTGATCGGAGAATTGCAGTCATTCACAATTTTTATGTATCAGCTGTTGCACTAGGCAATACTTTGCCACATATACCTACAGGTTTGCCCAATATCCACATGTCAGGGCAGACTTCAGTGAATAATTGACACATTTCCAGATTAAGCGACAAGACAGGACAGAGCAGAAAGTACTCCCTCTACTGTGCATCCCTCCCTCCACGGTGAAAGGGGCTGAGAGTACAGGTAGTAAGGGTAGTAAGTCACCTTCTCCAGACATGTTACAAATACGTCTTTGAGCTACCACATCTCTTTAAAGACATTACCTTGTAAAACATTCCTAGGTACATAATCAAATGGAAGTTTTAGAAACCTGTCAAGATATGTCAAGATTCAAAGAAAATTTGCTAGCTAAGAATACACTTCATTCTGCCTTACACAAACGCTGCCTGTGACTAACATTTGTATCACATCTTCTAAAAAACAGCTGAACTTAACACACAAATGAATTACTGCTGTCTGGAGGGGGTGGGGGTAGGTGTGTGTGGAAGTATTTAGACCACAAACAAACAGGATCAAATTACCCAGAAGTACACATGCCTTGCACCAAGCACAAGAACCACCATAGTAAATAACATACACAAATATTCTTCAAGAGCATCTGGCAAAATTCACCATGATGAATTCAAAATATTCAAAGCAATTATTTCCAGTCAACCACTGCTTTCATAACTGAGATCTTTAGCGTTTTATTATGTTCTTTACTGTCAAGGCATATTTCTTCAGTAGTTTGACATATTTTCCCCCTGCCATTTGGCTAAGCAACTAAGAACTTTATTCAGCAAAAGTGACTTCCAGATGACCTAGCAAATGGAATTGATTTGGATTAAATGGTAACAGATTATTTCAGTGTTTAAGCAGTCATGGGTATGCCAGTAACATAACACATCTCAAACATACTCTACTAATCTTATTAAGTATGCTTTTATTTATCTTTCACTAAACATCTATTTTATGGTCCATTTCTTCATACCTTTTAATCACTGTTCAGTTACAATGTCAAAAAACTTGAAATCCCAAATTGAAAAGCACACAGAGTCACAACATAGATAATTCTCTGAGTAACAAGCACATAAGGGACTGCTGTGGAATCATTAGGGTTTATGACTATATGCACATTTACCGTTTTGCATATTTCGCAAAACAGATTTGTTACAGTTGAAAGCTTTCCCTTCAGGCTCTTTTGAAGAAGCACATCGAGACATATCCCACAAAGTTGTCTGAGGAAGGCATAACAGAACTGTCCTCAATTTTTTTGAGGGTTCATGGGCAAGAGAAGGAAAGGGACAAGGAAAAAGAAAGTTAATCATGTGCATGCAGGGGAGGGAAACAAAACCTCTAGTTTAGAGCTGAAAGAATTTAAACTACACTTAAACCAAAACCCATTCCTTTGCTTGCTCAGCTTTTGTTTATTTTTCTGACTCACTACTGAAAAAGTTCCTAGATCCTAATCAAGCCTAACAATGCTACAGAGGAAATGCAACTCAAAAGTGGGAAAGGGGAGAAAATCTTATTTAGAATTCTTCATAAGCCATAAAATTAAAAAATTCAGAATATCCTCCAAGAATAGTAAGAAAAATGCTACATAATAAAGTACAATATCCTTAAGTCATCAAACTATGACCTGATTCCATATTCTGGATGTCAAGAGCTTTAGATGATGACTGTTCATTTTGTCTGAACTTCTGTTTGAGGCACCCCAGATTCCTCCAGGAGTGGGGTTTGCACAGTTAAGGTTCAGGCAACACGTATCACAGATGAGGAAATTCTTAAAAATATCAGAGAACCAACGACCAGGAAAGATATCTGGATCCACCGAGTATATGGAACACACAGAGTCTTCCCAAAAAGTGTCTGCTGTCAGAAAACCTCCATAGGAAGAAGCTTTCTACTCCATTTTAAATTACCACCTTGGCCAGCAAAAAGGAGATACACGTGTTCCACTTCACAAAGTCTCATCTATTAGCCCTTTGATATTATTCACTTTCCCCACACAATACCATTGCTCATCTATATTAGCTCTCTGTCCTTTATTTCATCTGGCTTTAAATAAAATATGTAAACAAATGACGTTGCATCTATTTTTAACAGTTTTTAGTGACTACATTTCTTTCTTTAAGAGATCTGAAAGATTACATTGCTGCTTCATTTATGAAATTCAGGAATTTAGAAGTAAACAGAACAGACTAATATGGGAATAAAATTCACATAAAGAAAGATATTTAGGAAAACATTACAGTTCAAAAAATTAACGTTTTCTTTTAGGATATCCTTTATCCTATTAGGTCCAAGCTTGGACAAATAAACCTTTAAGTAAGCTTCTGCAAATTGTTCACTAAAGTACGTCAATCTTTTTTGAATCTGAGGCTGGTTTTTGAATTCATAATGCAAATTGAATTGAAGACAGGTAAGACTTAAGGCCATCAATTATACTGGGAACAAGCTGAAGTAGTGTACATACTATGTTTTGCCATCAAATACAAAATGATCATATAGAATAGTCTACATAACATACACTGCCTTATTTCTTAATTATCTATTTTAAATGCATAGTTATATGAAGCATGGTACCATGACATCATACTATCGCCAAGTAGGCACTCCCTCCTCCTTCTTCCCCTCGGAAAACCCAACAACAAAAGAGAAAATTCAAACAGCGTGACTATTTTACATCAACTGCTGTGGATAATGAGCAGCCATTCCCTGCTACATTTGTGCAAGACTGTAAACATACATAATACAGAACACTGTGCATTAAAGTAGTTACTCAAAAGTATAGCACACTATCCTTGCCTACTGTGATATAAGCATCCTCCTTCCTTGCAGCAGCAATGTCACTTGTGTGGTAGAATAATTTTTGCTTTGCCAATCAGTACGAAAGCAAAGCTAATGCTAGCACTTCTCTAAGAGAAACAATCACAGTGCTGTCAACTGCATTTCAGTTTCCTGACAGATTACTATCATACCTGGGTAGACTGTGCTTGTTCTGTGAATTTTCCACACTGGCAGATTTGCCACATCTGTAAGCCATCAGCTGTCTCATGCCATCCCAGTCAAACTAGTAAAAAAGAGACACTGACCACAGCCAACATAACTGTACTGACAGTTGTGGATATTACCAATGCAAGCACATTATTCGGTACTACATGGCTGAAATGCCAGCTAATGATTTGGATTCAAGAGTTACCCTTCATATCGGAGAAAATTACTAATAGCTACATTCCATATCCTCAGACTTAAAACATGGGGAATGTAACCGAGACCTCTGGGAGAAGTATGTAATTTTGAAAGAGAAAACAATAAACAGCTCATATGCTCTTCTCGTTTACATTTGCTGTTAATGACAGACCACTTGTGACAAAGGCATCACACAGCAAGTCAGTATGGCCAGGTTAAAACACAGCTTGTAGTTTCTGCTGTCTTTCAGCGCAGAAGCAATTGTCTCTGAGAGAACTGAAACTGGGAACTATAAAGTTCCCAAGTGCCCTCTCCCGGACTGGTTGTTTCTTAAGAAGTACGATTTCAAACCTGTGGGGACTAAGCCAGAAATAGAGCTCCCATCACAGCATGGGAGGCTGTAGTATCATTTTTACAAGTTGCAATGCTTCTAGGTGAGTTCTTTCAGTCTCAAAAAAACCCAGCCCCTAATAAAAGCTAAAACCTGCTATTAAAAAAACACGTAGACTCAACTTTGGAGAGCTGCACTTAAATATAAGGATAGCAAGCAATTTAATGAGAATCCTAACGTTTTTAAGTGGCCGTGGAAGAAAATGTTACTTTCTTTACATCCTGCTTTCCCAGCCGTAGAGTTTGGCTCAGCCCCATTTGTGTGTTGCCTGTTAGCTTATGAGTACAGCACACTACACAAAAACATGTGTGAAGACAAAACTAATCTGTTGTGAGAAAAAAGAATTACAAACTTCCATTACAAGGTGCTGTATGAAGTACTGCACTGGTAGTTACAAACAAGCTGTTTCATCCAGTTAGGTGAAATCTGGAAATTATCTCTTTCAAGAACATTTACATGATACACGCTAATGTTGCCGTTTAGCAGTGTTGACATACTGCATTTCACACCACAGAACATAGCAGAAGCAAACAATTAAGTGCAATTACTGTATAGCATAGGAAGATAAGAAAATTAGTAACAGCTTCAGCTGCAAAATTTGTTGGAAAAGTTTCTTCCATCCTAAACCTGTTTGCACAACAGGATAAACTGAGTATTAATACAACAGATAACTTACAAAATTAGTAATGCAGTTTTTAGGCTGCTTCAATCAAGAAAGATTGTACTAATCTCAGATGTTAAAGACCTTTGTGTTTACAAATCCACAGTACTCTCTGCTTTAAAGCTTACACATGTGAAACAGATTAAGGGGCACAATGGTGGGGGTTAGTCTCTCAAACTACTTTCTGCTGCCTACATAGTCCCCTGCTACTATTTTCTGTCACAAGTAAAGATTCAGCATCATATTATCACTTCACCTCCCACTGTTACTTATTACTTTGTTTTACCAAGTTTTCTCACATTATTTTAACTGCAGATACACTAAAACAGGTATGACTTGTGCATACCATACCCCACAATATGAAACCAGCATTTAGCTGTAACCCCAAGTGTCCACTTCTTTGGCAGTGACGGCTCTGTCACCTCAAGAGTTGAGAAGCAGAAGAAAAAGATACACTATCAGCTGATATTTTCAGCTCTAGCATTGAATGTCCCTTGTCTTCAGCACATGACCAAGCAGAACCATCACCAGAGGCCTCTTTGTTATATCTGCATATGAACACACATGAAAATGAAACCTTTTGACTAGTATTTTCCTCATTTAAGACTGAAGCTTGTATCAGCAGCTCAGACACAGTGGTGCCATCATTCATTGTTTTAGGGCAAGTCTTACAAGATCTGTTTTTCTTGAAGACCCAAGTCCTGAAACTTTGAGCTCGTGTTAAAAAAAAAAAAATATAAAAATCTGTTTTCTATATAAGTTTCAGAGCTACGTAGTTGCAAAACAAAAAGCTTTAAAGAAAGAAAACAATACTAAATGTTAAAAAAAGACAAATCCTATATTATTTTTATTCTCATTATTTTATGACTTTTTTGCTAGGGAACCTGACTCATGATCTTTGAATGCATACAGCTGCCAACGCAGCATGTAGGAAGAAAGTATTAGAGACAGCACATATCTGCACAGCAAGGCATTTGGAAAGATGGTCTGGACAAACATTAAGAAAATAGGTTTGAGGACATACCAAACTTTTTTAAACAACTCCTAATGTAACTGGCATGCAAAGATGACGGCTGCTCCAAATAACATTTTGAGATGTGATTGCAGGAAAAATAATTCTTTATTGAGAACACAGTCCTTTGTCTAGGCTCATTACCTCACTTGTTACACTTTCCAGAAGATTTCACAACAGATTAAGAAAAAAAATGGTATGATGTTGTTTCAAGAGATATCTTCTTTAAAAGATGTACACACACAAAAAAACAAAAGCTCTCAACCTGACAAAAGAGAAAATATATTGATGAATATTGGGAGTACCTTTATTGCATTGGAAAAACAATAGCTACACAGGGAAACAGATAAAAATTTCCAGCACTAGCAAAAGGGTTACTTGCCAAAGCCCAGATGGCACCGAGAGCAGCTGTGAAGAAACCAGCTCTCCTGTGGGTCCCCTGCCACAAGGACAGTTGCAAGACTGTGGTGAGAATGCTCAACCACCTCCTTCCCAGCCACCTTTCCCCACTGCAGCAGCCGCCTTATCCCCAGACTTTCATCTAGTGGAAACAAAGTTTCATTTTACATCGGCTGCTGAGACCTCTGAAAAACTTTTAAGGGCTGCCCACATTTAGAGTGTCCTAGATCACTTGGAAAGTTTGAGCACAATGTTTAAGTTCCTAATGGCCCATCCTGTCTAGAAGGGATCTAACATCTGTGTTTAAAGGGACAAAAATGAAAACAGAACAGACTATTAAATGTCACAGCAGGTGGCAGTCAGGATTCTGTTTTGCACACCATGTTACTGCTGTATTTTACCTTTGTCCAAGATTGCTCCCATTAAAACTAGGAGGATGGAGAGAGCAGAGAAAGAATTTTAAAAAACACCCCCTCACATTAAAGGTCTTGACTCATTTCAGAGAATCCACAGTCCTCAGAAAGAGATTTTGTTTTATCTAAAAATAATAAGTAGGAATCTGAATGCAGTTTTAAAGTTTTCATGTTATTTTAGGGATTATGAGAAGATCGAAGCACCTTGGAGATTAGGCTCCTCTGTCTGTATCCATTCCCTAATACTGAAGTACCCTCGTACCCTGCTCCACTAAAGCAATACAGCATGCTAGAAACTGCCATCAGACACTGCTGAATGTCAAAAGATTTGCCTTAAAACTCATACATTTTTCAAAGTAAAAGTATTATTTATTTGCAGGTTCAGATCTCTCTACAGCACAGGAATAACCACAACATCTAAAGAATTTCCAGAGATTATGGTTCTTTCTGCTACCATAAGAACAAGTTTTAGCAACTTCTTAGTTCCACAGAGCTAAAAAAAGTAGGATTTAGCCACTTGCAGTCTCTGCTTTAACCAGTGCATCGTAAGAGCATTGTTTACCAAGTTACACTTCTGCAAACTCACAATGCACGGCAATGGTGTTGATCAGGTACTGCTGACAGAATAAACTGAAAACCATTTGGCTGCACAGATGTTTCTGAATCTTTATAACTACAAGTGAGATAGAAAATGGAGTAAACCCGGCTCAATTCTCAGAATAAAACCTGAATATGCAAGCTCAGAGTTAGATGTAAAATATATGCAGTACTAACAGAGGGACTACAATATACAGCATATACTCATAAACTGAGTAGGTCAGACTCTAGAATTAAAATAATAAACACAGTTTCTCAGTGCCTGCTCTTCAAAATATTAAATAATTTTGCAGAAGTGAAAGAAATCCAGTATCTTAATCTAAGGGGCTTTCTGGTACTTCTTTGCCACATTATCAAGTAGCCTCTGTGAAACCATAGATTTTACAAAACCCGAGTTCTGCTTCTGGCTCCAGTGAAAGCTTACTACTTACATGGCTGTTGGAAACTCAGGTCTTGGCTATTCTACAGAAATGTTTTTCATTAAGCTACAAATTCTACATTCTCTCTTCCTTTGCCTAATAGGTAATTACACCCCAAAAAAAGTAATTTCAACCTGAGGAAATGATAATATTTTAATCCAGAGCACACTCTTAGCATGGTGATTAGAACATCTGCTTGAACTGGCAGAGGGGAGGAGGCATGAAAGTAAATTCTTTCCTGGGAATTCATGATGATTTTCCAGCTGGATAAATTCTCTAGTGAAATCCCAGATAAAATCTATGAGGCAACATCACTTCCTTCTCTTGATGTTCAGCTTAGTGTAACAAACATGTTTTGAAACCATACAGCAAGAGAAGGCATTTCAGATGCCCTTATGCTTACTAAGCTGCAGCCTAGGTAGAAGAGCATTTTTAAAACTTAAAAGATACTACTGACCATTCCCAGAGTTCTTTCAGTGCCCCTGGGCAAGTGAAATGGCACAGACGAGGTCTACACTTGCACTTCTACAACTGAAAGGATGGGCAATATCTCACTGTAATGCTGCTACTGCATTCTGCCATTCCTGCTAGGTCACAGGTATCTTGAGGATAGACCACAAAGTGAAAAGTAACTGAGCAAATTGAGCAAAATACCTCCTTCCTCCTGCCCCTAACCACCACGGGCCGTGAGTGTTAACTCTGATTAAGGCTATGTATGAAATGGTTAATATTTGGCTATTCCACAACAGCAAATCCACAGAAAAGTCTGATGTAGCATTTAAGGCATGGAACATCTTGAGCGAAGCACTGATAGTGGGATAGTGAGACTAACTGCACGAGAAGTGCCAGGGTTCTGATCTCAGGCACTTAAGAGACACTAAGAAGGAAGTGCATTCCATTGGGCAGGAGGATATTAACAAATGTATCTATACAAAAAGTTACATATTGAAGATAAGAGAACATCCTTAGGTAGCTCTGCTGAGGCACTATGTGCTCTGGGATACAAACTGATTCTCTAAAGGCGCTTATCCCATCAAAAATCAGATTACAGCAAAGGAAAAAAAGGGGGTAGGGAAAATGCTTATTTGTGCCCAATTAGCGTATTCTTATGTAACAAATCTATTAAGTCTTTTATTCAGGATTTTTTGCCTTGAGAGCCAATTTACTTGAAACACAGCCTCAACCTCTGCCATGCATTCCAACACTGACAATAATTAAAAACTCTAAGGGAGCAGCAACTTCTGTAAAGTGAAGCTGGTAGACTTTTCAGCTCTCAGTGCGCTACTCCATCTCTTGAAAAAAATGACAGAATTAGAATCCTGCTGCAAGTCGTATTAGATATGTCAACAATTCAAGGATAAGGTAGTCCATTTTTTTATTCTCTTTCAAGCTATGTTAGTCCTCCAGTTCAAGCAGAGGTTAGCCTTTAATTATCTCATGGTAGTTCTAATTATTTTCTTATGACATGTTCAAGCAATACTCTTGAGGGATTATCTCAAAAGAAAAACTAATTCTATAATCAAAATACAAATGCCAGTTTATTATAACCAACCTCTCAAGTTCTTCATATAAGTCTTCTGATTATGATTTTTAGAGCATCCAGTAATATTTACAAACATTGTATGAACACACCCATGCAGACACAATGCTATTGAACCATAAGATGTAACCTTATCTACAGGCAAAAGACTAACAAACTATTTTAATTATCTTGTAAAGGAAATTCTGAAATGTCACATCAGGTGAATACTTTGCAGAGCAGGAGATGCACAATCTTTGAACTCTACGAAGACCTTGAAAAAACTGCGGAGTTGTCATGGAAGACTAAGGAGGCATTACCAACCGTTACTTTGTGTACCAACCACTCTCCTTCTCCACTCATTAAATACACCTTCCTCCTTTCTGGACCTCTAGTATCAAGTTTTGTATTCTCACACATGATTTAAAATGCTTTACACAGCACATTGTAGCATAGCTCACTGCTGCAATCTACCATTTTCTTCTTCTTTTTCTGGCATCAAAACCATTTTAATTTCTGTATTCATCACTTTCGAGACATGCCCAATGCTAGCTGGATCACATTTAAGACTCTCATCCTTACTTCTAAGGCAACCCAATTTGTACTTGCTTCTGCTTATTTCTAGTCTCTTTTCACTGATATCACTGCCACTATAGCTCTGTTAAAAACACAAATCAAACTGCCTGCTTGCATCCTTCAACACTGTGCCATAATTCCTAGGTTTTTAATCCATAAATCACTCACTCTAGTCAACCTCTTCACGTAAATATATGCCTTTAAGGAGGCCTATAACCACCAACGCATGCATACACTTAAAATAAAACGCACACCAAAAAGCGTAAGACTAATGATCATGAAATGACTGCCCCTTCCCCCCCCCCCCCCCCCCATTTGTTGCTCCTCTCTGAGTGCAGGTGGATAATCTCCAAATATCAGAGGTTGTCCCTGATATACTACTACACAACAAACTGATCAAGCAAATCTACAATTATGAGGCAAAATTTTCTGTTCATTTTGAAACTGCTGTAAAAATAGAAGCTTGACCTTCAAAAAGATACTTATTTTCCCCTTGGTTGAATTATTTTGATTATCATCGTGTCAGAGGTCTGAAGCTCTTTATTGTTTATCACTACAACAATTGAAATGCATGACTATAGTTACAAGTTAGTCTAACATGCTGGGGAAGATGATCACAGAAAAGTTATTTCTAAACAGACAGGTTCATAGTTATTCACATGGAATGTAAAAATATATGCTTATTTACATTATACTGAGCAGACCAAATATATTGCTAAAACTTTTTGTATGTATCTACACATATTCAAAGCGTCTATACAACCACCTTCACATATGGCACGATTTCCAGTTTATCAGGGCTTTTTTAACATCTTTTTAGTTACGTCTACATCAAGATGACTTAAAAACTTGCAACTGCAACACAACTGAAAATTTAAAAAGCGAGAGTTGCATGGTATTTAAATTAGAAATGTGATGACTGTCTTAAATTCAAAAAAGACCCCAGAAATCCAGTCCTTTGGAAGAGGGCAGATTCCTTCGCAAGAAGAATACAATTAACCTTTATGGGCCTTTGATCTGCTCGCGGTGCCTTTCAATAGATGATAAGGGTGGTGGTATTAAGCGAGCAACATACTTTTCCATATTCCTCCAAAGAACTGTCACACAACTTGCAGACCCCTTAAACGGATAATTTCTCCTTGAAACTCCCTTGCCCGACTTCAAGCCAGCGGCTGCAGTCCTTGCTCACATTTCAGTTTTCTATTCACATGATGATCCGACAAACTACTCCAGTACTCCACCCTCCTCCCAACACCCGGGTGCTCCACGGAGTTAAAATTAACTTGGTGGTTTGGGTTTGTCTACGAGCCGAAGATCCTCCCTTGTGAAACAATTGTGCGTTCATCAGCCTCAGCGGCGAGCTCGGCTCGCCTCCCAACACCGCCGAGCTGCCACGGCTCAGCCCGCAGAGGAAAAACAAAACCCTGTCTCAGATAATGGCTTTACTGTACTTACTAAGAAAAAAAAAAAAAAAAAGAAAGAAAGAAAGAAAAAGCAGAATGAAAGGCATTTGATGATTTTCAGCTACAAAAAGCCCCTAAAGCACGGCACACCGCCTGCCTAAAATCCCCGAGCCCTTGCTCTTTCCAAGTTGGAGGCGAGCACCGCTGCTAGCGGCGCCCACCGCAAGTTTCGCACCGCGCCGTTACTCTCCCGAGCGCCGGCACCGCGGCGAGGGCCCGCTGCGCCCCGCCGGCCCACCCACCGCCCGCAGGTGAGACCCGCGGACCGGACGAGCTTCGACGGGCGGGCGAGGCCGCCCCGCCGCCAGCCCCGCTCGCCGCCGGGAACAAGCCCCGTTACTCACGCCGCTCCCCCCCCCTGCGCCGCGGTGCCGGCCCCGGCCCGCCCGCCAAGTTTCCAGCCACGGGCAGGCTCGGCCCGGGGCAGCGCTGCCGCCGCGGCGATCAACAGGCGCCCGGAGCCGCCTCCCCGCCGCCGCCGCCCGCCAGCCGCACCTCGGGACCCGCCGGGGAACGGGCGGCTGCGCCCGACCGCGGCTGCCCTCGCCCCGGGGAGGGACGGCGGGGAGCCCGCGCCACCGCCTCCGGACCCAGCCGCGCAGACAAGCCGCCCCTCCGCGCGGAGCGCCGCGTACCTGCCGAGGTGATGGAGCCGTCCCGCTGCCCCGCCGCGCCGGCACACGGCGCCCGCTCCGGCCCGCTCCCGCCTCAGCCGCGCAGAAAGTTTCCTGACGTCAGCGCGGGCGGGCGGGGGACCCCGCCTGCCTGCCGGGCTGGCTGCCCGCCGGGCCGGGCCGGGCCGGGCCGGGCCGGGCGGCCGCTGCTCCCGGGCTCCCCCTGCCTCCCGCCGGCGGCCAGCCGCGGGGCGGGCGGCGGCAGGGGCGCTCCCCGCGGCGCTCGGCAGGGGGCGCCGCCGCGGCCGCGCGCGAGGGGCGGCTGGCGGGCAGCGGGCGCGCGCCCCCGCCGCGCGGGGCTCCGGCGGGAGGCGGCCGGGACACCGGGCGCTGCGGGGGACGCGGCGGCCGGGAGGGGACGGAGCGGCCGCCGCCACCGCCGCAGCAGGGGCCGCCCCCACCCGGCTCCCGGCCGCAGCCCCCCGCCCTGCGCCCCGGAGAGCGGCCGGGAGCCGAAGTCAGGCCCGGGCCCCCGAGGGGCGGGAGGCGCCGGGATCCCAGCGCGGGGCTGGGGCTGTGCCCCTGCGCCGCGGCCGCTCCAGGGCAGGCGAGCGCCGGTTCCTCCTCCCTTCCCCTCCGGGATGGGGATAGGGATCCCGAACGGGCGAGGCTGGAGCGTGGGTGCCCCTCGGCTAGAGGCCCGCGGCGAGCGGCTCTGTCAGGCCAGAGGCGGGCTCACGGCCGGCGAGAGCTGTCTCCGAGCAGAGCTGAACGGGCCCCTTCGGGCAGTACGAAATGTAAGGCTGTGCACATCTCACCTGGCACCGTGGCTTATTTTAATTAAGCTCTGCCTTGAGGAAAGTCTGATGAAGCGAAGAAATGGGACCAGAAAAAGTCGTGAAGTGTAGGCAGTACTTGAGAAATTGGGGAATGCAAGTTAGTAGCTCTGCATTCCTCAAGGAAACATCTTCTGAGGAAAAAAAAAATAAATAAAGAAAACATTGATAGAGACACTTCCACAGCTCTTGCTTAAATCTATAATGAAGAATAGAAGTATTTCGGTGGGGTACAGATAAGTAACATCATTCTGACTTTGACGATACTCTCTGTGGCATACAATCCCAATTAAATGTGGTTTAGAAATGCTTCGCCAGTGTAGGTCAATATATTTTTTGACAGTCACGGGAAATGCAAGTTAGGGACAACATATTTCCTGCAGAAAGGCAAGGAATTCATGTTTGCCATATTTCTTTTATTCCTGGTGGCCTTCTGCCATGACACTGCCAGTAAGGGGGCATGTGGTGTCTGGAAAGACAGGAAACTCATTTGTCATTCCTCTGCCTGATTTTTTTCACAGCACAGTGAAAGATGCCTTTCATTTTCCATTAACCAATAGACAAACCTCAAGAATGGCCATTTAGAAAGCAGAACAAAACATGTCACTGAAATCAAAGCAAAGGTGTTTTCTCTGAGTAGGCGTTTTCCTTTTTTTAAAAGCAGGATGGAAAACAGTTCAAGGTAGTGATTTGCAGTTAGGAGTGGAAAGATCGTGGTAGAAAAAACATGAACGGTGGAGGTCAAGAGCAGGCAGCTTTTCAAGTCAGTAAGCCCTAGATAAATACATGCATAGATGCAAATTATGTAAAGAGTTAGTGTGGCAGCCTTTTCCACTCAGTACTAAGCAACAACAAACCTACCCCCCCCCCCTGCAAAATACATACATAAAACCAAAGCAAATTAGTAGTAAATTTGTTTGTGCTAGAGATTATTATGAAGCTCCTGAAATTTTCCATCAGTTCATTCTCTCCTGCAAAGGAAACAAATGCCAACTTCTTACATGGTTTCAGAGTTACTTGTAAAGTTTGTGAGCAAACTAACAGGCTATGAAGCAGTTGCAAAGGATCATTGTGTGGAAGGTTATTACTGTGGTGGAATCATACCAGCTGGATTACAAAAGATAACTAGACAGAAGTGAAATTCTGAGAATGAAGAAAAATGGAAAACACTTTTAGGAAATTGTATGGGAATTGTCTTCTAAATAACAACACAGCCAAGAGTTGTTTTCAGAATCCAGATATTAAATCTTCAACATGTTTCTGAAAAAAAAACAAACCAACCAAAAACTACCCTCATAATCCTGGCTTTACTGTAATATTAAGACAGTTGAAGGAATACCTAATGAATTTGAGAAAAACACTCTTGTTTCATTCACAGCTGATCCATGAGTGGTCAATACACAACTAAACTTTTTTTTTTTTCCTGTTGTTACTGACAGCTATTCCTGTACACACTTCCACAGCATCTTGTTGGAGCTGACAACTGCATTGCATACATCTCCTTAGCCATTTGTGCCTGTCAAAAACAGTGACAAGAAAGATGGGAAGAGAGATAATCTATAAATTCTATGCAATTGTGCGAGAAAAGTAAAAGTACAGCTACCTTGGGTTTTAGTAGTTTCTCAGAAGTAAAAACACAGACTAGCATATCGCAAGTTTGAATTGTTAATTGTGTTAAACATTTAGACTCTGGATGCTTATTTTTCATGTTTGTGTGATTGGTGTTTCAAGAAACAAGGCAGTTCGTGTACTGTTTTTTTATGCAAAAGTACAGTCCATCTTGATGTTGGGAAGCATCTTTATGTATTTGGCATTTCACAACATACATCCAAACTTGGCCTTTGTTGTATGTCATAAACAAGTACTCAAACTTGTTTAGTAAGTGTAATATTTTTATTTTGATAAGTTTAGCTGTACTCTGGTTAATAGATGGAGTTTCAAAGTTTTGATATACTTATTAAAAATATGTATGTATTTATTTGAAAAGTTATGGACTCCCTTATATGTTTTATCTTTCCCCTAAATTAAGCCTCAGTAGAATTTTACTAAAACTCTAATAAAAGTCACAGCAGCAAAGCAGAGCACACACTAGACAAAGAGAAAACATTCTGGCCCTTGAAATACATGTTGTCTTCAGTTTGTCAAAGATGATTCAGAAAGCAAGTAAAATTAAGGGCACTTGAAAAATTTTTTACGATACCGTAGCAGATTCTTCATCAGAGAATTAAAATATGTTACAGGGTGGTTTTTTTAGTTACCAGGCTTTTCTGAAGTCAAGTATGTTCAATAAAGTCGGGGTAGATTTTGACCAAAATCAAGGTATACCGTTTTAAATGCAGTAAAAATACAAGGATAGAATATAATACTCAGGAAAGGACATTTTTCAAAATCATTTCTGCATGCAAATTTTTTTCTTAAAAAATGACATTTTATAATACAAGAAAAAAATTCTACATAGGAAGCTTCCTATTTCTTAGATATATTTTTGACACAATCTGTATTGCAATGCTTAAATAGAAGCAATGTAGAGCAAACCTACTTTCAACTTAAATTTGATGCATATTATTTGAAGGGAATAGAAGAAAATGTGATTTCTTTCTTCCACTGTCATTTTTTTTCCATCAACAGTGGCAACCTAGGGATGAAATGAGAACAATATTGCAGAGGAAAAGTAGAGCACAAATATATTAGTACCTCTTCATCTTAATTGTTAATTGGTGTGATCCAGAAGCAAAAGGCTACGAGCAAAAAGAATAAAACAGTAACTTGCTCTGCAATCTAGGTCCCCCAAAACCTGAAGTAGATAAAGTCCCCCGCAAAACCTGAAGTGGACAAAGTCTGGTCATTACTGGGGCTATCGTTCTTGAGAGTTGCAGAGAAGTGGAGCAAAGAACTGGACACAAAGAAATGGAGCATATAGTGAAGAGAGAACAAAACCACATTTGTAAACACATGCTTGCACCTTGGCTCCTTACCACAACGGATTGGTTTTACTGTTCTCATGAGCTTGTAAATGTCAGTCATGTAAACAGATGGTGAAGACTGAGCGAAGATAATAGAGGATGAGCAAAAGCAATGGAATCAGTATTCATTTAGATGTGGAGTCATGCCACGATCAAAGAGTAAATATTAATCACATGGACTGATTTACCAGAGAATAGTTACTAGAAGGAACAAAGATTAAAGGATTGCACCAATTACAAACCCTGAGAAGTTCCACCTCCCTACTGAGCACTGTCTCACCTCTCACACAGACCAAAAGCTACCGAGCATTACTCTGTGAGGATGTTAAATAGGAAAGCAACCCCCATTCAGTCTTTCTTGTGAAGAAACACTGGCAGAGAAAAATTCACTAACAATTGCATATTTAACTTCTAGGCCTTTTATATTGTCATGGTGGTATAATGTACATCCTCATTTTAAATTTTCCTTACTTTGCCAGAGAACTGTAAATTGCCACATTGTAAGCAAAAAATCACATCCCCACGTTGAACTTAAGGGTCTTAGGAAGATGTAAAAAAAGCTCTGTATTTCAATCAAGGGAAGCACATCATTAGCAGTGTGATCAGCTTCCATATCAGAGATGGCAAATGTCAAGAGGGCCTGAGTACTCCAACAACTAGTTGCTTTACCTTCTATAAACTTAAGCAGCCTGGTAACAGGGTAACTTGGTCAGATCATCACAGCAGATGTTCATCTCTTGAAGGCAACTATATAACATCATGTTACTTGAATTTTCACTTTTGTTTGACAGTTGACAAAACACTCTACTGAGAAGGGATTTACTGAGAACACATGACAGAGGCTTATATACATTAGAAGATCTGATATGGAGTGGGTTGGGAGAGAGAGAAAAACATGAGAAAAAGGTATCTTTTCAAGCTTCCTTAACTGAAAATGTAGTCCTGTTTCAAAGATGTGAAGAGTTACTGACTCAAGATCGTAATACTTCTTGTGTTCCTCTTTTGTTCCCATTTATGAAAGGACTCTTGCTGGATATTTGATACTGGTTTTGCTCATTATGTTGTTATTGAGTTTTTTTCATCATTGTACAAATTTAAGTGGAGAAAGAACCATTACGTTAATTCAGTAGGTGTCAAAGGGTACTCAATTTCATCCAGGTACCTTAATTACTGAGTTGTTAAACTCCATTCAGAGCCTGGGGGAAATAGCGTCAGACAGATGAGAAAACCAACACTGCTCAGGTGTGGGTGGTGGTGGAGGTGACTGATCATCATAAACCTGATCATAAACCTTGATTGGTATCAACCAGCAATATATCTAAAGAGGAAGGTCCTCTGTGCCATACCTCATAGAATTTCCATCCCAAAGCGGGTCACAGTATCCTTGAAGCTTTTTTGTGGAAGTATGGAACGTTAATAGTACTGTAACCACCATTATAAAATATTTCCAAACTAGAAAAGCAGTCTTTCATGCAGATCTTCTCACAGACTAACGCTGATTATGTACCTCACACCTACAAAGCCAAGAGAAAGAAACAGACTTTGGGCATTTCATTCTAAAGTTTAGAGAAAAGGAAGAGGCAACAGAGAATTGTCATTAAAAACTAAAGGCTAATATGTAGTATTCTTTGCAGAGAACAAGAATGCAAAATGCTTACTATCAATGCTTTTTTTTTTTTTTTTTTTTTCCTGAGCCAGTTATCCTTGGAAATGTAGCAGAATGTCTACTTATTAAATTATTTTAAATGGTAATACCTACCCCATGACAAAAACCTAGAACAGTAAGACAGCCTAAAAACTAACCATGCTATTAGCTTAAGACAGAAAGAATAAAATAAATCATTACTCTATTATCTACATGACACATGGACATCAGTTTTTAAAACAGTCAAGTATTTGAAAACAAAGCAACAAAAATGTACTCAAGGGTGCTGTCCTGGGTTTGGCTGGGATAGAGTTAATTTTCACAAGAAGCTGGGAGGGGGCATAGCCAGGACAGCTGACCTGGAGGGGAGGAGTGAATGAGTTGCCAGCTGGGCCTAAACCATGACAGATGCCTAAACCAAAATAAAATTTCAAGTCGTCTCTCATTGAACTCACAAGGATTTTTCCAATAAATTTCAGAGAGTGTAATATTATAATATATAATAAAATATTTATACAAGAATAAAATCTCTAAATAGAAAAAAAAAAAGTTAAAGCCATTGCTTTTAGGGCTTCTCTTAGGTGAAATATTAGAAAGGAGATTGAGCTCTGGAAGTATCTCTAGTCCCTTGACATAAACACTACAGCATCTATCAACAGGTAAATTGGAAACTGAAATCTTCAAAGCTATTTAGACAAAACCTCACAAAAGCCAAGAATTATTTGAGGCCTTTAATCAAGGCCAAATCAATATTTTATATATATGTGTCATAACCCAGACTTTCCTCTACTTTGCTTCTTTGCGCTATGTAATACTTCAGTCTGCATTATGCAAGATTG
Source organism: Athene noctua (assembly GCF_965140245.1). Taxonomy (NCBI): domain Eukaryota; kingdom Metazoa; phylum Chordata; class Aves; order Strigiformes; family Strigidae; genus Athene; species Athene noctua. The sequence continues at coordinate 34,583,890 of NC_134043.1, read as the reverse complement.
GATGTAGAAGCATGTGCAGTTAAGGATGAGATTTACTTATTCACATTAGATACATCTCACCAATACTGTGATTTATATCTCTAAGACAATATAAGTGATGCATGCATTTAATATGCATGTTAAAAACCCTTGAGTTATATTCCACATATAACGTAAAACTGAAAAGTTACAAAAGAGAAGCAATTTGGTAATACTGGTGGAAGACCAGAGGAAGGGTATGAAAGCTGAAGACAGCATAGGGTTAATATTGAAACAAAGAGCCTAATACTGGAAAAGAAATAAAGCCATGTTACACAATACGTATTTGTGATCTGTAGGAGAGGGAATAAACACCCAATTGGAACTACACTGTAGCTGAAAGTCTGGAGTGTAATTAATTATCTACAGAATTTGTGTACTGCAGAAATGAACTCTCTTCTTTTGTAGTTAGCTGTGCCATCATTTTTAAAACCACTTGTCTCCATCATGGGTCGTTAATACTAACAAAATCATGACACATTTCTTGCTTACTCATTTTTCATAGAAAAAAAACATGTTTTTTTGCAGAAGTTCAACACTAAATATTTTTATATACATCCTCTGTCCTGAATATACATGTCTGGAAAGCATAAAGTGCCATTAATCTCTTCCAGTGGCTGTTCCATCAAAGACTAATAACTCTTATTGCCATTCCAGACAATGAATTTATTTTTTTATGTAAAACAATAGGAGTAAGCATCACTTTGGAGTTTGGGATTAATAGTTGCCAGATTCTAGTGCAGACTTCTTCAGACTTCTTCTGACATAAACGAGTACCTTCAAGCAAGGAGAAAAGAACACCACCTTTTAATTGAACCCCTGAATTAGCATCTGCAAATAGAGACTTTGAATAGACTTGTTCAGATATTTGAATTCACTTCCATGTTTTCCTCTAAACTTCTTAGGGACTCTTCTTAAATTACAGGAGTGAGAAATGAACTATAGAGTTAGTTCTTAGTTGACAATTGATATATGTGCTTTATGAACACATGCATAAGCCTTCATAAGCTTTCACTGGACACAAGTTCACACATTTCCATAGCTACCAGACCATGAGACTTTTCTGTTACTCTCTGCCAAACATTTCAAACTCAGACTTTTTTTCCATTTTCTTGGTAGGTATCTCACATCATTATTACTGGGTTTGTTCTTTCATAGTAATCCTTCTTTTTTATGCTTTAGGATGAAAACCAGCTCAGCCTGTAAATGGACTTTGAGGTTGCAGGTAAAATTCAGCTCTTGTCTAAAGGGTAATAGTACATTATATAAAATAAATTAATAGGTGCAAGGAACTTGTACAGTCTTGGAGAACACTAAAACACATCTGAAAATCCACCTGTGACTGATACTGTACTGCACTCTCTCAGGTAAATTCATTGTCTCTCTGGAAATTGTAACTCTTTCAAAGCTAAACTGTGTTCTTCCATGTCCATGCCTCCAGCAGTCCCATAGATCTGCCTTCACTTGCGGACAAGGCAATTCCTTGGTCAGTGCTGTCCATCTGCCACAGATTGAGGTTAAAAACTGCCGTCCCCTGACCGGATGCAGTTAGCATTGCTGTTAAAGTTCTGTTTGTGACAATGATCTTCAGATGCTATTCATGAAAACGAAGAACAGTAAGTTAAAGGAGTAAACATATCCCAGAATTTGGACCATATGCGGGACTCTCTCTGAAATAACTACTGCTTAAAACTAACCTGAAACTGGTCAAGCAAAAAGCACAGCTGCGTTTTCAAAATAAATGTCATAGAGTGTGTGTTTTAAGGTTATATGTAATTACATGGAGTATAATATTTTACCTGAAAGTTCAAAAATTGCTATTTTAATACTGTGATAAAAACTCATTCAAGATGAACCCTAACTCTATGCAGAACTCCTACATCCCCCTAGTGACTATTTAACATTCAGCACATCTCCAAATGGAGCCTAAGCATCCCTTTGAAAGTAATAACTGTTCTAATTTGTGATAATTGATGTTGTTGTTATATTACTCTCAAAAAAGTCATGGTTGCTTATCCATTGAATAAAGAGCAAACAGTTCACAGTACTATGCTAATGCAACATGTTGCTGGGGAAAACACAGCACTATAATATAGTCATGCCAAAGAAAACAGGTATTTATTTTTCTGGGTGCTGAACCTCGTAGCATCCCATCATATAAGGACATGTAGGGAGAAAATTTGACTTTGTGTAACATGGATTTTGATAATGGCATTAGTAGTGACTAATCAGTCATTAGCCTTTTGTAATGCTAAGGTATTTCCTTATCCTTCCAACCACTTGTTTCTTGCCAATTAATACCTAGCAAGTAAGTTTATTTTTGCGTGCTAATACTTCCTGATATCACTCACAAATTGATCCTTACAGCTGCGTAACACACACTTTCACACTCCCACACCTGTGGGTGGAGTGAATTTCTGGTATTCATTGCTTATTTGGATACCTCCCCCTGGGTAGCCCATCCTACCCATGTCAATAAACAAGAAAGAAAACATTGTATTTATTCTACCAAACAAAAGATAGTCTCAATTACAAAATTGGAAATAAACTTACTAAAGAAAACATCACAACAATAAAATGCCCATCTGCTATGAATCTCCTTTCCTGGTTGTCACTTAAAATTTCTAAGGCATTGTCTCAGTTGTGGAAACAAAATGAAAAACTCAGCCCTATGTTTCCTTTCCTTTGTTCCCCACCTAATAATCAGGATCATCTTCAAAATTAGTGTGAGAAAAAGGGAGACTACAACTAATGTTGAGATGGTGACAGAGCTCTCTGAATACATACATTTGATGACTGATATTTGACATTTTAAATGTTTTTTCTAAATTGCTTTTTTCTACTTTAATATGGTCTTCCCATTTCTCAAAAGACATGCCAAATTGTTTTCCGTACTTAATATATTTGTCCTTTCCTTCAATTTTATTGTACTGACTTTTCATTCCCTTTTTCTGGAGAAGAGCTGTCCCACTCTCTACTTTGCACTCGCTTGCTGTGTGTTTTCTCCCCTAATTTTTAGCTGGGATGTAGCAGTTGCATGGCTTCAGGTGAGTCTCTGCTTTCCTCCCCATTCTGATGGTTCTTGTTTTAGTAAGAGAAGGGAACACCCCAGGGGCATCCCCACCAATTGAGATGGATGCAACATGAGACTGCAGTCCTAAAGACATAATATTTTTTGTTTACTGCTGAATCTTTCCTAATTTTTATCTCTACTCTTTAAAAATGTCAGTTCTGAAGCTAGTCTTACTATTAAAGGAAAGTATTAGTAAATACTTTCTCATATTTCCAACAGTCTATAAATAAACTTAAACGCTGCTAGTGTGGCATCTTGCATGAACCAGAAACTCATTATGTCATAACCCAGCCATGCGTTACTCATACCAATCCTCTTGAAGCCAAACATGTTGCTACATGAGCTTTTTGCTCCATTTGCCCATTTTACCCTAAAATTTCTTATGTATTCCCTATAGGTCAAGAACTTGCTGCTCTTCTTCCCGTCTTCTTACTCCTTCCATGAATCATCTAGAACCTCCTACTCCACTTACCATAAGCTCTCTAGTCCACCTAAATCTTTCCATTTCCTAGGAAGTGAAAAGACAAATCCTTCCCTACTTAAAAAATATTCTTCCAAAGTAGTTTTTCATGTTGTGCCTAAGAGAACATGAGGAACCTTTACTAATCTTCCTAATATTTCTGTTGTATCGTAAGCTCCTTAGATCACCCTGAAGGAAGACACCCCTTCAGAGCCATTCAGCTTTTGACATTTAGAATGTCAAAGCTTTTGATATTCAAGAAGAGCTAATGTACCAATATGGCAAGTAATTTTACACTAGTATCTGGCCAATATTAACAATACAAAGCAATAGTGCCACTGGAGAAACCTCCTACCATCCCACTGCAACCTCTCTTCTCTAGCTTAATGAAGCTGAAGAATGTCTGCTAGGGCAATGCAATCACATTCACCAATGTCAGCAGATAAAACTAACTTCCCTAAAAGTGTATTTTCTTAATATTTGCTTCTAGAGTATTTTTCTTCAATCATTTCCCTCTCTGCTTCTAACTTAAAATTATTCTGAATCATTCCTTTTGTGTCAATGACTTCTATAAAAACTGGTTTTCTTCTGTTCATTTAATATCTGTTTTGCTAATTGTTCATCTGAGAACAGTTCTGTATCTTTTCCCTTTAGTTTGTTGCTACTCACTTTTTTAAAATGATCACAAATTGCTTTATTCTCAGTTATTTTACTCCCTATTCTTCTATTAGATATCATTAAATATTGACCCTTCCTTTGTTAGTCCTTTCTGATCTCTTGTTTGTTTTGGGGTTCCTCCCCATATTGTGCTTGCACAACACAACATGATCCAACTTCTAAGTGTCCAACATTGCACAGAGCTAATTGCTGGGTGAAGATCATAGCACCAAACCATCTCATGCATGGTCAGACGACAAGAAGTAGTAGAGACAAAGAGATAACTGTCATTCAGTACCTATTGAAACCATGTAGAGATGCATACACCCACTTCTCAATTTCCTGTTGAAGACAAGCACATGCTCAGCACCATGCCTGAGTTAAAATAATAGAGAGATGGGTTGGGACTTTTGCTGTGCAAGTGTTACAGTGGAAGAGCTCAACTGGTTCTGAGATTAAACTTGTAAAACTGGGGAAGTGAGCTGACAAGTATGGATTTATCCCAAACAAATTCCTTTTCATTTGCAGCCTCAAGTAGCTTCTGGACATCAGACCTCCTTGTCTTCTCTGCTCATGCATGAAACACTTATGAACACTACCAGTTTCCATTTTCTATATGTCTGAAGGGGACAAGATAGAGGCCTCTTTTTTATTTAAACTACAGCAAAACTACAACTACTTGACAACCAACATACCAAGAAGTAAAAATACGCAAAGATTAAACATGTTGCTATGAGATGAATGCCAACTTCATGGTTACAGCAAACATCTGCCTTTAATCTATATTGCTCATTAGCTGGAAATATTGCACACTTGGGATTAGTTATAGTAAATAATGATGAAATGGATACCACATGTATACATTTTTCCCGTATTAATGTGAGAACTGAAAGGAAGCAAAACCAAGTGAAACTCTCTTAGTAAAGGCTGCTTGGCTGTAATTTAAATGATGCACAAAGGGTCAAAGAAAATTACGTGATTCCTATAATAATTTCTGATTGCAAAAACATTTTAAAGGATTACTGCCCTGCTTCACCCTTAAACACTTGCTCCCTCACCTTTAATTACAATGAGCTGTTTGTGTGGCTTCTTTACAAGTATACATACAGATTTTCTGTGTTGAAGAAAAAAAACTTAGAAATACGGGGTTCATTTTTTCTTTTTCACTTACCTGTTTGAGAGCAGGGTCTTAAAAATGACTGATTAGGACAACTAAAGAGAGCAAACTGCAACTGGGAGAGACCGAAGAAGAGGCAAGAAATCAGCTGTAGGTTGACAGAAATCATAGGGTGGAATCACATTGTACAGTGGCATATTTATTTCTCTCTTTCATAAAGCAGAAATGATTCCAGTTTTGGCATTATCCTTGGTCTAGCCCATACCACCCTTTGGTCGGCAGATGCCTAAGGAATGCAGGGTTGGCTTGTATATGTGACATGCAGATGAAGAGTTTTCTTAGTATTAGCTTCAATGTCAATTATGTAAGTTGTTCTATTCAAATGAGTGGGACTCAGAAATTTATTTTTAGGTTTAGAAACACAAATTAAGGTGTGAGGAGCTTGCTTAGTAACAACTTCTGCCTTTGTTCTTTTCAGCTAAAAAATCTCTTCTAATCATTAATATGAGATTTTTGAGGATTAATTTAGTTCCCATCTCCTTAGAATTACTGTTTCTCAGTGTATGCCCTAGTTAATTATGTTTATTTTAGAAAACTCATAGCATATAAATTTTACTTTTCTTCATAAACTTCTAACAGATCAGCAACCACATACCGTTACTTCAAAAGAACTATTCAGTATCTCCAAAGAGATAAATTTCCAAATAAGTTTGGGACTTAAGTCTTTAACTCCTTTCTCAATTCAAATGCACATCAGCTGAATAATTACAAACATTTTTGTACATAATTTTACAGTTCTGTAGAAATACAGCAAGAGTTAGCTAACAAGATTAACTCAAGAATTAACTTATGCAGGTATTTGAAAATTAATTACTTTGAGTTTAAAAACCCCAAAGACATAAAGAAGATAACTCTGCAAAATACATCAAGATCTGGGGAATCAATAATTAAAAATAATAATAAAAAATTAAAATCCTTTCTCTGAGTTAAATAGGAGCAGAAAGTAAATCAATAGCCTTTTCTTTCAGCCAGTTGTTGCTGTGTTTGGTTGCACTCTTATAGTCTAAAATCTGTTTATGCGATATATCAGCAAATAGGATAAAGGAAACCTCTTGCCTTTATTCAAAGGTGATGAGGATAAAAATGAAAGCAAAATATTAAAACAATGCAGCCAGTGATAAATGGAATCTAGCAGCTCCACATATCCACAAGCTTAGGCTGGATAGAAAGGAATTCTTGTGAAAGTACGTATATAAAAAAAACAGAGAGGACTCTGAAAAAAAAGAAACGTAGGAAAAGGAAAAGAAAATATGACAACTAGGGTAACATGATGCAAAGAAGGGAGGAGACAATAAAACCAACTGGATTTACCAGCTGTGGAACATACTTATGGCTTATGCATTGACTGTTTACTGTCAGAGCTTACTAGAGGAAGATCTTAACTTCAGCAGCAAAATTATTTGATGTTTCCCTGCCTGACAATCATTAACCCATCTCAATTTAAAAAAAAAAAAAAAAAAAAAAGTATTTGAGGTGAGAAAATTAACTTACCTTGATAGTTTTCCTTGTACTAACCTCAGGTTTTATGCTGTACCCCGACACGGTTTATTATTGTAAGCTAGGTTCTGGAATCAGATACTGAAAAGACACAAAAGATCCCTTAGCATACATATATGTACCCTGCTATTTCATTATCATTTCCCCAAAGTTGTTTTTGATACTTTATCTAGTCTGAGTTTTATGAAATTGTGACCTCACAAAATAGTAAAGGAGAGCAAAAGAAACATTATATGTTTATGTTTAGTATGATTTTCATAATATGCTTATGTTTAGTATGATTTTCATAAGAAAAAGATTATGCTAGTGTATGTGAAGCTAAATCTTCTATGTAGTTCTATGAGAGCTTTTTTTAGTGTGCACCACATATCACTGCATCTCTCTCTTCATCGTGAGCCTTGCTATGCTACACAATGCCAAAGAACATACAATTGTTAAAAGTTTATGCATTTAAAAAACGCATTCATAGAAGCTAAGCTATTTTTGCCATCTTATTACAGTTTCATTGTTTTGGAGACATCTTCAGTGTCAATACAATTGGGAGTGTTCTCTTGCAATTTTAATAAAGAGGAAGGATGGTTGATTAATGTCTCCTTATTGAAATCAACACCAGCTGGAGTTTATGTCCCAGTCGTAGTGCATAAAGACTGTATGTGTTCAGCATATGAGCAGCAGAACAGAGAGATTCTGTTGCCTGTTTATTTTTCTTATACAGCAAAGAGAAAAAAGCATTATAAAAATAATAATAGAGGAAAAGGGAACATGAGAAACAGAGTGGCTTTACAGATTCGAGTTTGAAGGAAGTTAACATCAATAGCAGTCAAAAATACTGCTTAGATCTGTGTATTCATTTCCAAAAGAAACTTTAGAAACTTTTAACACTGAACCAAAGTATAGAAAAACAGACAAAAAGTGCACAGAATCACAAGTTTAAACAGCTGTTTTCAGAAAGAGATTTACTTTGCTGCAAAAATATTTTTGTTAGAAAAAAAAGAAAATTCCAGAATAAAGACAACCACAGTTCCAAGTCAGCAGTTTAAGTTAGAGGTACTTTGATGTCCTTGGTTAGGAAACATTAATAAAAAAGTCTAAAAAGAATTAAGTAGCCTGCTTTGATCCCCATGGATGGATAAGACCCTTTCAAACTAGCTTGTTGTATCAAACAAAAATAGTCTTCCAGCTAGCTTTGTTGAAGCAACATCTGTTGAAGCAACATCTTATATGAACAGAAGCATGAGCATTCTGTTAAAAAAAAAAAAAAAAAACAAAAAAAATTGGTCTTCTGTTAGAAGTATGAGTTTGCAAAAATATGTATTACCTCCTTGTACATTTAGAAAAGGAAATAAGATAGAATTCTCTTATTTTATCAAAGTAGATTATAATTGGTTTCTTTTTTCCCTATATAACTTGGCTTGCATTAAAACAACAGAAATATCAAGGTGTTTGATCTGTGCAAGGATACTCGTGATCAGAAGAAAAAAAAATGGCAAGAGGGCATAATTTTCCTCTTTTTTTAATTCATGGCACATAAAAAAATTTAGGAAAGGAAGTAATAACAGAGCTGTTTGGTAGAAAAGAAATCCAGTTTGCATATATTTAACATTATTTGAAGTGTTTGAAAGTTGATAGACTCAGTTGCAGTGAGTTTTTAATTGAACTTCCTGTGTAATACTGATTACTTGTAAGAGTTAGGAAAGTTAACTGCTATAGGAAGGTGGCCTTTAAGATAAAATCTGATTTAAGAGTACAGGTAACAGTGAATTGACTAGAAGTATTCTATCACATTATCCTATCATTTGTTACTAACTAGGACAAAATGTATTGCTGGACATGTATTCCCATTATAACTGAGGTTGATTTTGTGTCTACAACAAACTTTAGATAATGAAGCTGTCATTGAGAGCAGTGTTCAATTGTAGGGCAACAGACCAAGTAAGAGAAGAATCCTTAGGACAATAAAGTAAGAGCACACTGAGGACTAAAGGTCTTTGAATCTTCAGTTGAATGTATTGAAAGCAGTACAGATTAGATAAGGGTATCCTAGAAACATCTGGCAATTGCCCAAATGAAAATTGCTCTCTACCTTTTTGCATCTCGTTTAGAACTAAAAAAAGTCCAGTGAAATTTCTATTAATTTAAAAAACAGGGTATTTGTAGAAAAAAAAAAAAGATAATTTTTATCTTTTTTTTTTTAAACCTGGTGATCAATATATGATGATAGAAAAGTTTTTCTTGGCAGTTAAAAAATAATCAAGTAAACAGCATTTAGAAAGTTGTGTGCATTATTCACAGTTCAAATACTGGAATATTAGGTTAATGCAAAAGAATTTTGGCCTTTAATTTTGTTGGCAGCAGCACTGAACCCTAAAATTAATATTTTGTAGAAGGACACTGATTGGGCTGTATTCCTCATTCCAGATATGTTTGCAGACTGAAAACAAAACAATCCTCCCCTTCCCAGTCCTATGAGAGGTAAAGGATATAAACCACACTATTTAAAATCCTTTAAGAACTGATTAAAAATAAACTTGAGTAAATAAGAAAATCAGAACGGTGGGGACTGTTTGCATAGAGGTTCAACCATTTTCTAGTCAAGCAAATTCTTTGTAAGAAAACAATCTAATTATAAAGGAATACTGATACATTTTTTTGTACAACTCAGCCGACCATTTGGTTATATTATATAACTAAAGATCATATAACTAAATATTATGTAACTTTGAAATGCACCTTTTCTTTGTACATGATTATATTTGAGTGTCCTGACTATCAAACAGACACCATAGCTTGTTTTTTCCTATGTTACAAAATGGAAACCAGGTAAAAACTTCCCTTAAAACAGGTCCTAGGGAAATAATGCCTGCAGAAAAGGTCTCTCTCCTCTCCAGCTTAGCAACAGGGGAAAGTCGGGGCATTTAATGGTATTAGAACCTACTACTTCACCTCAGAGTTCACAACATCTTAAAATACATCAGAAGGTCCAAGGCACGGATGGGGTCATGGCACTTTTCATTACATGATTGCAGAATAGACTCGATATTCCTTGAAAGCCAACTGCACTGTTTGTAAACTCTAATTAGAATGATACTTCCACCACTGTGAAACTGATTAAAGCCACGCTTAACTTCAACAGAGATGTGCTGTAAATTTGCATCCAAAAGGCATTCGGTATTACGCATTTCTTAAAGTATGTTTTCCTATTTTCTCTAATTTTCGTGCAAATAGGCGGCTATGTGTTAATTTTAGATCATTGTTGCACAGGCTGCAAAATATATCTGTCTTAATACTTTATCATCTGAATGATTCACTTCCTAGTGTCCTAGTCTTAAAATAGATTTTCTTTTTTCCTGCTGTTCAAATTATGTTCACCAGTTGCAGTATTAGCACAGCTTCCAGAGATCGAGAAATAAGGATTAAGGGAGAAAGTTTACTTATTCTGATACACACTGTTAAAAGATCAAATATATTCCTGAAATGCAGAATTGCAACTATTTTTGCAAGACAAAAATATGTCCCATGTTAATCTTACTCTGATGATGCCCAGCTAGTCTGATCATTTCTTGTAATTTCTTGGACCAATGACTGTCTATCAAACAAGTGAACTCCAAAAAATCAAAGTCCTATTGCAAGTCACTTCCAAAATGCACACTGCAAATGTTATTGGCAATTAAAATATTGACTTCTCTCTTATTTGAGGTCCTTTTCAAGCCCATGTAGCTTATTTTTAAGTCACTGGCAGTTGTTAGAACACTTCTGCTTCCACTGCAGGAAGTCCTCAGAGAAACTTACCTGCGGTAAAGTACAAATAAATTCTCAAGAAGAAATTCAGCAGGATGATGGGCTGGTACAAAGAGAGCAGAAAATAAACAAATTGGATTATCTGCCTAGTGAACCTGCCTGGAGATATACTTCACAGTCTTTTCCAACTTGTTTGATGAGCCTTTAACAGAAAAGGTTCATATTCCATATCGTGTTGGTAATCTATGGAAAGCCTGAAGAATGACAGTTGTTCTGGACAGTTGCTTGCTTTCTGTCTAGGCAAGAGAACTGAAGCAAGCAGTCTACAGTGTCAAAATGAAAATCCTGAATGCAAAATTACTGTCATTAACTTGATTAGTACATGGAAACAAAAGTAATCCATCTGTTTATTCTAGGAGGTACCATTTCCCAACTGCTAATCAATTTGTATACAAGTTGTTTACCTGTCTCTGGGAGCTGGCAGAATACTTCCATTACAAATTCACAGCAAAGTAGCAGCAAGCCTGTTTTAAGATAATTACTAAGCTACCGTTGCACCTTGCTGTGAATTAACCTCATTAGTCTCTCAAGGGTAGTCTTAGTAGGCACATGACACCAAAACAAGAGCTCCCATGCCTCTCACATTTATCTCACCTAACATCTAATCTGATGATAGTAAAATAAAACCCATCAATCAGGCATGATACAACAACTAACTGGTGTCTGAATAACATGATTTTTTACATTACTAAGTTCTTAATGGGAAAAAAAAAATATCTTATTCTTCTGCCTACTTACACAATGGAGAAAGGACTCTATATGGTAGTTCAACATATGGACTAATTCTACTCATTTAGCAAATTGTTAAACAGACAATTTATCTATTGATGCATATTGCGATGTCATGCAGTAATCTAAATTATGTTCGTTATTTATGGCTGGAACTGTTTGTAATAATGCATCCTGTGGCTGCAAACAAGATTTGGAGCCAGTAAAATGCTTCTTTCCTGAGATATTATGGACCTGTCCCTTTTGGAACAAGCATTAGACTTGCTCGAATCTGTCTGTCCCAGTAGAAGGAAAAAGCCTATGGCCAATAGCAGAGGAAAAGAAAGCAAACAAGAAACAACCTCTGCTGTAAAGGACATTGCTAGAAAAGACAACACCAAGTTGTGGTTTGGATTTTATTTTTTTTTTTTCCCTATTGTTTGGCATATGTTATAACAGACTCTGAAATGTAAAGGTTACTGTAGAACAAAGATGGAATACCTCTGCTTCAGAGAAAAGCTGAACTAAATACAGACAATTCTTTCTGGGTATGGGCATTATCCCTGCTCAGATTTCTGAAGCTGAGTCTATACAACTTAAAACAGATAGAGATGGTTGGTTTTTTGGTTTTTGTGGGTTTTGGGGTTTTTTTTAAATGAGCGATAAGAACTATCTGGGAAGATGCCAAGATATTTTTTCTTTAAACCTGAAACACAATTTTCTTGACTGCTGTAATCCCACGCAAGAGCCCAGGGGAAAAATACTAGGGGAATTTGAGAAGATTGATCAAACTGGCATTGTGTTGTAGTTCCAAAGGGAATCCTGAGATTTTTTCAGAGTATCGGAGTATATCAAGAGACCATGTAAACAACACCCAGATCATGAGTAATGTAGTAAAGGGAATGAAAAAAGGTACAACTACAGAGAAATAAGTATCTTTCCTAGGGCAGATTTTTCTTACAGAAATAGTCACTTTTCCTTTTGTCTCTTGAAAAGATTCATACGTATGATTTCCAAAAATAAAGGGCAGCTGTCTTTGATAATTCTTCTGTGAAAGGAAATGATAAAATTTAAATAAAACAAATTGGTTAGCTACATTATGATGGCTTCAGAAATGTCTAAATTCACTTTTCTCAAATTTTTTCAGCCGATGAAATATGCTAGCTAATCCACTCAAAATACAAATATTGTTCAGTTGCATGTAGTCCTCCCAGGACATTTTACTGCATGTGTTTTGGTTGTATTTGAAGTAGAAGAGAAAGGGGTGAGGGGTTTTTTTTTACAATTGGTATTGTCCTTCCTGAAGCAAGGCTTTTCCCTGAAGAGCTTATAAAAACTACATGGTCAAGGAAGGACAGCAGGGGGAATGTATTCCTCATTTGACATCCTTCATAGACTCTAGCAAGGAGATCCTGATACCTACTATAGTCAGTCTCAAAAAGAAGGAACAAAACACATGTTGAAAAGCAGAATTGCTTGCATGAATGTGACCAGACAGCCATATTGAGACACAATTATTGTGTCCTGTAAACAAGACAGCTCTTTTTCAAAATGTAGTATTTTGCTGAAGGAAAAGTATTAATCACTGCTCACATGTCTCATTTAGTGTTTATTCTATAGGAACCTGATCCTCTCTTTCCTTTTGTACATTACCAGCCACTCACATTTCTGCTTTGGTCTAAATTACAAGTAGTTTAGATAAAATACTATGTGAGCAGTGTAAGTCTTGAAACCTGACATACCATATGGATATCATATGCCATCTCCTCAATGAATTTTCTTGCATTGTGGTTAAACTCACAGCTTTTCCTGCACCTGAGGTTTCTCCCATCTGTCATCTGAGATTTGTTTTAGAGAAGTTTATAGCAGCTAAAAAGTATTTTCAATTCTTGTCAAATTTGGTTAGAACTGGCCCAAGGTTCAAGTAAGAAGGAAAGAAGAAGGTGGGAAAACAAGAAAAGGTCAACAGATGGATTCCTTAGATAACTAGCCTAAAAGATTTAATTCAACTGAAACGACAAATATCTTTAACTTAATTCAGATTGTAAATCATTTCACTTGCTTGTGAGAAGTCATTCTTTTCAAAACAATATGCAAAATAACTTAGTAGTTGTTTCCCTTTTTCCTGGAAAGACTAAAATTTTCCTTGGGTCAAATCCTGACACAGCAGGACTGAGCAAACCAAGTACTGAAAAGTTAGGTAGGGAATAAGTATTGAAGATCCTCCCTTGCCTCATGACAACAGCCATTAATTGTACCAGTTCAGAGAAAGATAAATTATGACTTGGCCAATGCCTGTGACACTTCTGGGTTTGCCTTAAAATGATAACTGCCACAGACTCAACTGCTTAAGAACTCTTCCCCAAATCCTTCCTAACCCAATCAGCCTGTCCCAGCTATTATATCTCCCATCACGTGCTGGGTATTCAGTATTTGTGCACTCAGCAGTAATCCTCTTCCTCTGGGAGGCTCTGAACTGTTCCTTCCATTTAATTTTTCCCATTGGGATTGCTGGGAGGTAGGATTTTTCTCTCACTAATTCATAAGAAGTATTCTTATAGGGTATCATGCTCTCTGCTTAATAACTTGGCTTTATGACTCGCTACCTGCTGTCACATTGAAAAGAGCCTCTAGCTGCAGGTTATTCCTTCTCCTTTAAGTATTCAGGCGATAAACATCACATTTATGTTTACTATTCCGAACTATTCCCTGTCATCAGCTCTTTGTTATCACTGGCAAACTTCTCAGATGTTTTAACAAATTTTTCATTAAATCTGTCCATGCAGATGCTTTCAAAAAATCTCTAGAAACATGAAAAAATACAGAATGTAGTTCTATAGTAATTTATTTCTAGTCCAGTAATTTAAACACTGTACAGTAGAAAGCAGTGATATTTTTACAGGGATAATTCAAGATACAAGGTAAGGCATAGCCATTCTTTCTTGCCAGATACATAACTTCCAAATATTTTATATTAATTTGAGTATATTAGCCCCAGAATGAATTCTAGAAACCAAACTTTTAAACGTCCTTCTTCAAGCTGTGATTGCAATTTGTGAGAATATGTGTCACGGGCCAAGGATTTTATTGTTCTGGAAAATTGAAAAAATCTACAAAATTTAATTTAGTTACATATATTCTATAATCAGAAAAAGAGATTACTTGAAGTAACCAAACAGAAATTTGGAATCATTTGGAGGGTTGTTTTGTGACAGTACTCTTATTTTGAAAATGAAAATATTGCAGGAGTTTTAGAATATTGTACCCTTCCAAAATGTTGCAGAGATGAAAAGAATCTGCTAGAGAAGCTTAAAAGACAGATTAACAATAAATGCTTGCTCTCCTGGCCAGTGTGGATGACAATCCTTTGTCCTTATACACTGTTAAACTACAGAGATTCTGACTGATGCCAGAAGAAAGTGAACCATCTTTCTCCTTCACAATATAACCTTACTATAATGGGCAGTAGGCGTTATAGAGGATATTCACATTAAACTCATTTCTTGCTAGCTCAAAATAATTTGAAAGAATTATTCATCGGTAACAATAAGACAAACACTACACAAATCAAGGAAGTTGAAGAGGAAAGTTTCAGTCTTAAAGGTCCAGAGACCTTGAGTTGAGACAGCAGGGTGATGTATGAAAACTAGGGACTAGTATGAAAACATCTAGGGACTAGAACAATTTGGAAACTAGGTAAACTTGCTGATTCTTCCACCTTTCTTTATAGAAATCTTGTTCTTTAGAGTTACAACAGAATCTGCAAAAAATGTTTCCCTGAACTGAAGGTCAATTAATGGACATACTAGCTTGAATAGGAATGAGCACCATTGGAAGACAAAACATGAGAAACAGAGCAGTGTTTTTCCAGAATGCAGTGTGAAATGAAATATTTTTCCACACATGAAAAGTACATCAAATTCAACACATTAAGTACTATGCCCTCTGCTCCGTTATTTTTCATCTGTGTATATAGTTCTTACATGGAAGTAAAAATACAAAGCTCTTTCCTACATTGGTTTTGTTCCTATGAAAGTGAAAAATCCCTCCTTTTCTTTCCTAAAATGTTACCATATTGTGTTTCAGGGTAGAAGTACAGATTTTCAACTTTATCTCATTAATAGACCATAGAATTCCCCAAAAACTGAGGAAAAAATTAGTATGCTTTTTAATACTTCCATACAATATTTTAATCTATACAACTTTAAGTGCAAAATATTAACTGCATAACAGCTTTGCTAGACCTGGGTTATAAATTAATTTTTTTTAGTAGCTTATTGCAAGGTTGCATTACAAGTATGTTACAAAAGTCTAATCCTCTTCCGCTTCAGTTTGTTTTGTTGACTGCTACAGGTCATTTCAAGGAAGCCAAGCAATGCAAAGAAATGAAACTGTTTCATTTTTCTGTTTAAAATAGCTTAAAAAATAGTTTTGAATGTAATTACCATGTTCTTTTGCCTTCATTTTGTAAGACATGCAAAAGAACATACTCTAGTATTTAAAAGAAGGAAAATACTGCAAACAGAAGTGTTTAACTAGCATTCTGAATGACATATATATCACAAAGACAATAAAATTCAAACAGAAAGCTTCAGATTCATAAACCATGGCCTATGAACATCCAATACAAACATTTCAGTAAACTTTATACAAGGACAATGATCATCTCCAGAGATCCCCAAGCTACAACTTAGCATTGCTAAATGTAAAATGTTTCACTATGCAGAGATAATTGGGAAGACACATCTGTCTCATGTAAATGATTTCTTGCCCTTTGAGTTCAGTATAACATTCATGGCATTTTGTCTTACAACTTTTGATTATGTTGGATGAAGTGGCCATCAGAGCAACAAATATTCATAACATACAACTGAAGTAGACTGATGTAACATTTCTTGCATACCACAGCCTCAGACATTGTGAAGTCCAGGCTTCAGATACCTACTCTCCTCCTCCTGAAATAAAAGCTTTATTTGTTTTAGAATATATGGGAAGGTGCACATGCTTCTTTCTTAGTGAGAGTGTATTACTTTGCTTTTATCCCTTCTATTTAGTCAATTTTACACAGCAGAGATTGTCAAGAATCAGCAAATACATCTGATTAGCTTAGAAGAATAATCAGAGTTAAAGAGGTAATTCAGTATTTAGAACCTCTGTTGACAGGGAATCGAAATGCAGTCCCCTCATACATCTCTTATACACAGTTGCTCCTCCTGTACCCGTCTTTGTGGTTGTTAATATTGTGTAAGTTGACTACCTTGTTTAAAGGTATCAGGTTTTGGTCAGTTTAGCTACAACTGTTGTTGGTACATGGGCAACATGCTATGCTGGTCCAGAGCATACACTCCAGTGACCACCTGGCTATGGGAAAGGTACGCTTAACACTGCACCTCACAGTCCAAGGCCTTGGATCATCCAGAGCAGAGGTCCTGCTGGCACAGACCACAGTCCTCTCCCTGCCCGCACATGGGGCATTTGCCTGACTTGCATTGGGACACAAGTGGAGCAGGATGTAAGATTTGTGATAGCAGCAGTAATAGTTGAATCCGATTTGGCCAGCCCTCTGAAATGGATCTGCCAAGATGGTCTGCTGTAACAACCCAACCAAGATCAAAAGGCTTTATCTAAAAGGCTGAATTCTTTTCTGTGTTGTCTAGGATAATTATCAAAGAGAAAAACATTTAATGAAGATAGCATGGAAATAAAAGTGTTAACAAGGAGGTCTACTACAGCCATTGTCTTTACAATGCAGATCCTTGCTTCCACCCTTTGTTTCAATTAACTGAGCTGCAGCAAACTCCAGCCAAGTGCCCTTCAAAGAGGTTCCTTCTGTTCTTTAGAATCCTGCCCAGCTGCTTAACCTTTTCATGAGATGCAGCTCCTAGCTGCAGCTCACCAGTCTCACCCCCCTTTCAGCCTCTGCACCGTTCTTCCTCAAACCTGCCTCAGGGCCTCTCCCCTACCACACTGCACCCCTCCTGCCCCAGGGGATGTACCTGGCAGATAGCTGAGAGCACACAAAGCTATTTTCATCTATCACAACAGCGTAAAAAACAACTGTTGGAGATGTCAAGTTCTTGGAGGGGAAGAGGCATACTAGGGGGATTGTTGCTGCTGTCAGCACTGCAGAAGTTATCAAGCATAATAACTTCTTGCTGCTACAAGCTTTGAAAAGCAAATATGCGAGGTGTCATTTGGCAAAGAAATAGCAACAAAATCTTTATCTACATACATATTGTGATACCTGACTAAACTGAAAATGGGGTAGTAGTGTTGTCCCAGAAACAGGGGTTCTTTACCTCATGTGCAAAGAGCCAATTAACACACAGTCAAGATATCTGTACTTATTACGTGGATGTGCATGCATGGGTGCCTGCCCTGAGATAGCACACCATGGTTCCAAAAACCACAACTATTCATACACACAATTGATGCATATTCAATACACTGAAACAATCACATAATAGATCTGTATATTATCTCTACACTTAGCATGTAAACTAGCACGCATGCCTAGTTTGCCTTCTCCACCTTCTTTTGAGCCTGGGGATGTAATGAGAGTTGATGGTCAATGGTCATGGTCTACCCCCGCCTCAATTAACTTTCACCTAGTTTCCTCATAATTTGACAGACACAGACAGTTCCTCATTTGCTGTCTCTACTTCCCATTTATCCTACCTAGGCTTCTACTTTTTGTCGGGTGTACACAATAAAAGATTGTTTCAAGTTAATCATCTGTTTTTACCATTGTTCTAACGGCTAATCATTTGGTTATGTAGTGTCATCCTGGTTACTGAAGAAAACTAATTCCGAGCTGCAGATTGTACGAGAAACATTATTTTTTTGTTATTTGGTAAATTTTTGCTTTTTTATACTTTTACAACAGTAGAATCCAGACAGGGATATGTCTGATAGAGACTATGCAATTCTTGAACTCCCTGGTATAGGCAGTCTCTAGGGAAAACTGAGAGGTGCTGCAGGATCAAGGTAGAAAGATACAGGGCTTTCAGAATGAGTCACCCCACAAAATGTCACATCAACAAAGCAGACTCTTTTTCTGCTATCTGTCTATCAAGATACTCAATTTGTCACAGTACCTTTAGGCTGTCTTTAACCAGGCCTTTCAATATCCTTCACATTTTTGCATTTCTATTAAGGCCTTAAAGCCAAAACCAAAAAAAGCTTACTAGACCAAAATTGCCAAACAAAAGCCAGAATTAGAACAAAAGAAAACCGGCTTAAAGTTGATATTGTTTTACTTTAACAAACACTTCGAAAAAACCCACCATTTCTTATAACATGGCAACTTTAATATGAAATGAATATTTGAAGGCAGAGGTGTGAACATTAAAGCATCGGTTATTGTCTAATGCTCTATTTGACTAAAATGTTCCATTTTGCATTATTTCCATTCTAGAAAGCTGCCTCCAATTAAAGGCATCTTTAATCTGAGGCTCAGATTTCACAGTCAGTAACCAATAGCTTGTTTCAGTCTGTCCAAGTCTGTTTATACACAAAAAAGCAGTTTCTCTGCTCTGCCTGTGAGGGAATGCACATGACATCCTTTAAGTTTAATCAACAGAGGAGTAAAAGAAATAGTCTGATGCACACAGGTGTCTCAGAACACGAACTTTCTGGGAAAAATAACACATAGCCATCTTCATGTTACCATTTAACATTCAAGAATACCTGAAGTTTCTTTTTCAGAGAAGTTGGCTTGATCAAGTAGCTGTGGAAATCAAGGTAATAATCACATATTTGAGATCTGAGCTGGGCCACTGAAATAAGCTTTCAGTTTTTTCTTCTTTTCCCCAGGAAACTATTAGATAAGAATTACATTTTTTGAAGTTCCCTTTATTGTAACCTATCCTGGAATGAATGTAAGTTTTAATACATGTCAGATAAGACTGTTTTCATTTTAACACTGTAAATAGCATAAGAAAACCTTTTAATATCTTCTAAAGGAAATATACTTACTATTGAGTCACTGTCTGTCTCACATCATCCCAGAGTTTACTCCTTAGAAGCAGGGCAAAAAGCTGCCTTTTTAATCTGCTTATTTGCATACTTTTGTGCCTAATAGCCCACAGTGAGAAACTGTAAAGCTTCTTCTGCATAAAATCCATTAAACTTTATAGCAACAATTGCTACCTTTTCTGATCCATGCTAAATTATTTTTCTACTCTGTCTAGAAGTAGAGGCTCCCCTTTTATAGGCCTGGCTTCCTGAAGGAAAGGTGTTATTGCCTCTGTTACCTCTGCATATCCCGTAGGGAAAGTAATCTACTAAAAATAGGCAACTATTACTTTTACCATATGGCTTCTAACATCTTGAGGTGTTGGATCCATTCACACTCCACAAGCACTCTACCCCCTATACATCTTAAAAAACCAAACCAAACCCAAGACTAAAGTACTGTTTATACACAACAGGAGCAGCAAGAGCAAAGCTACTGCCTCAGAGAAAGTCAGCTAGGAGCTGAAAGGAGCTACAGCAGAAGCCAGAAGCCTCACCAGCATGGATGCCAGCCCACAGCACCAGCAAACACAGCAAGCAAGAGCAGCAGGGATTACAGACAACCTGGTGACTACCAGCCATACTAAAACCACAGCCCAGCCACACCAGAGCCACAGAACTCCTCAGGAGCAGAGCTAGATCAGGCCCCACCTACACTGAGTTAATATGGAGTCCTGTTCAGAGGGGTCCCAGGTGAGGCAGTTCGGGGCAGTTAATGCCTATTAGTGCACTCAGGGCTCTGACATTATTTATCAGAAAACTTTTTCATTTAAGGTGCTCTATTTTTGTTATATTGCAGCGTGCTGCTCCACATGCAAGTAAGTATTCTGCCATAAATGAGGCAGGTGGCCATTGTACCCATTTGATATGTAGCACACCAGCTCTTTGCAGAGTCACTCATGGCTTTTCAGATGAGATTTGCATAAGACTCGGCTATCTTTTACTGACAGCTGCTTTGTTATGCAATCATTCTTTAAGTATGTTTTTGGGACATATCTGAGATCCTTTATCATTATGAGTACCACAGTATTTTCAATATAATGCATATCTCTGTGGGTATGTGAGTCAGAAAAGTACTTGTAAAAGTATAATTTTAAATTTACTTCTGCAGTGGCTTAAATTCTGGTGACTTCTTCCATACAAGGCGCTACATTAATTCTTACAAGAAAGGTCCTGTCACTGAGATTGTGCAAACATTGTAGCACATTGTAGCAGGTGAAATACACGGACTTGTAGTTTTCCTGCATTTTGAAGAATTTATGTTTGATGTTTTGGGTTTGAGTGTATTTTTAACAAAAGTTTAGCAATGTTTCTGTTTGAAAATCAGAGGGGTATTTTGAAGTCTGTTCCTTTCCCCACACTTTCTCCAGAGGAATTTGATCTATTGGAAGGAACATACTGTTTCACTTCCAATGCGATCACTGTATTAGTGGAAAGTTGACAGTTGATTTTAATTTTTTTAAAAAAATCTCTTTCTAGTTCATACAATACTCTCAAAAAGTCACCAGCAGATTATGTATAATATCACATATATGGTCTTCCAAATATGATACCTATTGGTTCTGTAGCTAGGAAATCTCATTAGAACATGTTTGGTTTTACTTAATATATTCAACACCTATAGTAGACAAATAGTACATTCTTTCCTCCCAGTAGCTTTGAAATCCCAGTTTAACACTGAATTAACAAAAATGTTGAAACAGCAATCAAAGACTTTTATGCTTTTGTGCCTTCAGAAGGAAAGTCGCATGGAGATCCCAGCAGCTGTAAGGGACCCCAGATTTAACTCCTAATTAAGGTTCAGAAACAGATTGGAGACATGCTAAAAAGCTTTGAACACGTTAATCAAAGGCAAGCACAGGCAGAAAGTGTTTAGGCTATATCTGAGTAACAGCATGATGGTTTATCATATGGTTTATGGTCTGGTATGCTTGTATTGCCAGCTGTCAACTGGCCAGCATCTATAACCACAGCTTTGCCTACAGAG
The DNA here is from genome assembly GCF_965140245.1 of Athene noctua. Classification (NCBI taxonomy): domain Eukaryota; kingdom Metazoa; phylum Chordata; class Aves; order Strigiformes; family Strigidae; genus Athene; species Athene noctua. The sequence goes on along the minus strand of NC_134043.1, from coordinate 34,562,499 downwards.
CTTGAGCTGGAGTAGCAGCTAAAATACTTACCAGCTGATTTACTGGATCCTCAGCAGAGCTTTCACAGAGGTGATGCTCCATGCAGAGGACCTTCCCGCAATATCTGGGTTTTTACTGCTAGATTAGTGCAAATGCGCTTGCATGTGCTACGGTCACACTTCATTTGGCTCTTCAGAGACATTCCTTTAGAGGGATGTGCTACTCTCAGAGGGGGAAGGAAACAGATATGTTCCTGTTGTGTTGATCAGAGATGGAGCATTGTTAAAAACACCGAACCTGCCTGAAAGAGCGGCTTCTTTTGATTTTGTCAGATCAGCTTTACATCAAATCAAGGTCTCACGAGCACAGTCCTATTTGGAAAGAATGATGCTTGTGTCTAAACATAGTCCACACCTGTCACAAGCCCTGCAAATTCATACCTAAGGTGATTTACACAAGCCTAAATCTAATTTTGCTCTGAACAGACACAGAGACAGCCTGGCTCCTCTCAAAATCTCAGTTTAAGCTACATAGTGCTTGCTTTGAATCAGCTCTCTGATTTCTCTGAAGAAAACTGGATTTATCAAATCCAGTGGGAAATATCAGTGCAGAAGGCATAAAATATGTCACCGGCCTTGATAAATCTCCCCCAGTTTATTCACAGAACAGTCTGTTGAAATCCCTTGGAGAAAGCCTTGCAAAATGCATCTATGTTCCTACCAGCTAGGGAAGTCTAGTAATAGCTGTGATAACCCGAGTACAGTAAGAGTAATTAATGCCTTTGTCAGGGAAGACATCCAGCTGTGTCAAAACATGAAGGTTAGCTAATTATTCTCAGCTTCAAGGAATAGTGTCAACTTCAACTAACTGCTTTTCAGGGCTCTGAGTGCACCAATAGGCCTTAATTGCCATGATAAGCTTCTCCTGGTGTCTCTACTCACCACCCTCTGTAAAAAGCTATTTAAGACCCATCTTTGCAACTAGTGCTATGTCTAGTGGTTTTTGGGTTGTTGTTTTTTTTTTTTATTGTTGATGGTATTTTTTTCTAGTGTGATCTCAAATCTCATCTGGCACTTATAATTGCTGTCCTAGTGATATTGTAATGGATGCTACTGCTCTGGTTTAGGGGACTGACTTCTTGTTGGTGAGGACATTGTTCCTGTCTGTGTTGTGCTTGGTTTTGTCTCCTTGTTTGTTTTCCCTGAGGATTAGCTTTGGTTTTGCTTCTTTGTGACACTTCATCTATATGTATATGCTCTGAACTCACTGCATGGAAATAAATTACTCCAGACATAATTGAAAGTTTTGTATTGGTCTCTGTTTCTCTACTGATTCTAAAGGAAGGCTGCTGAGAAGCTATTATAGTCAAGTATAAGGATTATTTCCTGTTATTGGTGTTATGGTTCTTTGTCCCTTGGTTCATAACCAAACTTCACTTAGGAAGGGCACTCTTTACTAGCCTACCTCACTTTAGAAGGCCTACAAGACTGCACATTCTCATTTCTTTAGCTTTATTGGGAAACTTGGAGAAACGAATGTGCTCAGTAAAATAACGCTAATATTTGTTTCTTTTCTTGTAACAGAAGAAATGATTAAGTCAAGCACACTGGAAGGTGAATGAAGATAGTTATGCAATAAGTCAGGAACCTCTGAGGTGATGCTGTAAAAAACATGCAAAAGACAGGTAAAGAGGAGGTAGAGTTTGCACTCTTCAAAAATGGTGAGTACATTCTTCTGTCTGTCTTGTCTATTTTTTTCTGTTAACATCTTGATTATAAATACTGATGTAATTCCTTCCTCTCTAGACAAAGAGGAAAATAAAATGTTTCTTACCTTTAAAGACTTAGTTGGGGAAAAACACTTTCCATAGTGTTATATGACCTAATAAACTTCCTGAGGATGAAGCTGTAACTGTAAGCAGCTCCCTTCCAAGGAGATAAAGGGGGGGGGGGGGGGGAATATGAGACTAATGGTATTAATTTCATTACCGGATTTATGGCAAATTTTTAGACTATTCAAGCCTTAAATTTGTACTATCTAAATTATCCTTCCTGCCTAAATATCATAAAGGTATATAGTGCAGGAAAGGTTCTATCTAGGGTAGTAACTCTTCAACTTATTTAATCTTATTCAAATCCAAGTAGCATATTCATAAGTCATTCCATATATTTATGTATAAGGTGAAAAGATTTGTTAAAAAAAGTATGTCCTTTTCTCCCTGAAAACTACGTAAGTTATTACTCTATCCGAAATCAGGTAAACTGAACCTACAGGATGTACGATACCACTTTTTGTTTATTATTACAGTATTATTATAGAATTAGCCAGAAACACCATCCTTCTCATGACCAAGAAAGTTTGCCTGCCATTAAATATTTAATCTAGCATTTCAGGAACTATATGTATAAACTGCTGGAATTGCTTCCAAGATGACTGCAGATAAGGATCCAGTGATCAGAGTAGTGTGTTATTTTGCTGATTTGCCTCATTAAGGAGATTTTTAATTGAGGATTCTCTAGCCTTACCATGTCAAAAATAACTGGCATATCTGGGATATTAATATCTGAGTTAAGACTATTTAAACTTTGCTGTACTAATACTACAAATGAGAAGACCTGAAATCCTGAAAACTCATGTAGAATTGTATCAAATAATTTGACTTCTTTTTAGCTTGTATTTCTAGATTTGTGACTAAAAATAAAACATTATAAGATTTAAAAAAAAAAATCAGAATTTGTTTTCCATGTCAACAAAGAGTTCATGTTACCACTAGGGAATAACAGTTCCTTGTCATTACACTCTTCGAAGTAACCAGAATAGAATAGTGTGCTTTGCCAAGCTTTCTTTGGTTTTTCTCATTCTCAATGGAAGGTCTTGTCTTACATATTTGTTATTAGAAAATCAGTCTCTTTCCATTATTACTGTACTGAGTTGCTGTTAATGCTGCTGCCCCAACCCATTTTACAAACTCCTATATTATCTGTAATACTTCATTTCCAAAAAAGACTAATACACTGTGCTTTGACTGTCAGTTTTACCTGTTTGTAGCTTTACGTTTCCTGATCCCAAGGAATTCTGCTTATTCATTATTTATCTGTTCAGATAACTTTCATAAATATCTGTGGAATGCTGAAATATTAGCCTTGATGGGGGATAGAGTAGGTGCTCTGAGGATGTATGCAGGGAAGAAGAGAGTTTGTGATTAGCTGTCCTGTATGTATTCCTATGGAAGTGTTGCATATCTGAATTTCAGTGGACCATGCTGTAGTAGATACTGATTTGTGCATTAAGGACAAACATTCTTGTGACGTTTGCCTGAGCTGTTTATTCTATAGGCTTTATTTTGCAAAAATTGCTGAATTTCCTGATTAAATTATTAAAACGAGTGTATCTTTTTGTCTTCACTTTTTTGAAGATAAGAAAACACATCAAGATTTGCATTCACACTGCTTTGCAAACACAGAAAAAAAATTTCTAATAAGTATTTGTAAACTAAAATTTTGTTCTACTGAATGTAAATGGCTTTAATGACTTTTACTGGATTCTCCCATACATAGGGTTTTGTACAGCCACAAGATAATGGAGGACTAGAGTATGAATATTCATTACATCTTCCTTTAAAATCAAGGGATGTGTTTACTTCTGTGGTTGCGGGTTCATGGTGATAGATCTTTATTTGACTTTCCAGAACTGTAAGATGAGATTTTTATATACCTGGTATCATCTAAAATCAATATTGGGGAAGAAAGATCTCAAAGAATTTCTTTGCATTAAGTAGGTAGCACAATGAAAAAACTTGTTATTGATTATTGGTAAATTACAAGCAACAGGGACTGGAAAGAAAGCTCTTTTCATTTTATGTCCTCACATACAGTCTAAAATTTTTGTTCTGAAGGATCTGAATGTCAGCCTTAAGAAAAATCAATCTTAAACTAAAAATTTAAAAACAACCATTCCTTAAAATTAAAACCAGCATTGCAGTCTTATGAAATTGACACATAATAGGAAAAAAAATAAAGAGGGAAAATGAGGAACTTTAAGCATACTTTAAAGTGGTCTTTTGAAATACTAAACAGTTGAAATCAAAATTTCTGAAAAGAATGTGTCAGGCTTGATAGGATGTTTCTACCTTCCCACCCTGACTTCCCCGAGGAAGTGCTGGGAAGAATCCAGGGCTGACCAAATCTTTCCTGAGAAGACAAAGATGATGTGTGAAGCTCTTTCTGCTCCAAACAGGCTATCAAGCCTCATACAAATATTGCCATGTTCTGAATAGGAACACTCTATTTTCAGAAAAATAGTGAACTTTTAGTAATATTTCTCATTGAACAGGAAGGCTGTTTTCTCCTGAGAAATACTAGGTTGAAAAGCAATGAAGTGAGAATGGCAAAACAAGCTAATGACTTGAGTATGGATTGGCTACAAAAATATTTTATTAATATTTCTCATGTCAGAGGAGGTTTAGCTCATGGTGTATGTGGGATTTAGTTATAAGGTTTAGGTTGTAGTAGAGAAGGAAGAGACAGTCTACGATCTTAGTGGATTTTGGTGATTTAAAAGCTTCTTTTATTATTTCTGTACTTTCAGACTTAGCTTTAAGTCATAGTTCCCTTATCTACCTTATTTTAAAATACTGTATAAATAAAAATGGAGAAATGAGTCCTGTGAGTACTATACTTCTAGATTTTGTTTTTAAGCATCCTGGAGCAAACCCTGTTCCAAAAGAAATACATTGTAGAAATAAATTTATAGCTCTGATCATGGACCTTTTGGTTAATGTGCAGAATGTTTCCATTCCTTTGTTATGTTTGGACCATGGGCTAATTTGTGAAGGCAGAACTGGATGAAGAAAGCAGTCAGAAAAGGACATGAAGGGTAAGACAATAGGCTGAAAACACTTTTTCATGCAGACATTAGCTATACAGGGTAATACAAAGAAAAATATTTTCCACTAGTGTAATTCTCTCTGATATTATTTTGTATTTCCTATTATATTTGGAAGTAACTGTCTCTGGCTTCTATATGCATCTGGTACCAGTTATGATTCTTGGAGGTCTGAGAGTGTCAAGGGCAGGGGAGACAAATTGCTAAATAAACCTAGGCATGTGTATAGATGTTTCCAGGAACAGGATTTAGCTTTTGACATGAAGATGTCATACAAATTGATAAAGGAAGAGAGTTCAGCATACAAGATGTGAAAAATAAGACTGGAGAAAAGTTTAAAATAAAAAGTTTATATAAACTGAAGATGTCTGTGATGGGGAGTCCTGGATCTTAAATGACCCATTTATCCTTATGTTTATGAATTATCTAAATCATGTTACTGAATCTGTTCTTCCATCTCAGATAGTAAAACCGAGTGAAATCAGAGCTCCTGCACACTAAGATTTTTGTAGTGAAGAGTCAGCATAAAAGGAAATTTTCATGAATCTGAAACAAAGGGGACTGATGGAAGACTCTCTGGATATAATTACATTTAACTACAGCAAAGAATTTTAGACAATATCATAAAAAGACTAATCTAGGAGGTCAATCAGTATTGTACAGGGAGCAATGAATAAAGAATTAGTTTTAACACCAAAGACAAGTGATACTTATGTGAAATAGAAACCATTTAAGAAAGGGATGTTAAACCTCTAATACTTCAATTGTCAGTATTACACAAGAGAAACAATATATTAACACACTGATTACTTCGGATTTTGTCATTGAAATTATACTATTAAAAGAACTGATCTGCAAGGTAATTCATGTGTTTAAAATTATTATGATCTTATAGATGACAATATATTTAGTAAGGGAGGAAAGGGGTCGTCATTCTTGATTAACTTTGGTTTGGGACAGAAGGTTACAGCTGTATCCTAATGCTGTTCATGGTGAACATGGTTTTTTGCTGCTGCAGAAGAGATCTGAGAATAAATAATTCAGGAAAATGTCTTCTAGTTCGAGGATAATTTATTTTTACCATTGTCTTTTGTACTAGTTCAACATAAAAATCTAGCTGCTTATATTTTTCCAACATGCAACATCCTTCAGTGAAGGTTAAAGTGGGGAGAAAGATGGTACAAAATGCAACTTACTGGAGTGTCTGAAGTAGTTACTATTTCTTATTGGTAGTGTTCAACTTCAGTGAAGAATTATCAGATGAGTCACAGCAAATACCTGATTTGATATTCATGGTTGTCTGTTTTATTAATAAAGTATTATCTAGCTCACATGGACAATGAGTTTGAGGTGTTGTCAGGTAGAAATTTATCTGCCTTTTGAAGGGAAACTTTCTCAGGTTCTGTATAGGTTTTATGTGGTGCTGTATGTTTTTTTCAGGAAAATGTAGCATATTTTAAGTTTTAACAACACTGATTTCCATGGTGGTGCACAGTCCATGTATGCTGCTAGGCCACAGGCAGCATCACCAAGCACATTAGACTTTGTAGATTGCTTAATGCTTTATTCTTCTAAATGGAAGCAAAAACAGATTATAGAGAGCCTCTGGTCGAATATCAACATTTCATGGGTTCAGTGCATGTAGATAATGTTTTCCTCTGAGGGAACACAATGAGAAGCATGGCTGGAGTACTTGGTAAATTTTGAAAGATTCAGTCATGTGTCTAAGTTCTAATTTAAAAAAAGAAAAAGCCTTAGGAAATGACAGACAGGGAGACCTAAATGCTGCAGCTGTGTTATTGAACATTTGATAACAATGTCTGGAAGCAAAATAGAACTGAATGTTGTTCAAATGAAATTTACATGTGTAAAACTATTGTCTTGGACAAAGTCTGCTCTGTGATGACTAGAAAGAAAATCTATTGAGGCTCTTTCTAGAGTGCTATTGATAACAAGTTTGTATACACCAAAAGGATTAGCTCTCTGTCTTGTTGAATAATCTGATTTGCTGAAAAAGTATGTGTGATCAGTAGCAGAGACAAATTCTGACACGTTTGAGCACAGCTAAGGGAATGGTCGTGGTAGGATGGTGAACTTAGAGCCATGGACCATTATTTACACTGTTTATATTTAAAAATTAATTCAATAACAACCCTGTTATGCAGCAACCTCAAAACTCCTTTCTTTGCTTCTTGTGGTTTTTCTTTCTCCCTTGAAATTGTTTTATTAGGTGTTATAATTAAAGCAGGTGCAACTTCTTTTGTACTAAATGTGTTATAGTGCTTGACAGGGAACGGTTTAGAGGCATGAACTTATGAGATGGGGATGTATACTGCTGCTAATATTCAATGTTGCTATATCTTATTCAGGGGGAAGAAAGATGTCCATATAATAAAAATACTTAGTAAAAAGGCAGACTCATTCATTCATGATTAAAAGGTGGCATGGTTCAGCTGCAGAATAGCATTGGGAAAACAAGCCAGCTGCTGAGATAGACAAGCAGGACACATAAATGGTAGCACACTTTGAAAGTGGAGTTGTGTTATTGTCACTGGAAATTGTGTCTGTATGTATTTCCAATCAAAACTTGATATTAAGCATTTGAAGTGCTGTCACCTGGCAATGGATGTATCTTGGGGGAGAAAAGTTGTCACAAGCAGGAGAGCTTGATCCTTGCTTAAACGGAATTTCCAAGTCAGCTGCCCTGGAAAAGTAGGTAGTCTTGTCAGTAGCTGTTAGTCCTTTTCCCAGAGAGGAAGAATATACAGTTGAGCCCTAGAGCTTTGTTGCATGGTCTCAAACTTTGTGCTTGTTGAGACTGGTTTTTGTTTGGCTGGAGAAAGATGTACCTTCAAGTAGCAGTCACTGGAGACAGCTTATTGCCATGTGACATATCAGCACTGCATGAATCACTAGTCAGGCCTTTTACCTGTGCAAGGAATTCTGTGGTGGGCAGGATGAAGTCTGTATAAGTGACACCTGCAGGGCAGGAGCTGAGCTTGCAGCAGGTGACTCGAGTTGGCTCCTGAGGGTGTGATGGAGGAGTGCCTACAGCTGGGGAAGGGGCTCTGTGTGGGCAGGAGGGTAGCAGGTGCTTGATGGCTCTTACAGAGGGAGAAGGGAATTGATGGTAACTGAAGGTAAGATACTATGATGATGAAGATTGCTAGGTAAAAGCCCAACTTCTAAACTGTCTTGAACAAAATACCTTTGTCTTGTGGATGAGGGGCCAAAATATTAAGCCAAGAGAAAACAGCTTGGAAGGTGTTAATAGAAGTGTCTTTGCACATTGAGCTACTGGAATGCCAGGAAAAGTGTATACAAACTGTTGGAGGGATTAGCTCAGTGTTGATGTTATGTTTAGCTTTTAAAACAAAGCTACTTAATTCTAACTTTGCTTTAACAAAAATTGAAGGAAAGACCTGTGGAGCAGGGTCTGTGACTCAGGCATTCCTAGAGTTTTCAGCTTGAAGTTTGGTCACAATGAAATGGTAAGTGTAGCGTTAACTATTGTAATGTGTGTATGCTAGCAGGCAACAAAGGTCGAATGATTTCCAGAAAGCCAAGAGTGGATATGCAAAGTGAAGATGCTGAGACTTTAGACAAAAGCTAGTAATGAGGTGTGTCTGAAAGCTTAATCACTGGATTTAATGTATATGGAGTGCTTCAAAATTATTTCAGTGGCCTGCCTGATCAGTTTTGAGGAAATAGATTTTTGTAGAACTGCAAATTCAGGGATGTCTTAATCTTCCAGTCAGATTATGAGTAAAGCAGATGAGCAAAAATGTTCTTTTGAACTTTCTGATTAATTATTATGTTGAATGATAGAGAAGATATGCACTAGAGGGTGGAGACTCCTACCAGTTCCTGGTTTCTGTAAATGGAAACTCAATGTTAAATTCATTAACATCTCCCTGTGCAGACAAAAAAAGGTAATCAGACATAACCTTCTCTACAGAGATTTAGTAAGACTAGGCATTGTAAGACTAGAAAGTACTTATGCATGTACTCTGCCCCATATATAGCAATAATAATGTTTGTGAGCTGGTGATGCAAAAATGAGATGTAGCATCTGACTGGGCAAATGGCCCTGTTTCATTTGTGTTAAGACCTGTATGAGAGCATGCCACTGAAATGCTGAATATGTGGGACTAGTATGCAAACCTTTAGACTCACCCTTCACTCCTATGGGCTAGGTTAAGTACATAAAGGTGAATTTGGGCCTTGAGGGGTCTCAAAGTGCTTCATAAATGGCATACTTCTAAAAGACAGATGACAACTAATTGTTATCTGTGCTTTCATCAATAGAATTAAGTATATGCTTATTACACTCTTCCAGACTGGGGCATAGAAGACATTGAATAAAGAATAAGGAAAACATTTCACATGAAATGTGTGAAATATGGCTCTTAAAAACAGATAAACCAGCTCCAAAGTTAAGTTTGCTAACAGGCTTTTTTATTCTGAGATTAATGAAATTATGTAGAAACTAACAGCTAAGTGTGGTTCTATTTAGTATGTAAATTTTAAGCTTCAGGGTAAACTCTTGCACAGGTATCTTCAGAACCCAGTTTAGACTGAAATTGATTCTGCCGCTTCCAATGTAGTTCTGCACAACTTTTCTTTCTTCCATGCATTTTATGCAACAGAGGAGTGGGATGTAAACTAGATGTGTATTGTTGTTATTTCTATAGACTTATTCTTCCCTTCTTATACCTGCTGTTTTATCTTGAAGTTAGGAATTGGTTCTGCATAGTAGAGTAAAATAAATTCTAACGATAATATCAATTTTTATATGGACTGTTAGAGTCTTTTATAAGTTCAGATGTGTTTGCAAGACTTGGTGATCCTTAATTTTAAATGCCTGCTTACCCTAAGGTTATCGCTTCTAAAACACTGTTTCCTTGTCTTCAACATTAAAGCTGTTCTTTCATGTTAGACTTGAATTAGGAAGCAATCTTATTTTGCCTGTTCCTTGCCTCTAGGCTTGCTTGATGAGACAGTCCAGATCAGCTGTTTGGTATCAGTAACATCACAGCACTTAGCCTGGTGTGATAGCAGAGCTTTCTATAATTGTTAAAAATCTCATGGTGTAACTGTTAAGCCAGTTCCCCATAGCTGATCAGTTTTCTTGATTGCTTACTAATGAATTACACTTCTAGAACTTGCACATCAAGAGTTAAGAACTCTATGGGAACTTCAGTATAGGAGCAGGCATAAACAATCTATCTTTCTCTTTCTGCCCTCCAAAGGGGGAGGGAAACTTTCTGGCATTCAGGTTTTCTCTCTGTAGCAGACTTGGCACATCGTTTATTTGCACTCAGTTGATGTTTGAAAGGTTTCCTTTGCAGAATGTGTCTGGAAGCTTTTCTTCCCTTCAAAGCTTAGACTTTGTAAATGCTAATGCTTCTCATGTGAGAGAAGGAGCTGCTGTATGTCTTGTCCCTTCTCCTTCCCAATCTGCCAGTGAGAAAGTAAGCCACTTAATGTTCTTTGAGCTTTCTTCCTGAAGATTTGCTTGATAAGGATTTTACCACTTTAACTCATTTGATCAGCTGCAATAAGCTCTGTTAGTTGGTTGTTTTTTTGTTGGTTGTGGTTTTTTTTTTCTTTTCCTTTCCTGGAGCAGCCACAAAAGAATACAAGCTCTGTATTGTGGAAAAAGTACTTTTTTTTTTTTTTTTTTTCAAAAAAAAAAAAACCCACAAAAAAAAACACCAAACCCCACAACTCAAAACTGAAACAAAGCCACCTTATAATGTGATTAGAGAAACTCCATTCTTAGGTCATTTACTGCACTGATTGACATGAATGCCTCACAAAAGGTTTATGCCTGGTCAAGACTAAGACTATGAATTTAGTGTTCTAAAGTGTGTGAAAGAACCAAAAGTCTTCAAAGATCCTGAAAATTCAGGAAAAAATGGTAGAGTTCAATTACTGTTTTTTTTTTTTTTTAAATTAAATACATTTGGCTAATACTTCATTTGAATGATAGATTTGGGATGGTTTATAATATAGCTGTAGATGATAGTTCACATTTTTAGTTCAGATTGCACTTTGGCAATACAAAAAAAATTATTTTACTCCTTTTATTTTTCACCTGATTTACAAAAAGAAGACTCAGCCTACTGTATAGGATATTGGTTAAAAGCTCAATAGGATATTGGTTAAAAGAAACAGTGTGAATATTAGAAGTGTGAAAAAATAGATTCAGAATGCTTGTTCCATCAAAAGAAACAAGCTGGAACTAGAAATTAAGAATGCTTTGAGGCTGATGCTCCGTGCTTTTTTCTTAAAGTACCATATAAGATATGGATGAATATTAAAAGTAATGGGTGCAAAGTAACAAAAACTTTCAGGTAATTAATTTTGTTCTACAAATATTTCTGTTTGTAAGTGGCCTCTGATCAGTTCTATGTGGCTAGGATGGCAGGTGGGCATCAGATGTAATAATTGTTAAGCATTTCCAAAGAAATGCTTTAGCTGTGTGTTTGTGATGAGAAGGGTATTTCAAAGCTTCTAGTATATTGCATATTGTATTTTCAACATTAAACAAAATGGTGGTGAAAAGCAGTATGTAGGTGAGTATATAATTCTAGTTCAACCCTTTAAAAATCAGTATTTTAGCTCATCAGGTTAAAAACTGTGCAATGAGTGCCAACACAATGTGTTAGTAAGTGGGACAACAGTTTAAGCTATGATTGCCTTCCCATTTCTTAAAGGGGTTGAGAAAATAAAACAAGGTTCTCTATTAGTATATTCCCCATAGAAATGAAGAATCCATAGTAAATGCAAAGCTAGAGATTTAGTTAAACTTGGTGAGATCTGAACTTAGCTCAATTTGTTTGATTTCAGGTTTCTTCAAAATGATTTACAAAGTGATGAGGTGAGGTGTACTAGGGTCTTCTTTTACTAGACTGGTATGTTCATTGCACAGTTCAAATGCAAAAATATCAGGTGAATTCTCTTATTTCCCATTCTGTGTTTTAAGCCATCATTTGAAATGAGGTAATTAACTCATTGTAAAATGAGGTGTTCTTATTATCCAGTGCAAACATTTAGTAAAATAATATCAATTTTACCTTCATGTCTGTGTGTTTCTATAAAAGAAGCTTTGACTGATGCTTTGAACAACTGGTCCTTCTAGCAGAGTGATTTGCAACTATATTTATGAAAATTGAGTGATGAGCTGTGAGAAAATAATCATACCAGATGTACACAAGAATATTCTAACATAAATAAGGTAGAATTTGCTACTACTAGGTAGTTCAAAAACCTCATTATTTACAGTTCATTTGCAAACTTATTTCACACTATTTATTCTTCCAAGAAACAAAATATTAAGTCATAGCCTTATCAGAAATGGATGAAATCAACTCAAAATAGACAGAACCCCATTTGGATTTGTTGAAGCTTATTGCTATGTCTGAAATGAAGTACTAGGGAACAATTCTTGATGTGTAAAGAATAGGCTGCTATGCTAGGTAGAGCAAAGGGCTTCAGATGTTACTCATCTTCAAATGCCTGTTGAACCTGTACCAGCTAAAAAATTATTGGTATGCAATGCATGGCTTACCCTGTTGTCTCACCAACATATCAGTGCTTATTGCACAGTGCTTAAGCTGAGGAACTGAAATACTGATTTCAAAGCTCTGGACTGGAACTGTATGCTGAGCCTACATACTGCTTTTCACCATCAGTATCTGTTGTGCTGAAGTTAATGTAACTGCATTCAGATGGAAGTGTGTCATTCTCTGCCTCTGGACAAGTGATGACATGTCTGAAATGAGGAAAGTGAATGCTTTACCTTCCGTTGCTGAAGGTCTGCTGAAGATCTTAAGTGGAGTGTAACTGTGCTGTAACTAGTCATGTGACAAGTAAAATGTATATTCAGAATAAATTTTCTGTAACAGCAGAGTAAGTCAGTGAGCACTTGTTGCTTCCTGACTGAAAATTTGAAAGCAAAAGTCTCAAACACTAGGGAACAAATTTAAAAACAAAACCAAACCCCCCCCCCCCCCCCGAACAGCTAGTTTGCTATAAAATCTCTTAGAATAAGTTTTGAAAAAGCAATGGATGAGCACTCAGCAAGTATAAGCATTAGACATGGAATATGGAGCTGTTGCTTTAGAGTCCTGAAAATGTCTTGTTCTGTTCTTAGTTCTTTCTCTAAGTGCATATTCCAAGAATAGGTATATATTTATTTTCTGTGTTTGGAGACACTGATTTAGGAGGGTTGCTTTGCTTTTAATTACCTGGTGGTAAATGGGAGAACAATGGTATTTAGTCTTCTGCCATTTTTTCTGATGGACTGTCTAATCTGGAAAAACATCTGTCTGAACACCTGATATCACTTGCTCAATATCTTATTTCCATGTTATACAGTCTTTAATCTGGACAGATGTCACTTTTCTTTTGGATTGTAGGAATTGCATATGAATATATAGTACATGTTGAAGAATACTAACTTTGGAAGTAACAATTGTCTTAGCTGTATGAAGACCCATTTGCTTATGATAGATTTTGCTACAGAGCTTCTGTTCAGAGGTTAGATACAATATACCTGCGGATTACATTTTTCAATATTAACACTTGAGAGGAGTTTTACTAAGAAATTGTCTCTCTTCCAAGTCTTCATCTTGATTCAGTATGTCTCATTAAGACTTACAAAGAAATATGACATTTTTTTCCCTTGAGGAATTATTTGATGGGGATATTTATTATTTATTACAAACTCTTCTATTTATGGCAACCATTCCTCTTTTATTGAAAATATTCCTTAGGATCAGAAAAAAATGCTATTAGTCTAGGTTACTACTTCAGGAAAAACTGATGTATTTGCAGAACTTCAGGACTGGTTGAGTAGTATATATTTCTCTAGTAGAGGAGGATCACAGCATGGAGATATTTAAGAGAATCTGAAAACCATATGCCAATCCGATGAAGTCACTTGTGCAATATGCTTCAGCTTTTGCCAGTAAGAATATGTGTGTCTCTGCCTGTCAAAACCCCATCATTCTTTAGTGATTAACAGAAATGCTTTCAACAGTTATCAAGAACTTGGAGATTTTCATAGGACTCTTCAAATCTGGAGAAATAATGGTCTTGCTTATCCTTTCAACATTCCCTTTCTCAATGACTGGTTTGAATAAATTCCTTGCTGTGCTCAAGTCCCACAGTTTAAGACCTTTGTTGGACTTACTACTAAACTTGATATGCAGATATGAAACTAACAAAATAAGGAAAAACTAATTCAATCTGGGCAAGTAGACTGATGGGCAACAGTCCTACTGTTGTCTGAAATTACCTCTTAATTATTTAACACATTTTGAGTTTTTTATTTTATAATTCAACAAGTGATGGGACATTCTTGTGCTATCAGTGAAAACAGGAATTCTTCTGTATTGTAATATTTGTGTGAACTTGTCAAAGACACTACTTCTCGAAGACTTCCAATTAATCAAGAGAATAGTTTTAAACATAAAACTTGAAGCTTTTCAGCACTAGCTTTTTAATTGTACATATCCGTCAATATTCATAAGGAAATCTCACTATTGGGTTATTTCCTGACTAAATGAATTTGGTTTTGAATTCAGTCTAGACTTATTAAACTATTTAGATACTGCAGAAAGACCTATTAACCTGAATCAAGGTTTGAACTGCCTTGCTATTTCAAGGAATGGTTTAGAAATCTACTAGGCTAACTTAAAAGGAACGACAATCCTGTAGCAGAGGTTTCTTCAGAAAAATATTTGATTCCTATATTAGTTTCAACAAATAACTAAGCTTCTCCATTCGTGTTGCCTGCCTGTGCAGAGAGGATAAGGCTTCCTTTCCTGCTTCTTGTCTAGAGTTAGCTCTTCAAATATGAGAACAGGAAAGCATTATGTGAAGGGAATAGTATGTTAGATTATTTAAGAGTATTTGCAGTAAAGGAATACAGACACTATGCCAACGTAGCTTGTAGTGTACATGTACACCGTAATAACTTAGATTTACTTCTTGATGTACAAAAGAATAAACCTTGCAAGATCACAGAAAAACCATTGCTGCAACATTGTGCTTTTTCTTAGTCCAAAGCTCATTTTATGGCAGTGTTCTGGAAGCTTACCTTATAAACATCACATGTTGCAACAGATTAGTTATTTAAATACTATATAGATAATGATTATTTAAGACCTAGGACTCTGCAGTAAAATATTTTAGCTTCCTTATAAATCAGTCAAAATTTCAGTTGTTGTTTATAGCTGTGTAAATAACTTGTTCTCATCTCATTAAAATGAACATGAAGTACAAAAGGGCTTTAGGAAGAAAATAGTCATGGTTTTACAGGAATATATTGAGCAAAAACTACCTGCCATCTTTAAACCTAGAAGCCAGAGTCTGAAATTTCTTTCCAGTATAAATCTCTTGTAAATACAACTGAAAATACTTGTTAGAATCAAACACACACTCATCCTGCTGAAAACTGGAGTACAGTTGTGGTATCTGGAATTACCAATAGAAATAATTTTACAATGACTATGGGAAAAATGTATTAACTTTAGGGAGCTGGCTTTGTGCATGTGATACTAGACCACACTTACAACATGTAACACATGCTCTAGTGGTCATCTGTTAGTTGAGGATGGTGGGATGCAGTCTACTGGCTTGAGTTGGGTAAAAAGCACAGGTCAGGTTACAAATGTAACCATTTTTCAGAAGTAGAAAGGTTACTCTTACTTTCTTCCTCATGCATGGAATAACTTCTTGAAAGAAAAAACAAAACTAAACCCCAAAACAAAACCGTTGTCATCAATGATTGTTTATTATTCCTATCTTTAAACACACACTATAAAACACTTCTGTTTGGGCTTCCTAAAAGCTGTAATCTCTTAGCAGTAGCTGCATGTGCAGTATCTTTACTACTTTGGAAATAAGATACAGCATAAATGTAAACCTGCTTCTGTTGCCGGGGTAGCATGGGAAGCCTGTTTGCTTATTCCTTGAACCATCTCAAGTCTACAGAGACTTGGACACTGTTTGCTGTCTTGGTTCTAGCCTCCAACTTAATGGCTTGATCCTCAGAGATTTTTAGATGTGTAATTATTTATTATGTCTCATTACATACTCAGTCTTTAGCTTCTGTGGTTGTATCAAAAACCTTAGCTTCACTTTTGTAAGACAGAAATAGTTGAAAAATTTTGCCAGAGTCTGGTGTTTTGCAGAAGAAATGCATTGACCTTACAAATTCTCTAGTTTTTTTCAAAAAAATTTAATAAACTATAAATAAGTATTTTTCTAAATTGTTTCTCATTATAAGTTATTAAGCACTGTTTATTTTGAGCTTGTTCCTTCCTAAGTTATCATAATGTCTTTGAATACATTGTGATGTTTATAGAGTAGTCCCTGCAAAGTAACTTCTGTTTAATTGTAGATTATTTGCAGTCAGGTTTGGGTTTGCTTGTTTAGATTTCCTTATGGAATAAGAAAGACCCTGAGGGACCCAGTTCTTTTCCTTTCCTTTTGCACTTCCTGGAGAGTCCGTGACTCAATATGCCACACTGTTTTGATTGGCATCGTGCCATTGCCAAAGAAGAATATACTTATCACTTAATCATATTTGTTTCATAAACTTGTCATTTTAGTGGCACTGCAAAAAGTCTTAAACAGTACACATAAATGCCCATTAGGAAATGTCCTTTCTATATTTAATAATGTAAAAATGTAATTCAGGTACCTGTATTGGACAGAAGCATGCTAACTTCTCTGACAGCGGTTGTGTACTATGGAATCACATTTTTAACAAAACACTATAACATCTTAACCTGGCTTGAGATCAGAAGTAACCTTCTAATTAAGAATTCTCGGAAGAGGTAATTCAAACAATTATTAAATCTATGCTCTATGGCAAGTTTCCAGACTGGGTAGTTTCCCCTACTTTCATGAAATATTTAATCAGGAGCTTAACTTTTGACCCATTCTTGCCCTAAAAATTTTTGAACAACTGTCTGCCTTCCTACTGAAATCACAATAAGCTTCTGATGAAAAGATTATGGTTGTTTTCTTTATACAACAGACAAAAATAAGGTTTTGTAGTGGAGAACCTGTAAGTTCAACCTCTGTTCCCTCAGAAACACAGACTTGTAATACAGGCCAGACTTTCTGAATGACAATGGAGTGACCAGCACTCTAAAAGCCTCTTGTAATGTTTTATCTGTCAAACTCTGAAAATGCCAGCTGTTCTGACCAACAGCCCATTTGAGAACAACATTGTGTTTTCCTTATTGACAAGTCCAGACTAACTGTGAAGGAGGGAATTTCTGAATCTGTTTTGCCACAGGTTATGAAAATCGAGGGTTATAATTGCATTGTTCCCCTAACAAAGAAATTGTAGGGCATAGCTTGATAGACAACTTAAGTTTGTAACTTTAAATATAATCTTTATATATGACTCATTTTGCTTAAAAATATCATATTCTTGTCTCAATGTCGTGACACAACTGTAAAATAGAAAGAAATTGCTTAGTGGAATATAACAACTGAAGTATTGCCTGGAAACCAACTGTTTTAGTCTATAAATTGCTTGAGAGAAATCAGAAAAAAATGCTTTCTTCAGATATTCTTAGAGCTTCTTTTAACATTAGGGTCAGGAAAAAAACCAAGTCAGACAAAATCATAGTTATATCATTAACTTCAAAGTGAAGTTAAGCATCATGAACTATTGTACTGTATGTGATAAGCAGCTGATTAATAAAACTTAGGGTTAATCAGCCTGGAGCTAGATCATATTCGCTTTTTCATAGAATTTGAGGAAATAGTGATGTAACTAATAGCCAATACCTCTGTTGCTTCATGTTGTAAAATAAATGAAAATGAAGTGAAATAGTTCACTTTTCCAGAATAAGATTTGATGTTATACTGTGCACATGGGTAGTGTATACTCAAAATGATGTTACAGCAGATGTTTCATGGTTTTATTCCTGTTTAGACACTTCAAAATTGGTTTAAGACAAGCTTTTTGGAAATGAAATTACTCTTACTTTCTTCCCTCTATATTTACGTGTGCTATGTATCATGCTGTGGTGCTGATAGTTACTGTCAAGCACTGTGATTTTAAATATCATGGGTCATCAAAGTGTAACTTTTTCTAATTTGAATTATAATTTCAATTGTGATTTACTATGATGGTAGCCCACGTCTCAGGCAAGCATTGGTTGGTTATGATATTTATTCATGAGAAGAGTATAAACAGTATAATAACTTGCTACAAACAAAGCAGCTTTTATGTGCTGTTTGTTATGCAACAGCTCTGCTTTAAACAACTGAGCACCTGCCTTCCTAGAATACTTGCTAGAGTAATTACAATTTTAGGATAAAAACTTCAAAACCAAATTTTGACTGGTTGGCTTTATTCTTTATTTAGTGTTAATGTGATACTTTTGCATTTCAGTTGATCCTGGTGAATATAGACCTTTGATACTAGAAGCAAACTGAGGAAAAGCACTCATTAAACTCTTTTAGACATGATTTCACTATTTGTAAGAACAAGCAATCTAGGCTTTTATACTTTTTTTTTTTCAATTGAGGCATGCATGAGGATACTAGTTTGTATTCACAGAGGAAGTTTTTTATTGTGTGCATCAAAGAGCAAGTTTATCTTAGTCTGCCCTTGACAAATTAATGCTTGTTTTGAAGGAAAGATTCTTGAAGGAAGTTACTATTTCTACAAATAAATCTTCTGGAAACAAATTAAACCTCTCTAGATTAGAGGCATTATTGAGTTTTTACAGACTAAGAGGGGAAAAAAGGTCTAGTAAACAACCTTTCCTTGGCTTTGAAAGAGGCTAAATCGTCCAGCATTATCTGTGTAACTCAAACGGTTTAGTAACTTATGTATTACATTTAAAACATAGCCTAATGTTAGGAGTTTCAAAAATGAAATTAATCATCGTTGCCTCAATTTTTTCCCAAAAATTTAAGCCCCAAACCTTAGTTCATCACTTAATACAAGCTACAGGATTTAATAAACCTTCTATCTTGATGCCCTGGCCCTCTAGTCATCAGAAAAGGATCTTCAGTTATGACTAATTAGGACTTCACCTGATGTGTACAAAGTTCAAAATTCAAAAATTCAAAGAAAACTGTTCTTTTCAAGTAAATTCATAGTATCTTTAGCTGGTTTTAGGAACATATTGTTTCTACAGCTTTGAGATGTATAGATAGATATGAAAACACAATTTCTTGTGTATGTTGCATATACTTAGTTGTGTCTTTATATAGATAATTTGGTACTTGAAGACACAAAAATAATGCAGTGGAAATTAAAACTGTGTCTCTGATATCCTTTCCAGGACTTTAAGTTGAATTAGGATTTCTTCATGGTTTCTTAAAAGTTTAAGCTACTGATTATGTTGTTTCTGTGCATAGTGATGTTAAAACATGATGAGCTATACTTTTGTAATCCTGAGATACATAGGGTATGCATTAAGTGAACATACGATAGTTCAATAGAACCATTTTGAAAGAAATGCAGGAAATATTACTAATCTTTCTAAATATGCCTATTTTTTCTTTAATAGTGCCCTTTTGGGACAGCAGTGAGTTTTTCAAGTTAAATATTCAAATTCTTGTATGCCAGTCTATGCCTTTGGGGTAATGAGCAAGGCATGACTGATTGCTAGCATTTTGGCCTGTGGACCATGTCCTGGAGGGCTGAAATACTCAGATGAAAATGTTGATTTTTAATCACCTTGTCCATTGCCTGATGTTGCTATTACAACAAAAATCTTGGGTTTTGTTGTAATAGCACTCTTTAAAAAAAAAAAAAAAACAACAAAAAAAACCACAACAACAACAAAAAAAAAAACCACAACAAAACCCAAAATAAACCCCAAAACCCAAAAAAACCCAAAAACATGCAACCAAACCAAAACACAATGACCCCAAATGAAGAGATGATTATAGCTGATTCATTGCCATTAAATGTGTTTGGGACAGAATAAATAACCACTGTGCATCACTGAAGTCTGTACATGTGGACATGCGGAAACTGGCTGACTTTTGTCACTTACACATGTATCACGTTTTATCGCTTCCTCAAATTAATTGTACAAGTGCCCATGGAGTGGAAATATGAAACTAGCTTGCTAATATTAATGTAACATATATATATATATATATATATTCAGTTTTTAAATTACATTTAGCTATAGAGAATTAGTAAATCCATTGTGGGCAGTTTCCCTGAATCTTCTGGACTAAAACACCTTGGGTATTGTCAGACTTCTGAAATATGTCCTGTCAAGAGGATTACACTGTAGTTCTAACTGGGAAGGGATTTCCAGATGACTTCCTCAGAAGCTCTGGTCTGTTTTTCAGCCACCTACTAGCTTCATGTAGGAGGCTAGTGAGCAAATGAAAGGCAAAAAAAGTAATTTTCAATAGGGTTTGGCAAAGCTATTCTGAAGCATTGTTCAAATCTTGATGTCAAATGCATCTGTATCTTTCCCCAAGTGTGTCCTCTGAAATTGCAACAACCTGATGGATGAGTTTGATACCCACTTTTAAAGAAACCCCTTTTTTCAAGTGCTACACTTGCATTAATGTATGAAAGATGTAGCATGTATGTGAGAAAACAAGGTGAAATATCATCATAGAAATACTGGTATTATGTCAAACAGATCATGCCTTCTTTAAATGACTGAGTGACAGCTGTCAGATACTGTTCACTATTTACTGTTAATATCAATAAGTATTATATCTCAAGGAACTGTTTGGAAGTGCATCTATTAATGGGTATCATGGTATCTTAATTTGACTTTTATCCATCTCTTCTAGAAATAATAGAAAAACCTCTTAGAGTAATTGGTTTCTCAATCTATTTCATAACTGATATGCAATAGTAAGCTAGAGCCCATTGCCTGGCACTGTTTTGCTGTAGCTTAAAGTATTCTGAATCGTTCCACGTTCTTCATTCCCCATACCCCAGGGTAGTTATCCTTAATTTTATTCTTAAGCCTTTTTGTAACTTCTAGGTATTTTTATATATATGAACACATAATCATTTGTATTCTATCATTGTTTTATCTTGGTATCTTGTCTACATATTAACAAGATCATCTTCAATTGTCCTCACATTAATCACTTAGTCTGATTCATTTTGTTCAGCTTCCTTTCCTTCTCTGCTGAAGCCAATAAGTGTGAGGAGTTATTAATGTCTTTTTGATAGTTTATGTTTGAGTGTACTTCAGAAAGGCACTGCCAGGTCTTGCATTCAAATATGTCGGCTAATAAGTGATTTCAGTGCTAGGTAGCTTCGAAGTCATGGTCAGCATTGTCATGGTTAGCATGCCCTGTTTTGGGTAGTCATGGTACAGGAAGATTGTAGTGAAGTAAAGGAGGCAAGATCAGAGCTGTCTGGCAATGGAGTGATCCCATGTTGTGATATCTCTGGGTACTGATAGCTGCAAGAAAACATTGTAAGTGTTTGTCACTTCTGCAGGTTGGCTGTCTTGTTACATGATTCCTGTGGTGACTACTTTAATTCATACAGTTTTATCACAGTTCTCCCTGTCCTTAAATTTATCTGCTTAAACAGATTTTCCCCTTCTGGCTTATGCAAGCTGGATTTCAGTAGTTACTCAGATTCTGTTTCTCCAACCACTTGATTTCTAGTGTCAGGCATGTGAATTAGTTTCTATAACTGTTATTGATAATTATTTCATTGGTTCCAACATATAAACTTGGGCTGTACTTTAAAGTACACTGACATTTTTATATCTCTGGATTTCATCTAAATGGATCCTTTCCTTCTTAGAACTTGAGACCATGAAGGAAAAACAAAGCTCACAGGTGGGAGTAGAGCATATTCCTTTGCACTGTTGGAGTCTCCCTGCAAACCTAGAGGTGGTACATAGAGCAGCATGTAGAGAATGAATGGTTCTGAGATTCCTCCTTCGTTACAGATGACTGAAGAACTTCCACCCAATTGTTCATGATACTTAACATCTCGAGATGAATCCTTCATCACCGTTGTGATGGAGGGAACAGACTTTTGGAAGGAAATAAATATGGAAATCAAGGGTAGGGGGGACATGGTGCATGTCCTCTCCAAAACAGATTTTAATGTTCTTTGTCCCCTTGGTTTTTGACTTTTCTCTTACTTTCTGTGAATGATTTAATCCCCTCTTGAAGACAGGAATGGAAGCTTTATTATTTTCAGAGGAGAAAGTGAGCTAATGAGCCATTAAAAGAAAAATCCACTTTTTGCCAGACTTCAGGTGCAGTTATCTCCCACAGATGGCTCTCAAAGTAAGTTGTTCTTAATGCTGGCAGACAGATGGTTTTCTGAATCATCCAAAATAAATCTGATACCTGGAATTATTTTCTGTTCTTCCTAGGTCTTTAGTCTTGCTCATTCTCTGCCAGTGAACACATTTGTGATAATGAACACTGTGATAATGTCATGGAGACCTAAGTGGGCCTATTCTCTTAGCTTTCAGGATGGAGAAGGAAGAGTCAGAAATTAACTTTTTCCTTGATGAGCTTCCCTCTGTGTTACTGTTTTTTTTGTATCAGCTATACTTGATACTTCATTCTAGAATTAAATTGTCTTTTGTTAATGCATTTTTGTGCAATCATTCAGTTCTGTCAAGGAGCATCCCCTTTAAATATATTCTCTAAATGCTACACTAACTGCAGAAGAAACTTCTGTTGGCGCTGGACAATGTAGTAAACTTAAAACAGTCTTCAAGTTTGAAGTCACTGTGTAGATTAGTATTTTTATGGAGCAGAGTATTTAGAAAATTAGGTTTCTACCTTAAACCATGTTGCTGTAGTTATTGTGTACATTTCTTTTTGGTAGCAGGAAGACTTTCTCTTTAGTCTTCACTCTCTTTTTTTTTTTTTTTTTCCTTGGATTTATGAAAGGTTGGAAGACATTCATTCCTTAAATACATAGAAAGTTTTACTCAGTTTCACCAGAAGTTGAAACGTCTCAAAAGGAGAGTGTGGGAAGAATGGGGTTGAAATACAAATGTTCTGGCAAACAAGCTGTTAGAGGTAGTAAGATGCCAGTAAAAGATTATTTACTGAGTTTTATTTTGGTATCCTCATGGCTGTGGTCAAATTAACATTTCTCTATCCGGTAGTTCAGTAATTTTGCATAGAATCAGTGGATGTGAGCTTAAAATGTTATTAATCAAATTTAGTATTGCAAAAATCACAAGAAGTGTGATAAAATGTGGGCCATATTTTTATCATGACTGTTACACCTAAATTAAAACTGGCCTAGTCTTTTTGGCTCTATACTTCTGACCTGCAGCAGATTATCTCCAAATATGCTTCAAGCACATCAAGATTGCTTTATTTGTTAGAAACTGGTAATATGCTAAAGTAGTCCTTTGTGTAAAGTGTGCCATTAATTACTAGCTTACATTAATTAAAGTAAATGCAATCATGAGGGCATGCTGGCAGTGTTAAAGTTAATGACCCAAGACATTATTACTGAGTACAACTTTGAAGCTAATTCAAGAGGTTTCAGACTGTAGGAATTAGTTTGTGAGGTATGCTGTCATAAAATTCTAGAAGCCATTATTTTGGCCACTGTGGGATGGCCCTAATGGACTTTGTCAGCTTGAATAAGTTAACTGTGATGATTGCCCAATACTGGTGTATTTGCAAAATGTATATGCTCAGATTTACATAAATATGCAATGTTTATATGTCAATGAAGTCAAAAGCCCAAATTGTATTGAAATACCCATTGTGCCAAGCGCTGCATCAGCTTTAGGAAGACAGTGTCCTTACCTGAAATGTCACCATCAAGTTTCAGATGAGACAAAGGATGTGAGCTAGCAACAAAAAGACAGAGGAGAGAGGTAATAAAGTTGCAGTTATAGATCATGATAATGATAATGTTTTGTAATTCACATTCATGTCTATTAATTGATTTTTCTGCCCAGGTGTGTTTTTAGTCATAAACATTTTTTATGCATTGTGTTAATTATAAAGCTGAAATTATAAGGAGGACCTGTATTGTCATAATTTGTCTTATTTTTAACACCTTTCTTCTGCATTTGTCAATTATGTCAATCTTAGTCTCTAAATAACTGTGCAACTCGGAAAACCTAAATCCTATAGGACTGTAATTTGTATTCAGTACCATGGTATTAATAAAAATGAAACCAATGTGATTTTCACAAAATGTTTTTCTGAATGCAGTAGTGTGTCAGTCCTGAAGTACCCAGTTTTCACAGGTTGGTTCCAAAGCAAATTGCAAGTTTTATTCTATTGAATGACTACTCAAAAGGAAAAGTAAGTATAAACTACTGTCAAAGACCAAAGTTTTGCCCACAGCAGGATATTTTTATGTCATGTTAGTGTTTATCCAGCAAAGTTGTCCTTGTCCCATAAACTTAGGTCTGCAAGAGGTAGTATTAAACAAGTTGCCTAAGAGGCAAAAAATGATTTAAGGGGCCATTTTACTTCCATACCTCCGTTATATCAATGGACATGATATGATGAAGTATTTGCAAGAGTAAGGTACACTAGTGCTTAGTCAGAATATATGGGTTAAGCTAGAATGTAACTCTGACTTCTGTAAATACCCTGAATAAACTTTCTGCTAAAACCGGGGGTAAAAAATTACAGAGCTCAGTTGAATAACTTCTGAAACTTTTGGGCACTATGGCTCTTAAATTTGAGATTACTACACATAAACAAGACAAAACTACCTTAATTCATCATAGTAATAAACCAGAACTGGAACAAAGTAAATTGCTTATAAAGGAGATAAGCATGTTATAAAAACAATATACAGTACATGTGAATAGAACTGACTGGTTAAATCAAGATGTTTTTGTGGGGTTTTAGCTGTGTTAGAGTCAGTCTTCTGAACTGGTGATTGTGAGGTACTGTCTCACCTCAATGTTTCAGCTCATTTCCTTCCCTCAGTGAATAGCAATGAATCTGATCTTTATTAGTAAAAGAATCTTGAAAAAAAAAAAAAAATCTATAGAACTTTAATGTGTTAAATTACATTGTTATGGGACATAAAAAGGCTATGCTGGTACAGCTGTGTAAGGAATTGTTTTCCTTACTCTAATGTTCTACAAATTCTCCTTCTACCAAAGAAATTTCACTGTGAGGACTTCTGTGTAAGAAGGGAGGAATGGGGAACTAAAAGCTATAACAACCTCTGTGCTTATGCTAACTTGCAATATTATAGTACTTTCTGTAGACTGAATCCTGGCTCAAGAATAGTAGCGTCTGATTTCCTTTCTTCTAAAAATAAGGGTGAAAAATAGACCCTACAAAATGACTGTCCTACAGGAAGGAAGTGATCAGAACACTAAATGTGCTGCTTCTATGAAAGCCTGTTGCTGTACCATTCCTACAAAATATGCCCTTCCCTTCTAGAGCAGCACGCTTCAAATCATCACCTCCTGTGTTGTAGGAACAGGATGGCATCTGCAGTGACAATGCTGAGGAGTTGTAATGGAATCTCCTGTGGCAGTTTGTACTGCAAAGAAACTTTTGAGGCTGATAAAAAAAAAAAAAGTCCCTTTTCTCCAAAACTAGCACTAGATGTCTCTTGCATGACCATGGTGGATATGCTTATAGTGTTTGCCACAAGATTTGCCTGGACTTTTAAGGTGCCTACCCTAGGCTGTAATTTTTTTCAAGGCTGCTATTCTCCAACATTGCTCCAAGGATCTATTACTTTCAAACTGTCTATCTTGGCTTTAACATTTTTCTTCAGGTTCGAATATTTATCAGAGAGCAGAATAACTCAAAGTGACACATTTGCCCAAAGCATTCAGGGGGAAAAAAAAAAAATCTGTGAATGATTATACATGTCTTGTAACTTCTTCAGGAAGCAATGAGGGAAATAAGTGAATCTGCACTGAGGACACATTTCTCAGGCTTCCTGCCAGAAAATGAAAAATCTTGGACATATACACCACATAAAACAGTAATGAAATGACAGGAACCTTATTAGCTGCACTGTGGTAAATAGCTACCCCATTAGAGAGAAGGCAAGAGGAATGCCAAAAGACACTTATTTACAGCAAGGGGGGGTGGGTGGGTGCAGAATGGAGGGAGAGAAGGGTGAAAGGAAATTGAGGGAGTATTGTCATAACACAAAGGAACTAGATGAAGCTTCAGTGGTCCTCAGGTTCCTGTATTTCTATGCAACAGCAACTCTTCAGCAGAACACTTTCATGGAGACTCCTGAACTGCATTGTGTTTGTGGTGGGATTGATTGAATAGGACAGTGCAGATAAGTAAACAAAGCATCTGCGAGACTGAAGGCATTCGAAAGGATTTTGTTCTTTCTGCTGGTAACTACACAAAGCAAGGAGTGATCACCAGTGAAGAAGTTTGTACTGATAAATGTCCTGATAAAAAAGGCTTGTCACTGCTGGTGTGTGGGATCAAAAGACATATCCCTCATACTTCTGGAAAGAATGAATGTCAGGGAGCTTTCTTATATTTCTAGGTCCCCCTGTTGTTTTTAACTACAAAATAATTTGACAATACAGTCTTAATATGAGTTTTTTAAAAACCATACAAAACAACTATGAAGAAATAGCTCAAATATTACAAGAATAAATTAGTGAAATAGTCTTATTTGTGGGATGCTTGGTAGTTTTACATGTATAAGAAGTATTTTTTCAGCATGTATAATAACGGGCCTCTGACTTTTGAGCAGACATCAATGTCTCCTTGGAATCAATATTGATAATCTAGTCCAAATGGTATTGAAATCTTTGTGCCTGTAGCATGTAGTTCTGTGCTGAAGTCTCAATGATTAATACTAAACAGCTTCCCGAAAAGTAAATTGATTTTTAGAAATACTGCATCTATTCACTGCGGGTGGTTGGTTATTTCAGAGTGCAGTGGTAACTGCAGTGCAGCTGTGTTTCTAATGTTGGCAGAAACTGCTTCAGTGAGAAACAGAAGTCTGCTGCATCTATTTCTGCTTCATATGTTCTACCTTTCATAGCTACTAACTCTGTATGGCTGAAGAACTTGCTGTGATACTCTAAGTACAGCCTGCTAGGATGATGGAATTCTGTTTTTTCTTGTCAGTAGTTTCTGTTACTTTTTATTGTGTATGCCTATAATATAAAGAGATGTCTTATCTGAAAAGGAAGGTAAAAAGCTGTCTACATACTTAAGCTATTCAAGGCATGGGTCCTTTTATTTCTGTTTACATCTTTCCACTCAGATTCCACAGTTAGTGGCTATTATGAAAGCTGTGTGTAGTTTGCTTCAAGCAATGTGATAGATTAAACTGTTCGGGGGCATTAAACCGCTATGTTGAACTGGCGTAGACTTTAAGAAATGTAAGTGAAGAAATTTAGTTCTGTGTTCTCCATAAATCTCTAATTCCTTCCTTTCTACACTGAGTATCTAGTCTATTTCTCAGTCCTACTGTGCATATACAATTTTTAATGTTCTTAAATTTCTCCCAGATGAGCTGATATACCAGTTTTTAAAATAAAGCTCCGTGTGCCAAGAAATCTTAAAACAAAGAGTAGACAACAGTATTATGGTGGTGATTTAAAAAATAAAAAACAAACAAACAAACCCCACTAAACAAACAACAAAAAACCCCAAACCGAACAAGTCCAAAATCCTACCACTATGTTGGAACAGTTATTTCCTGTGTTAAGCATTGCACTGTTATTTTGCTGCATGTAGCTAATTTAAACCTGAAATAAATTGTTATATTTAACCTTTGAAATAAAAATTAATTCTGAACCTTAGTTTTTCATGTAGGCATAATGATATTGGTGAATTGTCAGTTTTGGAAAATAACCTTCCTGGCCTCTGCAATTTAACCAGATGTTTTAAATACTGTCACAGGTTAGAATTTAATGGGAGTCTGTACTTGAGACTTAAAAGCTAATGTTGCTGGCTTCAGATATCCACCTAATTTGCATGCACATTCAGGATGGTCTTGTTGGCCCAAACCTACATGTATTCAGATGAATCCCCTACAAATTAAAACAGGGCAGCATGGCAGGAAATTACTTTGTGCATAAATACTTTCTTTCTAACACTCT
This sequence comes from Athene noctua, assembly GCF_965140245.1. Taxonomy (NCBI): domain Eukaryota; kingdom Metazoa; phylum Chordata; class Aves; order Strigiformes; family Strigidae; genus Athene; species Athene noctua. The sequence continues at coordinate 34,534,578 of NC_134043.1, read as the reverse complement.
TATCTGTTTAATCTTTTCCTATCATGACTATATTAATACTTCTGTCATACGTTAACAGAACATTTGGAAGACAAGTTAGGATTGTGTATGTAATGTGTAATTTATTGTGGTGTATGTATTAGAATATTTTCTTTATTATGAGAGAATCAGCTGCACTTGTCTTCCCTCCCTGTATGAATTAAAATGTATTTGAATACAGGATTCTACTGGGGTCTTCTGTGTGCCCAGAGAGCACTATAACCATCATACAAGAAATCATTTCCATGTATAATTTAAATTTTAATAGTAGTGCCAAAACCATAAAGATAATTAACCAAGGATTTGGGAGTTAAAGACCTTTTAGGCCTTTATATAGGCAAGCATATATAATCAAATAATTCATTATTCAATTATTAAAGTAGACAAACACTATTGACTACAGTTTGGAACGGATGTCTCTTCTAAATTGCTGTCTGAGATATTCCTTAGCCAAGGAAAAGAATAAATTAACTGTTCATCTGCCAGTTTGCTTAGTTGAACAACAAAGAGATTAATTATTATTCTAATTAATGTAAGCCTTTTTTAACAAGCTAACTACACTGTTGTACACCATCACATAGCAGACCTATATCTGATTGATATCACTGTAAATCCTCAGTCCTAATTTTCAATTACTTTGTTAAACTTCTAATCACTTGCTAGGTTTCCTGATCAATCTAACTTCTGTCTCTGGTTGTATAGGTATGCTTCAGCCATGTTTAACACAAGAAGAATAGGAAGTGTTGAGCTTATGATAGAAAAAGTGTAGACTGGGGGACTTGAGCTTCTATCTTAGTGATCAGATGAAGAGAATGAGACTGGGATTAAACTATAAATTTGGCAATAGAGGTCAGTACTTATGAGAGTACTCTCCTTGGAAGCCTTGAGTGGAACCCACAGCCATGGGTGGAGTGGAACCCATCCATTCTACACTTAAAAAAAAAAAAAATCTAAACCAACATAAACTGAATTGTAAAATAGTTTTAAGTGCTTGATATACAGGATTTGTATGTATATGTTATGCATGCACTCATTCTGTTATAGGAGATGGTATCATAGGTAACATAAAAGTTAAAGCACTTCTGATATACAAAGACTGCCTTGTGACATGGCTGATGGCGAGAAATAGAAATATTGAAGCCCAGGGCTTTTGGAATTGAGATGTAAAGGAGAAATCTGCTTTTGAAGATGAAACAGATAGGAGTGCTTTTTTCAAAGCAACTCAGCAAGTTACTCCTCTCTAACAACGATTCTGAGAGTAACTGCTGAAACAGTCCTTGTTATTGGGATACAGTTTTGAAGCAGCATTTAAACTAATTCATAAGCTATTTTTCTAAGGTCAGTTTACCCAGCTTTGTACTGGAAGATCTCAAAGTTTCTTATGTGTTGTTTTTCTGTTCATGGAAGGAAAGATATCCAAGACTAGAGCCTCAATTAATATAAACCAGAATAGTTCTATTTATTCAGTGTCTTCAAGACTACTTATGAGTAAACCTGATCCCTGTTCTCTAGAATTTGTCAAGGACCTTTCTGGGGAATTGTAAATCTAGCAGTAGGTTACACCTTACCTTTTTAAAAGACTGTAGGTGGTTTTAAAGTGACAGTTCTTGCCTTCACATTTTAGAATATATTTGAATATGAAAGAGTTGGTTTGTGAAATCCTTGTTACAAATTAAATGGATTATGATATTAATATTTATAACTAGTTTTAGAAGTTAAAAACATCAGTTCTGTAGGAGGGTCTTCTACAACATGGTATGTCATGTTTAAATATCCAGGTTTTTGTATCATGGAACCTGCTCTTTGATTTAGATCCTTGCTGTGGTTTGAGCTTCTGTATCTGATTAACAGATCAGAATAGGAGTAGTAGCTTTATGGGCTTAGATACCAATTTAATTGCCATCTTTTAACATGCAATCTGGTACTATTATTAGCTTGGCATATAGAAAAGTCTAATGAGCTCTGGTTTGCTTTATGCTGTTCCAGAAAATATGTGGTAGTGGTTAAGGAGGATGACTAAGGTTTTCTGCTTCTTTTCAAAAAACATTAGCTGACGAAGTAAAGTTGGGTCTTTGAGAAAAATATTTGAACTGTTTTATTGCAAGGCATACAGTATTTTCAGTTTAAGGATAGGTGGCTGTGCCTGCTGAAGCATGCTGTCATCGCTCTATGTAGCCCTAGATCTAAAATATTGTTAAGGCAATTTATGGAGAACTTATGAACTGAGCTGAATACTCCATGTGTAGTTTTATTGAATAGCCTATTGCATTCTTTTTGCTTTTTCATCTGATTCTCAAAAAATCACAACCTTCTTTTTTCTGATTTCATAACACTTTTGCTTTTAAATGGCTTGCTTATCTAAGTGTTCATAATTTTCAGGAGAAAGGGTTGCTAAATTGCTGCTCATGGAACAATTTAGGAAAAATTTATAATTTTTAATCCACCTGAGAAACATGTCATGAAGAGACTAGCTGCTGTGTCTTCAGGCCCAGTATGCACTCCAAACCATATGTAACTTTATTATATTTCATTACCACAGCTATACATTATAGATGTCCCTACAGTAACAGAAAACCCTCTTTGGAAGAAGTCTACGTAGATTTAGTCTGACCTGTACTGTTTTATTTTCTTTCTGAAGTATTGCTTGAAGGACACTGTGAAGTGGTCAATAATTAATAATGTAGCTGTCTGCTGGGAACCACACCTGATTACCCTTGACGTGCCTTCTAGATCAATATTCCCAATTCCCAGGATGTGCCTCCCATATGTGGAACGTAGGGAAGGAGCTTTTCTCTGACTGTGTCTTTTTACTTGTATATTTTTGAGAGAGAATTTCCAGAATCTGAACTTTACTTGCAGTCCTGCATTGAAATTATGCTGCTTGGGAGAACGGAGACAGAGATCAAAGCCTCCATCTCAGTTTCTAAAGTGCTGCTTTCTCTCCATCTCTCTTCAAAAGTTCTTATCAATTCTATACAGCGTTCTTCAGATTGCATGCAGCTACAAGTCTGATTATTAGTCCCAAAATTTTCTGTATTGCTAGGTATGTCCACTCAGAATGGACACTAAGATACATAAACTCAGGTAAAAATATGTGGGAGGAAACTAGAGTACTGTGAAACTGATGTAGCACTGCTTGTATGTCTAATTATATGCTGCTTCATAAAAAATATACAAATTGGGGGAGGGAGAATCAGATACTATAGATAGACTACAAATAGTTAACTATTTAAATTCTGAAACATTTCCAATAATTTATGCTACTTCACAACTGTACGTTCTTATTTTGTCTCAATCCTTGTTCTGCATTCCTGCCTTATTGGGAAATTTTAAAAAACCCCACAAGCTTCCTCAGAGTATTTGAAAGGAAACAATTGCTTTTCTCATGTATTTGAAGACTCTATCAAGATTGCTGCTGCTTTCACTTGAGAATTTTCAAATTACCTTCTAGAGTAGGTAAGTCTGTAAGAGACAGACTATCATTGAGCTCATAAACATTCATGACATTCCCTAAAATTTTCATACTTGCCTCTTCATGTTTTTGTACAATATCCTCAACAAAGATGTTACTTTAAGAAGATAATACTTAGGAAGACCTTGAAAAAGATAGTTCTCTAAATTCTGTTAGGCCTTAATATTTTTTTTTCTTCTGTATGTGCAGGTGAATGATGTAGAGTTCTATTAAAATATTGATTTGATCTGGAAACTTATTGTGTTTTAAAGGCTAATGAGTCTTATAAATGTGTCCGACAAATGGGTCTGAACATTCTGCACTTTAATTCCTGGGAAATTACCACTAATTTCCTTCGATAGAGAATAATTTGCTTTCTCCTCAGTTTATTTCTCCCCCCACCCACAAACACATTGTTGTTCTCTGAAGTGGAGAACAATTTGAATTAGTACACAAAAAAAATCAATGTGTTTTAAATGTTTTTCTGGTTATACTGTATGCCTGTACTTTGTATTACTTTAATTCGGCTGGGGGTAGGGTGTTTTAAAGTGTCTTTCTTCAAGCCATCTCTAGCTTTTATTTTACTTTGTGTGACTGTTGGAGCCTGAACTAAGAATTTGCAGTTGTAATATGGTAACAGAGAAATTTGGAGCTAAATATTTATAGATCTGCACAGTACTCCAGCTCAGAGCCTAGGTCTGAATACAATATCATATCAAATTCAGAATCCTGGCCTAGGTGCTTGGAAGATTCAAAAATATTATGTGGGGGGTTTTTTTATTTGCAGACTGCTCTTGTCACACTTTATCATTAACATGCTTTTTTCTTCATGTTTAGAACTTGATAGAATTTTAGCTTAGACTCCTGTTCACAACTGATGTATATCCAAAGCAGGCAAAACAAAATTCCCCAGAGCCTCCAAGTCATACCAAATAAGATGTAGGAGGGTTGTAGGAGAGAAGACTGCCAACAGATGTTTAGTTTCAGAATAAAAAGCAGTAAGCTTGTATTGCAAAATGTCACAAATCTATAGATGTCTTTTGGTACATGGTGTGTGTATCAACTGAGTTTTCTTCCTTTTCCATTTTGAAAGGAGAGATGAAATAAAATATCCTGGCAGGTCTCTGTGAAGCTTGTTCATCTTCTCAGTCTTCATAATCTCTTAGCATAGATGTAGACATTTTTCTTTAATGATGCAGATGTCCCATTTTGTTTTCCTCTGTTTTTTCATACCATAAAGGGGATTCACCACTTTTTCCAAAATGCTGAATAGCTGTGCAGGTCAAAAGCAAACAGTCATTAGAATGTGCATGTGGCATGTGGTTTTGTCAGCTGCCTACAGAATTGTGGGTAAATGACTGATATTCAATCGGTATGGTATCTTGAAGCCATAGTGTGCACTCAGGGACTTGAATGAACTATCCTTACCTGACTTGCCTGAGACCCTGCACATTTTTACTATGAATTAATACAGCTAAAGCACTTCAGCCTATGGAGAAGTTCTTCAGACTTATATTCTTAAAATCCCTACAGAATTCTGTTTCAATGCCAGATCTTAAATGCTAATGACATCTCTGGAAATCTACAGCTATGTACATACCAAGAACACAATACTGGTGCTTCTTTGTGTCAGACTAGCTTCAAAGGCTCGGGTGATCATGTATGACCAGGTCATGAATTTGCAGGTGCTTAATGCTGCTATTTATTATCTTAGCTGGTATAGTAGCTTAAGGAGAAGATCATGAGTGCTCTTGTAGAAATCATGGTAATATAAAGGGTACTTGGAAAGTCCCATTGGCTGCCAAATTGTACTCATCCTTCATTCCCCATCCACTTGCATAGCTCCAAGAATGGTCAGGAGTGCAAGTTTCATTCTCTAACATCACTTTCTGTTGCTAGATGTCACTCTTTTGCATTCCAAAATGTCCTAGACTGATCATTGTGGAGTCTACAGCATCTCAAAACACCTCAACACTTTCACGTGGACGATGAAAACTACATAAGTGAACACCTGGCTCTTGTAACAGGGGAGAGCTCTGCAAGAGGGATTCTAAATTGATTCTGCTTTTCGTATGAGCAGTGGGAGCAGACATTTGAACTTGGACTATAATGCTGTTGAGCAGTTTGGGATTATACAGAGTGTTTATCTGAAGTAGCTGAGATAAAGCAGTGATGAAGGTAGAACTGTACTGTCAGAAGAATTTTGACCAGTTCTAAATATAACTGAGGCTACAGGAATGGCCCTTTTCAGTTCTAGCTACAGCCATCTCTCTGAGTTTAGCTTTTCCTTAATTCCTCGAGACTTATTACAAACCCAGTGAAATGCTGAAGTTCTTTTCAGTCTGTGGACTATATACAATGATCACATGTCAAAGAACAGCTCAGTGTTTCCCATTGAGAGTTTTCTGATGTGACAGGCTTCTTAGTCTAAATATTGCATGCCCTCTTCATGGTCATGCTGCCTTGAAAGTGGCTGCAGGAACTAATAAAGAGAGCTGACTGGTTATTTTCATTCCTGAAGTGTCACATTTTGAGTTACTGAGCAGTAGCATGCTTTACCTTACTGCAGGTTTATACATTGAGAGACTTGTCAACATGATCTATGACCCATTAGTATCTAGTCATCTTAGCAACAGAGATGGCTGGCATGTGAGAAGCCTTATATCCTATAATTTAGAAAAACAAAACCAACCAAAATATCTTCTGGATTAAATGCTGCTTCTGCAATTTATGATTTCTTTTTTTTTCACATCTCTAGTGACTGAAGTCAAAGAAGAGTAGCAAGTTGAATTTATTGATTAATATGTTTATTGAGTTTATTTTACATAAATAATTTTCCTCAAGTTAGGATAAAAAGAAGCTGATTTTTTTGAGGCTGTTATTGATATACTTCCGTGATTTATGTTATGTTAGTGGTCAATACTATACAATTTGATTTTTAATAGTATGCTTGTACATCTCATGACTTTTTTTTTTCCTCTGAAAATATGTATTTGTGCAGCAGGCTTCTTATTTTCCACTATGCTAGTGTGAAGAGCCCATCCATGGGATGCTGTTGAGAGAGGGACTGGATGCTATAATTTGTGCAGGCTACTGGACAAGGATATGTCTCTCTGTCACTAGCTCTGCTGGCTGAACCAGGGGACTCTGGGTTCCAGTCCTGGAGTACTGTCTGCACCTTTCCCATGCTGGAATGGGATGGAGAGGGAAAAGCTAGAGCGCTACCCCAGGGATGAAGCAGATACAAAATGGGCTTGCTGTGCTCCTGTGGTAAAATGAAGCTAACCCCTTGAATGCACAGTGATCCTTTGAGCAGTACTGCATGTTGTCACTTGTTTAAATAATTAATCTTTGCTCTTACTGTGGTAGCTCACAAGGATTTGTGACCAGATTGCAGCTGAAAAAAGGAAAGGGCATGGCATGGGTTTGTGTTCCCTCAGTCCTAAATGCTCTGACGTTGGCAGAGAAGAAAATTAGTTCATGTTTTCCTTCTACATTATTTGCTTCATCATCTACTCATGGGTGGAACTGGTTTTTCCTCTAAACTCTACTTTTCTATTTTTATTTCTGTTTTCCTCCTCTCCAAGAAGTAGCAAACAAACAACTATTCCTTTTCCCACAGTGCTGCTTTCTGAGCATGGCAAAAAGGAAACATATAAAAGGTTTTCAGACTGAGGACTACAGAGTCAGGTAGTTTGAGGATTATATGTACTAAGACTCTGCCATGAAGTAAACACCATACAAGATGGCACTTAAAGTGAAACATACCCAAGACCAACTGAGGACTAAAATTGATATGATGTATTATTGCAGTTGGATGCCAAAGGAGACTGCTATTCATGTTCATGGTATTTCACAGATGACAGTGTGCTATTTTTCTTAATATAAAGAAGGACTTAAGCAAGTTAACTGGTGCCTTGTATAGCAAAACAAATGAAAACATTTAGGCTGTTGCAAGAATGTTCTGGCAAGGAAAGAAGCACAAATAAGTTACACTTATTCAATTTTAAATCCTGGATTGCTAAGGAATAATATCAAATGTAGCTTGCAGAGGCAGCTTGGATATGAATTGCTAAGTTACTTGCTATTTTTAGCACTTATTTAGATATACTTTAACACATTTCAAACCCTTAGTACTCACATGTGAGTCCGTTCTGTCCTAACTAGAAGATAAACAAAACTGCTTTATACAGCATTGATATTCTAACAGCTTTTCTCTGTTTAAGTCTTCATATAACATCAACAAAAGCTGAACTGAAGTTTTGGTGTCTCTTTAGGGGCTGATTATTATGATAATTATTTGAAATAACTTACTCCTGATTAAATATGTTATATTTTGCTTAGAAGTTGTTTGATCCAAATTCCTGTGATCAAAGTTAAAATGGCACAAGCCCTGATTTATGTGTCAGGCATTTTATAAGTAACTTAAATTTTTGGCACTGTGTCAGGTCTACAATTGCAGTTGCTCCCTACACTGGCGTTGCAGCAGGGGTTGCAGGAGGTTTTCTGTTACTGTTATACTCAGTTTTAACAGTAGAGAGACATCAGTGTAGACAAATGCCAGAGTAACTCAACGATTGCAGTAAAAATTGTAATAAACAAGTACTAAGGGTCTTTTCCTGACAGGAAATTCTGCTTTATGAATGAAAGAACTGTTTGAATTTGGTGGTAAATTTTACAATTGTCTTAGAAATAATCAAGATTTTTATGGGGAAATGTGCAAAACTACTGTTTTCAAGCACTAGACACTTAACAGGTTTGCAGATCAGCTGTATCTATAGGGTTATTATGCATCAGTTAGTAGTTTGGGGAGTTTTTAATCAGTATGTCTTTCTGGAAAAAGAAATTTTTATAAAGTCACTTGAGGATGATTGAACCCTTACAGCTCTGAAAAGATGGGTTTGGTGATTTCAAGAGTATGTTTAAGGAATTTTGGGTGTTTTTTTGACGAGTTGAATTAAGGCTCTAATTGGCACTGGCCCCTTGTAAAGATGCAGACACACAGAGAATTAATTTCCTTTTTGAAGTTATTTCTTTATGATCACAATGAATCATATGTCTTTAATAATTACTTGTTACCATTTATCCTGAAATAAATGAGGGTTTCAAAAGTATGACTTCTGTTTAATGTTCATCTCTGGTCTTGAACTTACCTCTTAACAGAACATGTATGTTACTACACACTTGTACTACTATGCTGTTTTAAAATTACATTAAGGGCGATCTATAATAACAGCTATGTCCCCTGTTTTTTAAATTTCTTGCCATAAATTTAGCTACTACATGCATGCTGGAAATAAATTCTATTTTTTGGCCACTTCACTGTGCAGTCTTGTACACAACCTCCCAAATGTTGTTACTAGTCTCTGGTGTGATTTAACTTAATCTATACAGATTTTGTAAAGATTAATGATATCTGGTCCTATAAATCCTGATTTGATATTTTAAGTATATATTTAATTATTAATGGAATTCTACATGTATTTGAGGAGTGAATTGTAGTGTTTGGATAAGGTTATGAATAGGTGATGAATGTACAGAAAATGAGTAAGGTTTTAGATTTTATTTTTATTAAAGAGCGTCTTGATACTTTTCTAGTGGAAGTATAACAATGCTGTGAAAAAGTTCCTAACATGTGGTAAACTCTCTGTTAAATATGTGATCTAAACCAGAGTAGGGATGAAAAATAGGGAGCTTTTTTACTTGATATCCCACCCCCCACCTGCCAATTATATTTCTTAAATGCTGGTTTGGTTTCTTACTCTTTGTAGGGTTGTGGAAGAACACCTTTAAAGAAATGGGCAAATGGAACTTTCCTTTTGTAAAACTAATTAAGTTAAATTTTTGTTAGGTACAAAGTCTGTGCTCATTTCCTCTGTAGATATTGTGGACTCTTTCCCGAACCTGACTAAACTAAAGGCTTAGAATTGCAGTAAATATCAGTTAAAAGAGATAATTGTAGTTCTGCAGTACTTAATCTACAGAGACAGAACTATTGTAGGGATGCATATATCTCGTGGCTGCTTATTCTGATGTATGTGTATGGTTTTGAAATATTGATTATTTTTTGTTTGCTTGTTTGGATCATGAACCCTAGATGCTTAGTTTAACAGTCTCAGTCAAGGACTGGTATTTAAAATACTTAAATCTGAAGGCTAAAGCTCATTTCTCATAGCAACAAGTAGAGTCCACTGAAGCAGGTAATGAGACTTTGAAACTTAAGAAAGCAGTAGGAATTATTTTAAAAGACAAAATCAATAGATAGAATTTTTTATAACATTCCCTTGAGTAAAAAACCTCTAAGAGCATGTAAAAAGCATGTCTAACGGAGTGTAATATTATATTGGTACTGAATGTATTATACTTTGAAATGAATCAGCAGTAGGATAATTAAGCAATGATTGTGACTTGTCAGCATCATATTGCATGTTACTTGTGGTAGTTGGTTTCCTACATTAGAAAATATGATGTATTCTTTCCAGACTTAAAGAAGCTTGAACCCGACTTAAGCATTTAGCCCAATTGTAGGATCTTAGCACCCAAATGGATTTAAAACTGATGTTTCAAAAAATCCTCCCAGGTTTTCCCTTCAACATATGGGAACTGAAAATTCATTGGTTAAAGTATGGAGTCTAATTGCTTTGATACTAATTACTAGCTGCATGCTTCCTGTACTTGACACAAACCTGAATGTGTGTCCAGAGGGCTTTAACTTTAACAAAGAAATGTTTCCTGCAGACTTTTTCACAAAGAAATGCTATTAAACTTATCTTGTGAGGAACAGCTGAAATAATTTTTGAAAGCTGGCAAATCTGTTTGTAACAAGTTTACCAAAATCTGTTAGGCTCACCTGTTTCATTTATGTGATATATACTGTATCCTAGAAAGTGGTCTTTGTCAAGAGAACATAATTTTTTGTTTATATTTTGCTCCTTTGATATAGACTTGGATTCAAGCTGATTTTTTAATTTAGTATAAACATGTCATAAAACACAATAAATAGAAATAATGTTAAAGTTTGATTTCTGAAAGATGTTAAGATATTTTCTTCTGTGTTAACTTTTCAAATTAAATGGGTGTTCCATCTAACAAATGCTAAGAAATATTTTTGTAATTGAGTTAGCATGTTACATTACTGCTAAAACTAGACAGTAATTTACGGCTCATGCTCTTAGACTTTCTTATTTTGTTGTTGTTTTGTGTACCATAACCTCTTTGTACCATGATTCTACTTTATTCTGCTGTTTCCTTGTGACATGAGCTTGAAAACCAGTTTCTCAACTTTACTTCATGATTTGGTGGTTTGTTTGGGGTTGTTTTCTGTGGTGCTTATTTTGTGGAATAGTCGGAAATCCTTCTCAATATTTACCATCAAAATCCTCCTTAAGACTTGATCTTCTTGGGGTGCCTAGAGGTATCATGTGTAATGTTACACGTTACAAATTTCAAAGTTTGATAAACTGTGTTAACTTTTAGTGTGATCACTGAGAGTGATTGAGTGCATTTTTTTTTTTTTTTTTAAATAAATCTGATAGAATTAGTTCTTCAGAATCTAAGGCTAAGGGGCTTGAAACAAAGTTTCTGATTACAGGAGTCTGACTACTGACTAGCAAATATACATCTGAAAGTATGAGATCCAAATTTGACGTGTGAAAGAAAAAAGAAAAATGAGCTGTCAACACTGCCTTTGTGACTACTATGAACAGCTTAACACATGGCCTTTTGCCTTTTTCTCTGTTAGTATTGATCATGCAAAATATTAATATCACAAAGTACTCCTGTGTGCTAAAGAGAGGAGCGTACAGATTTTACATCAATATAATCATTAACGTTGACATAATGCTTATTTAAAAGTCTTAGAGATGAATAGAAAAGCTGTATGCTCATTTTGGGAATTCTGGGTGGGAGATTGAAGATGATTCCTCTGGACCAGTTAAAAGTGACGTACAGAGCTGAAAGAGTTAAAGCTTAGACGTTATTTTTAGACAACTGCAATTAAAAGGGATTAAGCAGCAGCTTAAAGAAGAAACCTTAATTTTCTGTGCATGCCTGTGTGGTTTTGATCCTCTGTTCTCTATTTGAATAATGTCAATATTGAGAGCCAAGTCTGGCTTTTTCCATTTACAGTTACTAGAGTGGGCAAGGTCAGAGGAACTGAGCTTCACTGGAAAACACTTCCATACTTCTAACTATACAGTGAATGTCAACAGAAGGTTCCTGGTAGGAATACTTCTACACTGTAGATAAAAGGAATTACAGATTACTAAGTGAGCAGATACCGATGAACACTGATTCAGACACGTAATTCCTAATCTTCTGTCACATTGCCAATTTTCAGACCAACTACTGCTCTGCTTAACAGAACATACATTACAGGGATAGATCTTTCCAAATGAGCAATATGACTCTTACCATGGGGCAGGGAGATTATTTTTCTTTTTAGATGATTCTTCCTAGCTGATTAAAATTAACCTCTGATCTCTACTTTGCTATCTCAGTTTCTTGAACTTTGTGAAAGTGTTCACCACCTTACTTACCCATATAACCATTGTGTCTCTTCTAGTACTGCCAACTGTGACAATGATACTTTAGAAGAATGAGAAAGACAGAGGTTGTTTTCTCCTTCTAGCCTCCTGGGTAGTTTGCTTGTAAGATTAACTCTTAAGTAATTCATGTTATAATTTTATTCAGTTAAGAATTGCAGGAAAATCTGCTGAGTTAAACGGAATGCTCTTCAGAACATTGTCTCCCTTAGTCATATACCTGTGTCTATAAAATGCAAATCCAGATATAGAGCACTGATAGTAGGAAGTCTTCTGACAGAGGATGAAAGCAGTTGGTCATGGGCTTTGTCTGACCTGAGCTATGATTCGGGTTACAATCATCAGAGAGACACTGTAGGGAATTAGTCTGACTAGAAAATAGTCTTTTGTATCTAGATGGTATCTGACTCCATAGTACTCTTGTAGTTCATATTTGACCTGTAAGGAGATAACAAAAAGCAGACAGCTTTCGTCAAAGCCATTTCTAAATAAGACAATAGAGTAACATTGTCTAGGAATGTACCAGTGCTAATTAGTTCTATCTACATGAATCTCTGCTATTCCAATAAATTTCCACATATTCTGAGGAAGATGTTTTTTCCTTAAACCACATATCTGTTTCACTGAAGGTAGTATCAGTCTGTTTTTTCTTGATTTCAATCTACTTGGTGGATAATTGTCAAATAGTATTTGAAAATTTGCCATCAGTGGATTCAGATGTTATCGTATGTCTCTAATGGTTGCATTTTATCAGAAGCTTTGTGGACAGCCAGATAAGGGAAGCTTATGAATATGATTTTCCATGGTATCACACTACAAATGTCATAAAATAGAAAAACTGGAGTGAACACTTCAGCTCCATATATTTTGGATGGGCTTTCATAAGGCTACCAAGCTGTTGGGCCTGTGAATTTCAGCATTCTTGAGTCTAATACTGCTTACTGTTTGCTGTTTGTGGCTTATCTGAAGTTGTTTAGCGAAGTTTATCTACTTAAATTATTGGCTGCAGTATTAGCATTAAATACATAACAAAGCCGTATTAAATAGTGTATATACTTGTAAAGCATCATAATGAAGAATAAATGTCCTATATTGCCTAAATGTCATATATGCCTATGAGAAGAAGCTCAAGCTTCTTCTCACCTCAACATGTTTTACAAATATAAACCCATTAAAATGTGAAACTCAATGAGATTGCTACTGTTCTGCCTACAAATTTTTGGTTTTTTACTTTTTTTTTTGAAGTATGTTGGGCTTCCCATTAATCCTTGTACACCTTAAGGTAACTAGTTATTCTATCTAGTATTTATTATTTATCTGAAAATAATTTCCTTGTGTCTTTAATATTGTTGAAAAGTTCTCTTTGAAAAATGATCCCATTTTAAGAAGCAACTTTAAAAGCTATTGTTAATAGAAGACACAAAAGCAAGCTCTTACATTCAGTAGTATAAAGATAACTTCTCAGTATATGGGGTAAGTGTGCCTCAAGTCTGTCCAAAAGGAATAAATTAAATCAATATTCTCTCTTCCTGTGACATTAATAGATCACAGTTATTTGTCTTAATTTTGCTGCTTTTTTTACATTGTTTGTTTCTCAGCAATTAAAATGTGTAGTAGAAAATAGTAGAATCTTGCTCTCTCAACAGAAACTTTTCTATGTTTTCTCTTTTTCCCCAAGAGTGGATCACAAATTATGTCCTGAAGCTATAGCTACAATAACTCTTGAAATAGACAGTTGAGCCAGTTAAATCTCGGTGGAAACCTGAAAATTTTGCATTGGTATACCAGATTTTCTCAGTGGTCATTAGGTTGAAAATAAGTGGACTTAATCCAAAATATTTTTGTGAATCCTGTGACATGGTTTCATGTAAATGATAAATTTTCATGTTCAATAAACTGTGAGAAATCTCTGAAAGCTCTGGAAAGGGCAGATCTTTCAAGTAGATTTGAGCAGCGTGGTCTTTCATTTGTGTCAGTGTAACTTCCTGCAAGCTCAGATCGAGTTTTTTCAATTTTATTGTCCTATTTCAGAGATTAAAGACACTGCCTCTGATTTCGGGATTAAAAACCCCTGGAAGTTTAAGTCCTTAGAATAAATTTGCATAGCTAAAACCTTTTTCATTGTAGCAATCTGATGTTCAAATTCAGACTTTAGCGGACAGTATTGGAATATACACTTGGTGCTCATTTCAGAAAATGCAACCCAGGATGCTTAGATTGCTTCAGTGTTTAATCTGCAGTTCATAACTTGCCTTGTTTCACACACTTCTTCAGAACCTTAGCAAAAGCTAGTTTTAGCCATGTATGAATGAGACCCTTGTCACCTTCATAGGCAATGTTATGTTGTAAAAATTCAAGTCTTCAGAAAGAAGTTAACTGAGGGGTTACTTGTGTTATAGGTTTGGGGTTTTGTTTTTCATGTTCAGCTGAGGGGAGATGAAGTTTTAAAATACAGTCTTAATTTTTTGGAGAAGTTGACCTAAATGAAAATGGGTGACTTAGGTTAAAAATGGGACTGTACACATGCTTATACCACTGAAGTGTGCCAGAGTAGGGTTGCAAAACACTAATGTTTTCTTATTTATGAGAACTGTGTTCAGGCCTGGGGCTTTGCAGTGCTGGTAATGACTAGTCCTGGAACAGTGGTCAGTGTATGTGTGCTGGGAAGCGTAGGGAGGAGGGGACCATGCGACCTCTATACCACAACTCTTGTCACTGGCATGGGAAAGTAAGTTACTGCAATATCATGGATGTGTACCTGTGTTAGACCATGGAAAGGGCTGTATAATACTCATCTGACACAAACCATGCTTCCTTGGTCATGGCTATGATTACTTTTAGTGAATATATAAGGATATCCCTTTTACTGTTGACAGTACCTCAGGTTACTGCTTATTCTTAGTTATCTGATAAGGACACTTAAAACTGGGAATGCCCTACTATTTTTGTGTGAATATTGAAATGGAAGTAATTAAACAGCACTTTGAGTGTAGTTGACCCTGATCTCTTCATAAAACACTGTAGATGTTAGCTGGAAAATGGAATATAGTTAATATGCTAATTTCTGCAGTTTGTGTAAATGTAATAGCTTAATTGAAATTATTCTAATTTCTGCTCCATGGAACGATTTTAATGTGATAGACTTCCCGCACAAAATGACCCATTGCAAAAGACAGTATCTGTGAGAAAGTTGGAGCTCTTGGTGAGACCAGCCCCCCCCTGTCTGTGTCTGATCTTCTCACAAGCACTTCTAGAGACTGGGTAATGCTGGCTGCATGACACAGCACAGTCTATACCTGGTACACGAAAATCATTCTACTTCTAAATAATCTTATCTCCGTGCATATTTTATTTCAAGGAGAGTCCCTCAAAGATTTTCTCACAAGTAGTTTTAGAGGAAATATAGTACTGCTTGTTTCAATAATAAGAAGCAAATACAGTCCTGTTGAATATGTAGTTCAATGCAGGAATGTCTTCTCAGGGAATGTGCCTCTTTTTCAGACCAAAGACTTGAGTCTACTCTAAATAGTCACAGTAGACTTATGGGAATGTTTTCATCATTGTTTTTTAACATAGTACATTCTTATGTGAAACATTTCAGTACAATTGGTGCTTGAGTGTTTCATCTATGCTTTGGTGTAAGAATATGGATTTCTGTTTCCTAGATTTTAGTAATTTGCATGAAGAGGGATGTGTGCCCATTTAGAGTATATTGATAAGGCATTTAGAGTATATTAATAAGGATCTTTAAGATTCTTGTGTAAGAAAATATAGCAACAAAGGAAGGCAGAGAAAGAGTGGGCATGTGTGTAGTGTTGGTTAAATCACAAGTACTGACTGTAACAACAGAGTAGTTTGATCTTGTGATTGTCAGCAAATTACACAACAGATTCATTTTATGGGAAAAAATGGTAGCCTTATGTAATATCAATGGCCTTAAATGGTGGTTGGTAAGTATCGTATATGTGAATACTAGTTATGACTGCATGGTGAAAGCATGTTAGATCAATGCATTCTTAACAGGAAAAAGTATTTCTAGAGCTTGGAGGTATTATTTTTGGATATCATCTTTTGAATAAAGCCAAATCTTTCAGTATAAAAACACTAATCCAGTGCAAGAACAATTGGGAATGAAAGACATAATGTCCTTGATTGTTTTGATGCTAATGATATACTCTGCACCTGGCACATTCTGTCAGCACAGTATGTAACTCTCCCTAATTGGAGAGTAGTTTGTGTATCTATTTCTCTGTTGATTTCTTTTCTCTCTCTGCTGTACAGTGTTCTTATTCAGTGTTCACTTAAATCTTTAAATGCTCATAATGTGATCCGAATGAACAGATAGAACCTGTGAGATAAAATGAATGGGAAGCAGGGTGTTGTGAAGATTTATGTAAGTTTGGGCTAATATTTGTTAAGTTTCAAGAGCATCTGTGCTAAAGAAACTTCCTGGATTAATGACACTTGAGGCTCTTGAAGTAGCCTCTGCCCAGTTACAGAAAAGACTGTGAAAGGAAGGCTTTATAGTGTACAGCACTGGATGTTCTGAAGTGAAAAGCAGTTTGATATGTACCATCTCCTTACATATTTTGCTATAACTTCCTGTACTTCAGTGGCCAAAACAAATATTTATGTAGAAAAATTGGTATTGATCCTAGGGTCTTGCTTTTTAATTTTTTTTCTGTTGTCCTTTATTCTCCTTCTCCCCAGTCTATATGTGATCATTCCTGGTGACTGCTGAACTACACATCGCTGTGATGAATAATCTAAAGGAACCTAACTCGATGTTCAGATCACCAGCTAAATGAAGAGCTTAAACCTACCCTCACCTCCCCAAATGTTACACTGCAACTCATTGCATCTCATCAAGCCTATTCCTTTAGACATTTCCTTTATCTTGCATTAAATTGCTTTTGGGCAGTGTTTTCGAACATTTATCACCTGTTTTGGCTTTCCAGTGCATTTTTCCACAGTCTTGACCTGTCTGAGTTGAAGTATATGGGAGCCTGAGTCGCACAGCTGTTCTGCATGCAAAACAATTCTTGTAAGTAGGTTCAGGAATATTTCAGCAACAGTATTTCCAGGCACTGGTATGAAATAAAAGAAGCTGGCTTGCTATTCCAAGTCTCAGCAGAGATCTGAATTCCTCGTGACAGTGACTGATGCAATTTTGTGATCCTAATTAATTTTTGGACAAAATAGTGAAATAAAAAAATCTTTTAAAAAAATGCAGGGTTCCCTGGAATTGTAGATCAGATGTTTTGGAGGATAAAAAGAGTTCTTGTTACTTACAAAATATATAATACTTATTATGAACCTGCTTCCTTGAAAATATTTGGACAATCTTTATTTGATATATAGGGATATTGCAGACAGCATGAATTGTGAGGTTTTTAATTTACAACTCATAAAATCACTGTAGTAATGATTCTGAAGTCTTTAGTTTGGAGCTAGGATCAAACTAAGGAGAGGAAGAACTTACAGATGGTAATGGAACAAAAAATTTAATTCGTGTGATTCTGTTGCCCAAGTGGCTTGTGATATAAGTAGCACACAGTTTAAAGATGATGCTGATGAAAACGAAGATAGGAATGACTTAACTGCAACTTTCAAAGTAATATAGAAATATACAAAAGGAAGGGGTTTGTTTCTGTTTGTGCTTGAGCACACTTCCCTGCAGGGAGACATGTGAGAAGCTATAGAAACAAAAAGCAACTTCTTTCACATGTTGTATATCAGTTGTTCTTTTATGGAGAGAGATGTTAAAATTGACTGGATGTTCCATCAGAGTTCATAAGCTTCCCTCTCTTTTCCCTTAAAGTAGCACTAATAACGGTTATGATACATGTAAATAATACTTTATTTCTTATTTTCTAAGATTAAAAATATTTAAATTTTCATCAGACCAGAATTTTAAATGTTGTCAGTCAGTGCTGGTTAGTGCAGGCTGGAAACTCCCTGAGCCAAATTCACACATGTAGTCTGAACATACTAATTTGAGCATTACATAACTATCTAATCACACCTTGAGTGCCTAGACCATGTACTTTTATTTTGAGATATTAAAAAATTATGTTCATTCTGTCTTAGCCTGTCTTTTAGGTCTATCTCTCATGAGGTTTTTTTACATTCAATTTCACATTTGTCAACCTCTACTCACATTAATATCCCCCCCCCCCCCCCCCCCCAAAAAAAAAAACCAACAAAAAAACCCAAACCCCAACAAACCAAAAAACCCCAAAACAGATAACTAAAAATAACTGTGAAAATATTTTCATCTTAGTCTCTGCAATAATTTCAGGACTCTTTCATTAAATAATTTTGTTGCTTCTACTTCTTTCAGTTAAATAATATGGTCACTGGTCCATGACCTTATTTGTAAGTGAGATGTTCTGCAGATTTGTGGAATGTTTGCCTGCCTTCATATCCCTGACTCTACTAAAAACGTTTTTTATGCTGACAAATAAAAGAATAAATTTTATTTAAATTACATTGAAATATATATAAATTACCTTTAAATTTAAATTATTTAAATGTTGACTGGGAAGTTCAGCAAAACCTGTACTTGAAAGACAATTAATTTTTGAAAACTTATTTTCCAACTGCTGATGAAGCATAACGCTAAATGTATGAGATGTGTAGGTATTGGAACACAGTCTTCACCAAAGTATTGGCAGATACTGTTTACTTAATATTTAGTGTTATTCCTTAAATACAAAATGCAATGCCTGCCAATTTCCTTGGAGCAGACTATATAGTTTTTTGTCCAGAATGCCTACATTATCTTATGCAGTTTCTCAAATCTGTTTTTCTGTCAATTAACTGGGGAATCCAGTTCAAAGAAATTCTGTTTTGAAGAGGAAATTTCAAATGATTTTGCTGTTACGGCAAGAGTGCAACTCAGTTAAAAATAGTCTGTGTAACACCCAGTTTCTTGGAAGCTCTCCTGTCTGTGGGGAGTAAAGGGATGTTTAATTTCATGGAAGAAAATCCACTTTTCCTTCTCATTTCTATAGAACTTAAGCACACACATAACACTTTTTTTTTTTTTTTTTCTGCCGAGATGTTAATATCGGTTTCTTTGCAAGATATAACAAAAAAATTTCTAAAGATTATTTCAGGATGTACCTTATGTTCAAAAATGATCACACATTTCCTTCCTTGGAACATTGTTCAGTCTCCAATGCATCAGACTCTTGAGTTTTTATTATGGGCTGTTTTGCTTTCAGATAAGACAGTTTCTGAGGCACTTATGGTTCTTAACTTTTATATTAGTTAGCTTTTTTCTTTCACTTGGGAAGAGGGTTAAAGAGGCTCAGCAGCTAAAAAAAAAAAACCAAACAAACAACAAAAAAACACAAACCGACACTCCAGCTCCTTTTATTTCTTAAAGAAAAAATTGTGTTATTTGGAGAGGAGGACCCTTATGTCTTCTGCTCTTCAAGATGGCAGTGAATTGGGACTTTTTTCCCCATCAACAGGGCCTTCTATCATGTCAGTTGTAGCAGGGGTTGCCGTGCCCATGCTAGTCATGGATCGCTTGCTGTTGGCAATCAGCAGTCCATGGGTCAGCTTGAGAAGGCACTACTCTAACTGTAGCAATGCTGAGCAAGATGGAGAGATGTGAAGGCAGCTGCCAAAGATAGCAATAGTGTTTGACAAAAGGGATTTTAAGGACAAGTGTTGCAGAACACATATGCTTTTTATTTAATGAAAGCAAGATAAAATTATTTGGAAAGAAAATATGAAATTAATTTTTCCAGATCCAAAACTGTCAACTAGTTCTCTGCCTGATATGAATACTGGGGAGGAGTCTTTGACTTCCAGTTTTGCTCTCCCCTTTTATCTGGCTCTTTCCTCTTATTTGTGTGCTGCTTTATTCTTTCTGTAAATGAGCAATTACTTGTTCCCTCTTGATCTTTTCAATGAAGTGAGTATGCTGCTGTATTCCTAGTTGGAGTACATCCTCCTCTTTTCTGACAGCACCTAGAATAAAACAGAAAATAGTAATCTGACCATGCAGAGTAAATTCTAACTGAGACTAGGAAGAAGTTAGAAAAGCCTTCAGGAGGTAAGATTCAGTAAGTAGTGGCTTTTACAGAAAAAAGTAACATTTTAGGGCTGTTATCTAAAATTACTAGGTAAACTTAGCAGAAATTTTCCACCTTATCAACTCAAAATTGGAAAAAATCCCTTCTGTTTTCTGGAAGAAATCTCCAGTCTGACTTCTGATAGGATCTGTTTTCTAGTCTGTCAGACAAAAACAAGATGGAGTTGGGGGAAGTGGAGAAGAGGGGGAGAGTAAAATGAGAATAGAGTAAGGTCACGGTCAGCAATGTTAGCACAGTATTCTAATGTCTTGTACTCGGGGACAGTAAAATTACATATTCAATTTGCTTTCTCAAGTCTGTAAAAAGCATTTTAGGGGAGCTTGGGAAAAATACTTAGTGAAGAAATTGATTTATTAATTTATTTAAAGGTTACTTAGAAATTAGAAAAAGATACTACAAAATAGATGCCCTGATCCCTGTTACTGCTTTCCTGAAGAGGAAACATGGTTCATAGAAACCCAGTTAAGATTTTTTGGGGGTACTTGCATACTAGTTTTCTCTGCTAGCATCAGGTAAGAATTACATTGCTGATAACAAACAACAAATGCTGAATGATGCAGGGAGTACACTGAGAAATAGCCATTGCAGCTTTCTCAGAACTTGATCTTAACCAAATTTCTATTTTGCACAGAGTTTTCTACTCTTTTGGTATTGTCTTGTATATTCTCACATCTATAAAAATGTCAATCCGATCTGATTTTAAAACACTTTTACACTGAATTTAGATATTTGGCAGAAGTTTTTCACCCTTTTGTGAAAATATTCATCAGCTGTTAAAATTTAAATTGATACTTTATCTTTTTTGATCATCTTTTTTAACAGTGCAAAACATGTTGTAGTCTGACACTAGATTGTCTTTAAGTTTTTCTTTAATATAATTTCTTGACTCAGGCTGTGTCTCCTTTTTGCAGTTATGATGTAAGTCACAATAGTAAATGGAAGAGAATGGCAACCAGGACCTTTAATCCCCAGTCTGACAGTTCTGGCTTTAGGCAAGTCACTTAAATTCTGTCTCAGATTCCCATAAAATGGAATAACATGTCTCTTGCTCATCGGGGCATTGTATGAATTGATTTATACTTGTAAGATTTTGCAGAATGGTTCATGTTACTGCATTTTACTCAACCTCTCTCTCTGCTTCTCATCCCCCACTGATTTCTCATTTCCCATTGGCCAAAATAAGACATGATGGAGGGAAGGAAATAATTCTCATTACTATTCAGAAAGATAAAAGTGAAAATTAATATAAGTATAAAATTGCCACTCTGAGCAATATTGTCACATGAATACAAGTTTGCAAATGGAAAACACTTGGACATTAAGAAGTCATAAAATGATCCTGGGTAATTTTCTTATTTTATGGTCTCTTGTCAATTGATAGGTCAAGGGAGGTGTTTTGGAATTTGCCAGACACTGAAGAAGGTATGAGAGCAGCAGGCTCTTTATGCCCTGTGCTATACCAGTTGTGGAACACGTGGATTATTTTTTTTTAATCAGTAGGTTTTGTAGCTCCTACAGTCCAACTTCATCCATTTTGTGGAACAAGTCCTGTGCTATAGGAGTTCTATTTGTGTAACCCTGCCTCTGCTACTGAAAGTACATACAGGTGGAGAGTGTCATAGACGTGATGTAGGGTGCCTGTTGGCAAGCTTTGATGGTAGGTTTTAAACTACTTCCACTGCAGTTTTCTTAAACCTAAATTGTCTGGCTCTATGTTTACAAATCTTAAACTCCAGCATAGTGAGAAGAATTCATAAGTGATTTAATTACCTTTTTAGCAGCCAGGGCAATATTGAGCACTGGCTGGACGCTCTTAAGTAGACAGCTATAGCTGAAGAAGCAATTGGAGCCAAACCCTGATATCCCTCTAGTGTAGATGGAGCAAATGCCACCAGAACCTCCCAAATCCCATAAACTAATCAGACAAAATAACACTTCTGTAGGGAAATCTGTCTATATCTGGAAATTTTGATGAAGTCAAAACCTGCTGAGCCGTATATGTGACTTGAATTGAATGGGAGCAACTTCATCAGTGAAACTTTGAAATGCAGATCAAGACAAAGCCTTAATCTAACCATTAGTTTTCAGAAAATGTTCCCTGTGTGTATATTTTAAATGCTAATTTTAATCAGTATAAGAGACATCTAAACTAGTCATGGAGTTCCAGTCCTCTTGAGAGCAATAGGATTTACAGCATAGCCTGTTGTCTGATAGACCTTCTTGGCAGTCATATGAAGAGATGCTTAAATGAGAAAATATTGTATTTTGACAGCTTATGACTTCGTACCCAGCTTTTTCTTTGAATTTAAAATACTAAAGACTGTAAGTTTCTAAATATTTTGGCATTTGTTGCCACAAAAATCTTCTGTTTGCTTGCGCTACTGTATATTGAGGGCACTAATGTAACTCCTGGTCCGACAAAAGTAAGAAAACTTGGGAGTGTGAGTAAGAAGGGAGTGTAGTGAAAGTAACAAAACAGTTGTGTACCATTACACTGTATGAGAGACACCAGTGTGTGTGTACAGAAAAATAAGTAATGGCATTGTTTGTTGTGATGTGTGATGAAAGCATTCCCTTTGTGTGCTACCTTTGTTGTCTGCCTTTAACTGCTGTCAGCAGTCTGTATGGACTGAGATGGCTATATTCAGTCACTGTTGAAGTGCTCAAGACAATACTAAGTAATTAGCACCATGCTTTGTCCTTCAAAAATTCCTACAGAGACCTTGATAGTTTTAAACATCAGCAAAAGGGAGGCAGGTGTAAGGTGGGATAATGTAAGCGTTACTAATATTTACATCTCTCGGCTGTGATTTGAGCCAGCTAATGAGTCAGCCACCACAGTTCTGCTGAGGAAGATTTCCAGGACATGTAATAGTGAGATATGCATTTTCTATAGATATCTTGAAGAAAACATTCCTTTTGCTAATTTTCCTTAGACTTGACCCTCTCTGACAGATTTAACTCTTCCCTTTTTGATCCACTTCTAAGATCTCTAGCAGAAAAAACAGGATTTGTTTATTGTCTTAAATTATCAATTTAATGTGAATTATTTCGCATTGTTTTTTGTTCTTTTTTTCTTCTCAAGTGAGCAAACTGTAATAATGCCCAGAAATAAAATGTTCAAAGTGGTAGTTCTTATTCTTTGCAATACAAAACAAGTTTTGTAATGCTAATTTGTAATGTTAATTTAGCATGTATAGATATGGTCAAATTAATTCTGAACAAACCCCTTCAAGTATTGTTAGCAGTGTAACTGCACTATTCTTATGCTATAGATGAACTGGTATGGTTAAGCATTAGCTCAAAAACCACTGCGATATGGTACTGTATTGTCAACTCTTTGAATAGTAGATGGGTTTGACTATGTATGACATGGTAAAGTGCAGATTATAGACTGTAATCTAAACCTAATCTGTAGTACTTTAGCTATGAGAGATGTAAAAGTCTCAAGTGTCAGTTCTATGTGCTATTTGTCCAGTTCAGAATAGTCTCATTTGCCTATGCATTTGTTAGGAGGCACGGCAATCGTCGTTGTCGGGGTGGTGGTGTGTGTGTGTGTGTCCCAAAAAAACCCCAAAACACCCAAACAAAAAAAAAAAAAATCCCAAAACCCCAAAAAACTCCAAACAAACCAGGAAAAAGTTAATAAATTCAAGATGGACAGAATGACTCAAAATTAAGAACTGAATAAATTTTTTAAGTCCACTGTGCTTGAAGAAACTTTGGAAACAATATACTTCAATTGAACTGGAAAGCATCATGAAATTGTGCCAGCGCTTCTTTGATTAGTGGTGAGATCAGTTTCTCTTCAGAGGAAAATCAGATATAAGTTGAACAGTGGTAGTGTTTTTAATGAAACACTGACTAGTTTGTTTTGAACTTAACATTTGTGTGTAAGCAGGAAGAAAAAAATAAAACATTTCAGTCAAACTGAAATTCTAAAAATGAAATTTGTCTTCCACAGCTTTAGTCATGCGTGGAACTTCAAAATAAAGTAGAAAATACTTAAAAGTGAAGAGAAAGTCAGCCAAATGGTTAGTAATGTGACAAGTGTCATACCGGGTTTATTTTGCCCAATATCCAATCTCTGACAGGTGGCAACAACAGATGTTTGCAGAAGAGACAGTATGAATAAAGCATAGAGTAATTTTCAGTCTTTCCAGAGGAAACACTGGCAGATTCCTCAGATTTATGGTTTAGGAACCTCCCACTTTGTAGCTAGTCACTGCTTTACAAGGGAACAATAACAAGGTGCTCTGGAACCTGAGTTTGTAAATTACTGTGAGTTGGTTCAGATGAGTTTTATTTGTTCAGTTCCTTAGTGCACAAGGATATTTGAAATAAGCTTTCCATTTGTGAAAAATTACCCTCTTGGAAATAAAAACATGAGAGAAGTAATTTCAATTTTTTTTTTTTTTTTTTTTGTCCCCCAAACTAGCACTACTTTGAAATTTCTGAGACCAAACTGTTCCTTACAGGAAGGACTAAGAGCCTATTAATGTATGTTCTGTATTCACTGTTGAGATCTGATTGAAAAGAGATACTTTTAAAATTTACATTTTCCTTTATTCAGTCTGGCTGCAGATTAACCATCATCAAAAGTTAAATATTTGAATTAGGAACATTATAAGCTAAGGGGGGTGGGGGGGAAATATCAAAAAATAAAATAATACAGGGGAAGCCTGAAAACTGTTAAAAACTAGTAGAAGCTATGAGTTTTGATAACAAGCTTTCTTGAATCAACAGTTATGAGTATGTGAACTTTAATTATCAGAACAGAAATAACTGGTTTGAAAATATATTATACAAATGCAAATCTGCATACAGTCCCTTTATTCACATAAAATTTAATCACTTTAAATGTGTTAACTTTTAAGTTATGTCCAGACATTTATGTCCAATATACTTACCTGGCAAAATTTTGGGAAAGTCGACACCCTTTTTATTAACTGAAAATATGGATTTATTTATTTATTTCTAGAATCTGGTTTATAAAGGGTCAGCTGTGTGCCAATAGACCACCAAATTCTTCCCTACTGTAGGGAGACAATTACGTAATTATTTTGACAGCAGTATTCTGAGATACTTCAGCTCGCCCACCTGGAACTGGGGGAACAATGACAGTTCCCTCAGAATTATTAGTTACGTTATAAAATAAAATTATATTCCTCATCCTTTAATTTAGTTAATCATCTCTTGGTTTTAGTTTTGATGCTCTTAAAGAATTTCACAGCTAATCAATATGCATTTCTCTGGCTTATTTTTTGTTTAATGTGGATGTGTTAGAGGCCTTCTGGTTTATTACTAAAACCAACTGCTTTTACTCCATTTTTTTTTCTGGGACAAGAAATGCTATACTTGGGATTTTAATGAGTCCTCAGACCAGTTCTTAATGCTCTGACTTTTGTTCTGTCTTTAGCAATTACCTCTTTTATCATTACTTTTTTCCCCATCCTTCTGCCCTCTGCCCCCTCAAAATACCATCAGGAGACACTCAAACACATTGGTTTTCCTACTTACAGTACAATTTGTTTCCAAAACCCATGATTCTCTCTCTGGGATACTGTAATATTAAATTGAATGTTTTCTAAAGCTTTTATGAGGAGTTTCATTTCAAACATGCCTATAAATCATGAACTGCAGTGGTTTGAAACTACATCTAAAAGGTACCCACTAAATATTTCAGTATTTTTAGTTTAAAAAATGCAATTAGAGTGGAATGAATGATGTTTCTGTCCTAGGAGAACTGGGTGAGTGGCTGATTGTCAACAAAATCATTCCAGTGCAGATAGAGGAATGTTTTTGCTTCATTAGCTGTGGTGAAAGGCAAGTTCAAGGCATGAAGGCGGTTATGTCGGAGATGGATCTGTTTAGTGCGGTTGGCCGTAGTTTGTTCTCACTGTTAACCATAATGCTAAAGTGAAATTATATCTTATTTTTTCTTCTGTGTGACAGCTTTACTGCACCTGCAGTTTAATGTGGGTTTGAGTGTTTTAATGTCTCCCCTACTGATCTTTGCTAGGCATTGTAGTAAAACAATTCATGTTTCTTGGATGTGATGTATAGAAGGATGTGCAGATCAAAACCCACTACTTTTTGTAATAATTTTGCAATTTATTGCATGTTGCAGAAAGCTTAACTTGCACAATTTTCCCTCCAAGTAAAAAAAAAACCTAAAAATTGAAAATTTGTTGTTTTTTTCAAAATTTGTGTATTACAGTTCCTTTACTATTTTGGTAACAGAAATACACGTCATGAGTAGCAATACAAAATTGTTGACAATGGCTGTCTGTGAAATGGTTTCAAACACAAAGTAATCTTGAGTCCAAACCAAGCCTTGCATTTACTTGTGTCCAATAATGATGGTTGAAATCCAGTCCTGTTTATCTGTGTGTGTTTCAAAATCTTATCCAATTGCAGAATAAGTTTTCTTAAAAATCTAAAACTTTAAATCAGAAATACTGTGAGATTTCAAAAATGTGTTAATGCATTTCACATTGCAAAATTCTAAAGTTTTGGTCTGCTGCTATGAATTTATTTTAATTGGGTGTGATATGTTAACAACATGTACTATGTTTAGAGTAAAATAATTGTAAATAGTAAAAGCATTTCATTATCTAAAAAATAGACATTAATACTGATAACATTTTCACATCATTTTAGTGCCTCATTTTGCTTTGTATAGCACATGGGGGGGTGTGATGGTGGTGGGGATATTGTAATAATCAGGTGGTGCTGACTGTAACTGTCTTATACATTAGGTCATAGTAATGAAACTAATTTGGTTTTAAGTAGTACTAAGGAATAGTGTAAGACTAACAATGGATAATTCCAAATGCTCAGTATGTAGTTCCATATGAAAATTGTCTAAGAGATATTATATGTATATTTGCATATTTTATGGAAACACTAAAAATGTTTTACTTGGAGGAACGGCAATAATTTTATTGATTTTTTTTTTTTTTTTTTTTTTTTTTGTAAGTCACAACTTCTAAGGATATTTTTCCAGCTCTGGGACTGTGTTTCTTAGTGTAATCAGTCCTACAGATACAGCTACTAGCACTATTATTTCTCTGTGTTAAGTTTACATACGTGTTGTAATTATCCTCTTCTTTTTTATATTCTGTATGACAGACTGTTGTTATACCGTCTGAATATATGTGAAGGAGGGGAGTACATGCTGAGTACCACATTTCTTCATAATTTTAAATAATTAGCACTTATTTATTAAGCAGGCACTGCTGCAAATGAAGCTCATGGAATGAAGAATGAGCTTCATGAGTGATAGGTGAATGCTTAGTACTGTGAAATAAAAATGTTTAATTCATGGCTATTACTTTTCCGTTTACTTTCATCAGAACTAGAATAAAATAGAACTGAAAAGTTATTCAGTTTGGATTGCCTGTGATCAGATCCGATTCTAGGATTAATTAACTCAATTGCCTGCAGTTTTCCCTTACCTATTTTATTGACACTGACTGAAGAATACTGACACCAGTTTCAATTATACATACAAGTTAATCAGCACAAGTACTGTTAAGATCAGGCACTTTGTCTAGAAGTAGAATACATAATTACTCACTCTGATGTGATGTTAATCTTCTAATCTTTGCTCTTTCCAAAAATAGTGTAAGGAAGTTCTTGAAATTTTCAGTGAAAGACACTTCATGTACTTTTTTTCCTCCCCTTTTCCTGTCCTAATTTTGTCCTTCCTCTTCAGATTCCAGGGCATTTTCTAGGGACTATTTTTCCTGCAACTACGGTCAACATTAATAAATTTGGATAGCTTGTGTTATAATATGTTAGTTTAATCTCTTTGGGTTCTAAATTCTATCGTATATCCTCCTGTTCAGCTTCAGAGGACAATTTATAAGTTTCACTTTCATTATCAAATGACTAAAAACACAGAATGGTTTGACTGGTTTATATGTGATCTGCTGCTTTATCATTTTAATATTGATTAGTCCACGAGCTTTAATGATATAATTAAGTAATCTACTACATTTTCTAAAATACTGAAGTCGTGTCAAGAATATGAAGTGAAACAGATTCTTATCAGTTACTTGGCTTTTCCATCCCAAATAAGTGTGGAGCCAGTAATTTTGTGAAATGCACAAATAGTATAAAAAAAGTCTAGGGTTTTTTCTTATGTTATGGGCGAAGAAAACATCCTACATCATACCTATTTTTTCTATAGCATTAGGACAGTGTTCTGAGTAACTTTAAACTTCTGCTTGGTGGATTCAATAAGCATTCTGTTAATTTTAAAAAACTGACTAACATATTAAGGAACTTTTTATAAAAAAATACATCAGCACTGCTTCAAGGCATCTTACAATTTGTTAGTTTAAATTACTAAAAAGGCTAAGTGAATAAGAGTAATTATTATTTGTAGGATAGCTAGGTCGCTTGCTGATTCATACTCATATAATTGGGTTGCTAATTAACTTAACCACTGTACTGAGAAGCATTTTATTGACTTTTGTTAAGGTTACCTAACATCCTCCCAGTTACTTTTATAAAACCAAATGATGCAGCGATGTGCCTTGTTGCTAGCATACCAACTCTCAAATTGGCCTAAACAGGTCAGGAAATACTTGACTGAGGTAATAGTAATGGTTTTATGATATATATAGTCTGCATGTAACTTTGTCATCATACTGGACTCATTTCTATTACACTGGAAAGTTTTGTCTGATCAAGCTGTCATCTTCATCCCAACTGAAAGCTTGCTCTAGAATCATTATCTGCATCATTTTTTAAACTTTACAGTTTCAGCACTGCAGCAATATTGTGTTGCAGATCTTAATAATAAAGGCTTGGAAGTAAGTACAGAGACTCAGGAAAGTACCTTGATCTGTCATAATTATTTTTTGCTCCAACATCTATTGTCAAAATGTTAATAGAAATATTACTTCAGGTGTATTCAAATGTATGTAACTTGATCCTTAACAATTTTTGTATAATTTTAGTTTTTTACTAAAATTATCTCTAAATGCACCAGCTGTAATGTTGCTTTATAAATGACTGCTTTCAACCATGACTTCATTTTATTCCTAGTTTAGTTTCACTTCATGTGAATAATTGGATTTAAACTCTGAAAATGCTGCTGTCGTTTTCTCACTTCTCACTCGCATTTGAGTTGATGTTTTCAGGACATGATGTGATCAGAATGTGCCTGTTTAAAGTGGTTTGTTTCATGTCACAATAAATCCATTTCAGTCTTCATCTGTATGATTCCCCAATCTTTAAAACTGCTTATGTCATTTTATAATGCTTCCTTCTTTTATCTCTTAATAATGAGGTCCTTGGCACATGAAGAAGGTTGATTTCTCTACCTGTGTTCCACAAGGTATAACTAAATACTGAAAGGTGGAGCTTTTTTACTGCTTGTATAACTCGTTGCGTTGTACTGAAGTAGACTAAAAATGGTTCCTGCATTGCTATGAAGGGAAGAATAGAGAGGCTGCTGTGCACAAACATCTTCAACAGCTTCAGGGCAGGAGCTTAGCTTCTAGACAGACCCTGCAGTTTTCACAGCAACTGCAGGAGCAGTTTGAGCATGAACTGAGAACAGTTAAGTCCTATGGCTTTGAACCTGTTGCTGCTTGTACCTGCTCTTTCTGTCTGTCTCTTCACATCAGCATTGCCCCAGTTCTCACATCTTTAATTATGACAACTATTTGGCCTTTCAAATCTGTCTGGAAAGTGTGAAAGAGGAATTTGGTGAATTTTCTTGGGCCACAGGTGCAATACTAAAAAGAGCGTAAATTGTTTGGAGTGGCAAAGGTCGTGCGGCTCCCCTTCGGGAATCTCTTACTCGTTCTCTGCCTGTAGAGGGAGACGGTCCTGGGACCTGAGCTTGTGGGGTCGTTTCTAGCGCTCGGTTGGAGAACGGACTGGGATTGTCAGTTGGTTGGACCAGGTTCAATTCAGATCTAGACATGAAAGTATTTTCTACAGAAACTGCAGTAGTATTTTGTAAGAATGTAGAAAAATCTATACTGAATGAACCTGTAGTCAAATGGAGGTTTGAAAACAAAATGGGAATAGATGACTATGTTGAACCTTAACTCTCATGAGAAATACAGGAAATGCATCATTAAACTGTGAAGACATGAGCAGTGCAAATATGAAAGCCATAAAAACTCTACGGCAACAAAACCAGCAGAAAAGTAATAGGCACACAGTCTGACTCGGAGGTGCTCAGCACTTCCATCAGTCATTGTCAGAAAATCCTGCGGCTGCTCGGCATATCCAGAACCGAAGTCACCAGAGGCAGTAGAAAAAGGATGTGGTTTTGGCAGAAGGTTTTAGGCCTAATTTTCAAAAAGTCAAAGAGCACTAAATATAATAACCAGTCAGGTGTTCTGCTATCTGCTGCATGTAAAATGTCTGGCATATTGCTGTATGAAGACTGCAAGCATGAGTGCTTTCAGCGCTTTCAGATTTAAGGCAACAACGTTCCTTTAAGTTTGCCACATACAACACTATCACGTCATTTGGAAAGGAAGGTGATCTGTCTTCCCCCAAGTATTGGAAAAGCGGAATTAAAATCTCTAGAAACAGGCTAAAGCAAACTAAATGAAGGCAATAGCAACACAATTTACATGGTCAAAGAAGAGAAGATGGAAAGCAGAAAACAACATAGGTGTGTTGTTAGATTTTTCTTACCCGTACAAAAGTTACTTTTTTACTGCAAAAAAAAAAGACATTTTAGGGCATTGGTAAGTTGGATGCAATAAAAGTGAGAAGTTCAGTCAAAATTAAGTGTTTTATATTACTGCAGAATAAAAAGCTATTAAGAAATATGTTTTATGTGTAAGGAAGATGTTAATTTCATCACTATTGCCCCAAGACTGATTATCCCATTCTCTCTCATTTCCAGCAACAGCGGGGAAAAAAAAAATAAAAAGGACACTTAGGACTTATTTCATATAAATTATAAATGTGTTAAGAAGCTGAATTAATATAAATTCTAATTCATATAACTGCTGTAGATTATTCTGCAGAAAACACTTTTGTCTCAGAAGTGCAGGCAGCTGTACTTTCACATGGGGTTTTGTTAAACTAAATTCACCTGTATAAGGATAAGCTAAAAGGTTATTTGACCTTACTCTTATGAGGGACTTCATAGCTTTCTGAAATACATGGAATGTCTTTGAAGACATATTTTGCAACTTGAACTGAGCTCAGAGTGAAGAAGTTAGTTTAAATTAAATACAGGAATCATTCATCAATACAATACATCATCTCAAGATTTAATAAAATTGGAGGAAGATAAAGGTATCCATATACTGAGTATTGATGAGAAAGACAAAGCTGGACAAAAGTATACACAAATCAGGCTATAATGCTGTGGCGAAGCTCAGTCCTGTTGCCCACTGAAGGGAACACTGGGTCTCTTCCATGCATAAGTGATGAGCTGAAGTAAACATCTTTATACAGCTTCGTACAGAGCAGCTATGAAAGCTGGAGAAGTTAGGCAGTCGGAAACATCCCCACTGCATCGTTGCATGCAGTTGCTTAGAGCTAGCCAACAAGTAAAAGAGTTGGCAAGTAGGTTTATGTTTGTAGGCATTGGTCTGCTTCCACGTGGATTATGTAGAAGGCAAACACTGACTTTTTTTGATCCGTGAAAAGGTGGTTATAGGAATACAAGGGGAGCACACTGAGCTTGAAAACAGGTGAAGGCATTTATTTTTTGTCAGTTTGAGCTGACAATGGAAATATTAATGTAATATTAGTCAGGATAGTAGCTTCTGCTAATAGACTAGAAATGTACCCCTGAGGAACAAGGTTATTTTCTTAAACATAACCATCACTGATGTAAAACTAAAGATTTTTGTAAAATAGAAGAAAATAAGCATTAAATCCATTCCTTATGAAAGCAAATAATTTCCCATTGCCTTTCCCTGGTAACTTAAATTTTTACATTAGCTTCTTACAAAACTTGGCTTTTATAAGTGTGACAAATTAGAATGACATTTGGTGCTGTTATGTTGCTGGTATTTATTGTTCCGGTACAGTAATTTCACCAAATACTCTTTTTAATCAGCATGGACATACATGGGAAAAAAAAAATTCTAAAGGAAATGAATAGTGATACATAGCAAATAATCCATATTTTAATTCTCATGTATGCAAGACCACATTTGCACTTAAAATATTATTTGAAGTTCTGAGGGAATTGTTTTCAATTGCCCTAATGTATTAAGCTATTTTGCTGTGGTCATAAGTTTACTGATGCCATGTTTTGTGATATGTTGTAGTTGTCTAGCAAAATTAGGATTAGAATGGCCAAATGGTTCATGTCTGTTAAAGTCAGTTTGGTTTGACAGGTCCATGATTACTGTCTGTTTGCAAGAGAAGTTAATTAATTTAAACTTTTTAATCTTTACAGCTCAAACAGGCAATGCTTCTTAAACCTTTGGAAGGCAACATTAGCCAAAATGCATTTGTTGGCTGATAACTGAATTTATTTTTAAGTCTCACTTTTTTAGCTGAAATGTTCTGTTTAGCTAATGCTGTAGTACTGTTTCAGTTTATAGTATATATGAATATACATTCCATATTTTATATAGTATTTTACTTGGCTGTTTTCAGACTAGTTTTCATCTTCATGTGATTGCTCATAAAATAGAAATGCAGTCAATATTTGTAGAATGCATGTGAATTTAAATAGATTCAGACTTAACAGTCTGCAGTTTTACAGCCAGACTTCCTCCCTCCGAAAGGACTGAAATGTTTTATCTGTAGGTTTGACAATTTTTTCTTATGTGCTTAGAAGTCAACTTCTATTTCCCGAAAATGCTTAATATTGTTAGGACATCTCAGCATACAAATATTTTGCCATCTTGAATACATTGACTGCTGTTGTTTCTCTGGAAGTTGCATGCTGCTGCATATGTTTATCAGAGTATTTTACTTGTCTATACTTATTTTGTAGGCTAAATCTACTTGCCCTGTGGGCACATGTACTCTACCAATAACCATGTTAGTGGAAGAACGGGACTTGCTCCTGTTTTAACACGTGGCCCCCTGTAAAAGATCACTAACTCACAACTGCCAGCTTGAAATGTTCATGTAACTATTTACTTCAGGCAGAAGAAGCTAGTTTAAGTCTAAAAAACAGCAAGTCTTTTCTTCTGGTTCATTTTGACTGAAATAAAAGTAGTTACGTTTTTCGGATACTATTACTGATATCTAGCCCAGAGAGGGTGGTGCTTGCACAGGTAGTACGGATGGAAACATTTTGCTTTCAACTTTAGACAGTATTCTCTTCAGAGCAAGTGTGAGCAAGCAGAAATGATCTGAAGTCTTTCAGTGAATGCCTTGCACAAAAAGGGAATTTAGGGAAAGCTATGACTGACACAATGTTATGTCAGTCATGTTTAAGCACTCCCACTGAGTTCAGTGTGGAGGTCTTCACAAATATTAATGTCATAATCTCACTTTAAAACAAACATTCAGGTCATGACTCCAAGCATACATTAAATGTTAATATTGTGATAAAAAGAAGCCTGTGGTTATCTTGCTAAAAATTATTTGTAGGCAAATATGATGTGTTGAAAGCATAACATTTTTAATGCCCTCAGATGATTGGAACAGTTTATAATACTGTTCCTGCAGAGCTAAAATACAAAGTAAAATGATCATAGCTAATGTGCCCATAAATTTGTGTAACAAAGATTGTCCCCACCAGTAGGTATAATGAAAATACCACCAAAAGTATGTAAAGACTTTCTATTACTTCAGTAGACTAAATATAGATTTTGATGTAGCTTAATTTTAATTTGTTTTATATTGGTGAAGACAGTGTAAAGGGGACTCAGGGAAATAATTTAAATGATGTGTGATGCCTTTTCTGGCCTGCAAAGTTTAAGTGTAGAACTACTACTACACAGCATCATTTTATCTATAGGATAGTTTGGACTGTTTATTGCAAAATTGTATTAAATGGCTTTTGAAACTAGATAAAATTGGAGAAGTTGGAAGAATGTTTGAGTTGCTGGTGGAGATTTTGCGTCTTTGACTTAGGATTCTTATCATATGCATAGCTTTCATTTGTCTATCTCTGTCATTCTCTTAAGTTCTTTGTTCTACAGAGTAGGATCCCATTTGATAGGAGGGGGGTAGTATTTTATTATTCAAATCTAGAAGATTTATAACCAGGAAAAAAAAAATAATTATAGACTTTATAACTTCCATACATCACTATTGACTGAGTTGGTCTTCCTGTAATCTGGTAAAATATGATGATGAAGTGGTTGGGTTTTCATTCTGTGTAGCACTCACTCAGCTAATGAATATAGTATTATTCTAGTTAACAATAAATGTGCACCTCTCTTCCTAAAATACTGTATCAGAGAGTATTTACTTGACTTTATTGGTAGGATCAGGCTGTAATCAGGAGAGCTGATTATCTGGCAATATACTGGCTTTTTCATTTAATTGCATTGTTGAACACACCCAGTGTTATGACTTTCACAGAAGATGTATCAGTCAGGAAAAAATCTTAGAAATCCTTCCATAGAACTGTGCAACATTATCTATCCAAATGCTGTACCTAAATGCAAAATAATATTTAAAAATAAGCTATACAAAAAAAAAGATGCATGAAAATGTTCATCTTTTAATGTTGGATGTTGGAAGAAAAACTTGCTGGAAAGTATAATTAGTATTTATACTTTAGATGGTCATGACTGGAAATGGGGAAGTTGCATATACTACCTCTCAAGAATTTTTTTTATTTTTCATTATCAAAGAATTATAAACAAGCATTTGAAAAATAAAATGTTCTTTAACTTTATCTTTGAAATACTATGTACAGGAAAGATTTAATGGGCAGGTAGATTAAAACATGTCAGATTATTGTGTAGATTTCTTTAAAAATTGTTAAAATGTTCAGCTCTAGCTAGGCTGCTCCAAAAACTAGCAAAACAGGTTGTTCAGTGCAGGATTTCTTATTGTATGTAAGCTTTCAGTTTTCAGTCCTGGTGTTTGTCAAGTACATTGGTAATATCCAGACATGTTAAGATGATTATTATTCAAAAATATTTAAATAAAAAAATCTTGAATAATATTTGTCATGACAGATGAAGCTTTTTCCATTACAACTTAATTGTGACTTCAGGATCAGCTATTAGCAAAAGGAGATGCATATGTTTTGGCACCATTTTGGTAAATGCTGAGCCTGGATTTTCTTTCCTTTATCTTCATTGTGTGGAAGGAGGAGTAACAGTGAGCTGCCATCGATCTGTGTTGGCATTGTTCTAACATGCTGTGCTCTGTCACAGCAGTGTTTTCCATAAGATAGAATACAATTTCTAGGTTCCTTTCTTTTGCCAGCCAACCTGTCTACCACCTGCTGAAGTGAATTAAAGTAAGTGTAGTGTGAACTGAGTTAGCTTTGCATCCACCTTCTGTTCTGCCAGTGACTGGATGTGATCATCAAGGTCATGTAGCCTCAGCTGGATTTTCAGAATCAGTTTGCTAACAGGAAGGTTAGACGCAAGTGTTCAACTGCTCATCATGCCTCTGGGAAAGAGTTCCAGTGATTTTTAGGCTCATTTGCATATGGTTTTGTTGGAAATGTAGATAATTTCCAGTCCATCAGTGCTGATAGACTGTTCCTTCATTCTATATATTAAAAGATATTAATATATGGAGGACTGATCCAAATCTGTTCACTAACATTTTCTCTTTGTCTGTAGAACTTAGTTTTTGCATTTGTTTAAAGACCAGGGTTTTGAATCTTATGACTAAAAATTAATTTGTGTGAATCAATTAAGTGAAATACTGGCTCTTTTGACAAAACTCACATTTAATTCTGAGGCCAGCACTTCAGCACTGAATCTTCCCTTCTGAAAGTTATAGTAAGCTTTCATTGAACTTTATATACTTCAATAGGATACAAAAAAGCATCAGGGAAGTTAAATATTCTTGGAGTTGTCTTTACATTTTGGAGGAAATAGGTCTGTGAATTTTCATTTATTGGGTGGGAGTCAGATTCCATCTTTCAGATATCTCTTTGGAATTGTGCAATAACTTGTATCAAGGAAGATTTAAATATACTAATGTATTTTCCTTCACTCATGAGCTATCTAATCATTCTCAATGGCTGATAAAAGCTTCTACCTTGCAGCTGGCATTTCCAAATACAACTTTTACTTTCAAGATATAGAATAGATTATTTTTATCCTTTGTCTTTTTTTACCGGAAAGTTAGAGGATAGCCCCTAAAGCATACGATTTATGGAGGATGCTCTCTGGGGGCAAATCAACATGCATACTTAGTGCAAATTTAGACAATTACAGACATCAGTGAGCATACAATTTAAATTAATGTACTAACTGAATTAGTGAAAGTGTGCTGGATCTATCTTTCTGTGGCCCTAAGAAAAAAAGGAACTCATTAAAATGTCCTGCATTTAAAACCTCCTGCAGAGCTGTCATAATATGCAGTCTCTCAATGCCTACGTGAGTTTAAAAAGTAAAACTTTTTTTAAGTTGCCATTTATGTTCATCTTCAGCCTTTTTGCTATAATTGAAGATTGGTTGTGGCCCTTCCATAGATGCTAAAGCTTTCTTGAGCTCGTGAATTAACTTCTCTTGAGTAAAATCTCTTCTCTGCTTCCAGTCATGTTCAATGTTTGGACACGTTTACTATGGCTACATGTTTTATCTGTTGATGGGTCAGGGTGCAATTAAGCTTGCCTTTCTAGCAATTTTTGTGGCACCTGAACTCAGCCTAGCCTATCATGCTAAGACCCCTTCAGGTGATCAAGTCATAATCATTGGTGCTGGGGAGACTGACAAATTATGACTAATACATAGATATATTAAAAGCAGATCTACTTAGCAATCTATCTCGAGAGAAACCAGGACAAGAGTAAGGTGTGTTATTAACATGGTGCAGTTGCAAGTGATGTCATAGCATGTCTGGAGAAATGAGATGACTGTTGACAGCCTGTGTCCATTAATTGAAAGCTTGTGTCCTGGTTTTGGCTGGGGTAGAGCTGATTTTTTCTTAGTAATGATGACAGCTTGCCAAGTTTCCTCAGCTGTTGCCATTATAAAGAGCTCAGTTAGTATGAATTAATAAAAGCATTTATCTTTTATTCTCTGTATTGCTTAGTGTTAGCTATTACTGAGATTAAGAGGAAAATAAGTGAAGAAATTTAATAAGAAATTAAGGGAGTCACTAAGTTTGTCTGTACAATATAGATAAATATATAATATCTGTAGTGGAAACACTAGATCTGGGAATATATTCCCTGGACTTATAATTATACATATACTCTAATATAAGAAGATATAATCTATAAGAAGGTATAATCTATAAGAAGATGACTGTCCACTAAATCAACCAGAAGAGATGCAGTTAGATTGATCAGAATCACTGAGGTTGGAAGGGGCCTCTGGAGGTTATCTAATTCAATCACCCTGCTTGAAGATGGTCAACTAGAGCAGGCTGATCAGGGATGTGTGCAGTCAGGCTTCGAATAACTCCAAGGATGGGCACCGGCTATCTGGTCAAACGTTTGACCACCCCTGCAATGAAAAAGGAAATTTTGTTTGTTTGTTTTATGATCAGATGGAATTTCAGTTATTTCAGCTGTGCCCATTGACTCTTGTCCTTTCACTGAACGCTGAGATTAGTCTGGTTCTATCTTCTTTATTTCTTCCCATCCAGTATTAGGCTCATTGAGCATATCCACTCATCAGGTCACTTGTGTCAGGAAGTTGTTACTGAGTGCTCTAGGGAATGCTTAAGCTCTGCTGTGATGCCCCTCAAGCAGGTATTCTGGTGGTTACAGTTCCCCTCGAGGACCAGAACCTGCAAATGTGAAGTTCCTTCCCTTTACCCGAAGGCCTCATTTGCATCTTCATTCTGATCAGTCCACAACAGACACTCACAGCAACGTTTCTATGTTGGTCCTAAACGAGGCAGCTGAACACGCTTAGTTTTGTAAAGATTGTGATATACAAAAATCTGTGATATTTTGACTAGTTCTGCAGTGTTTTTTCCAGAAGTGGTTTAAGGGAAGGGATTTAATCAGAAAATCAGGATTTGATTTTAGTGGCTATTTAGAAATCAATTGTGTTTTTTACTTAAAATTCACATTCATTTGCTTGGCTATTATCTTAACTATTACAAAGCACTGTTAAGAAATTTGTCATGTGTAACTCA
Organism: Athene noctua; assembly: GCF_965140245.1. Lineage (NCBI taxonomy): Eukaryota > Metazoa > Chordata > Aves > Strigiformes > Strigidae > Athene > Athene noctua. Next base: position 34,496,260 of record NC_134043.1, on the reverse strand, counting down.
GCTTTTGCATTTGTGAACTAAAATGACCTTTTCTTGTCCCTATGGACATTAAGTGATAAAGGCAGTAGAATAGTGAGAGGGGGGAAAAACCCAACCTTGGAAGTAATCTTCCCTGAAACCAAAACAGTCTTTGAAATTAAAATGAAGAGGAATTTGCAGAGGAGAGTGCTAGATCCTTTCCTCCCACATCAGCTGCTTCTGAAGGGAGTCAGTAAATTATACGGTGTTAGTAAAGCCTTGGAATGCTAATGGAAAATTTCATTACATCGAGAAATTACTCCGTAGCAGAAGTAGGATTCCTGTCAAACGCTGCAATGTGTTATTTTTCTAAATCTTAAACCAAAGTTTCACTACTGTTAATGTAAGTTTTAATCAATTAGCCTTTGAGTTATTTCCTTTGAGCTAATGTTGGTATGACTAATGAAATAAGAATTTGGAGCTTACTGTGCATATTTTCATTACTTCTCAAATCCACTGGCCACTGTTGGCTTATTTTAAAATTCAGATAGATATGTATTTTCTCCAAATGTCAATCTCATTTCATCCAAAAATATGCCATATATCCTCATAACTTGAACACCATAATGCAGAAAAAACTATGTGAAAATACAGTTTCAGACTGTGGTTCAAGAAGTCATTGCATGATTTCCTTCCTTTTAACACAAAAATAAGATGAGATAAATGAATATCCAAACAGATGCTGCTTTTTCTTTTATTTCAGTCTAGTTGAGATACTTAAGCTTAAGGACATAGGACTGGTTTCAGATTTAGACCTTCTTTTATTGTAGAGATTGCAATTCTATTTGTATGTGATTTCATTCATGTTGTAATAATAGGGCTGTCAGGACAGACAATTATGCATTTATCACACGTATGTATTTAAATCAGTTTTGGTTTATCTTTTCCATAGTAACATGAGAATGAAGTTTGAAACATGGAAAAGTAGTAAAGCTCTGTAATGGCAAAATAACCCAGACACCCATTCTTTTTTCTCATATAAAGAAAGCAAAAAGATTATTGTCACTTGGTAATTTCAGTCTGGAGTAACTACAAGGAGATGCTAATTTAAATATGACACTAACACAATCACAAGACCTAATATAATTGGATTCTGACATACTTGAAGTAGGTAAGGCACTGAAAGCTCTGTATAACATAAGAGAATTGTGATGTGAAGCACAGGAGGGGGATCTTTGTCTTACTGTAAAGACCTATAATAAGAGCATTGTCTTATTGCAACTACAGACCTGAATCAGAGGGATACTTAGATTCTGTATAAACAATAATGCTGAAAAAATATAGTAGGCTTACAGTATAATGATGTGAATATAGATGTGGGTGTGTGCACATTAAAAGCTCTAAGTGGTTAGCATTTGTTTCTTTGCTTTTAAAAAAACATACAGAAGTCAGTTTGTTACCAGTGAAAAAAGCTGCTGAAAAGCATTGCTATTTTTTTACTAAAAACTGGTAAATTGTGTTACAAAGAGTTGAAGGCTGGTGTTTTGATATAAAGTCTGACCTTCCTCCTTAAATGAAGACAACCTTACTTTTCTGGTCAACTGCAAATCCCACAATAATGAAAGGATAGGAGAAGACACTTAAAAACATGAATCCTCAGTTTCATGGATATTTACTACTTTAAATTCTGAAATTCACCATTTTAGTTTTATGAAAGAAACAGAATTGTTGCTTAGCTTTTGGATAGGTGCCATCAGTTCTGCTTGTCAGCATTGGCAAAGCTACCTGTCCAGAGCTGGTGGAGTAAAGTGCTTTTAAAGTAAATCAAAAGCTCAATCTTACCAGCTCTGATTTTAATATATATTTATGGCTTTATCTAAAGGTTGTATTCCAAAGTTACAAATGTAAGTAAATTGTAGGCATTACTTAAATGTTTGCCAACAGACTGAAATGTTTTATCAGTGACTGAAACAGACACTTGGGCTTGAAATTAAATTGAAATCATGTCATATACTGTGTTAAGGTTTATGAGCAGTGCCTATTTTGATCTGTTATTTAAACCTACTGGAAGATTTATTGTTCCATTGTTTAAAACCGACTTTGCAGAGTTTTGTCAATAGATATTACATTCAGCTTCAGCCAATATTCGTTAATCCATGCAGAGTGACTGAAGTTATAGACCTGTATCAGGATCAAAAGCATTCATTAGCCTTTGTTATAGCCACAGCTGAAACTCTCAAATTTAAACTTCAGTTTAAAATGTTAGTAAAATTGAGGTTATGCCTGAGGAGAACCCCACTCTGGTCTACTTTTCTGTCCACAGTTACACTGTTATTTACAGGCTCCTGAGACTCCCTCTCTCTGCATTTATGTATGATTTGCATCTATATGGTGTTCTCCAGTGTTAAAGTAGAAGATGAGGCTAGAAAAAGTGATTTTATGCAATTCATGAAAATCTATCCCTTGTGTTTCTGCTCTTTTTGCACCAACTTCTAGATTCTGCCCCCCCCCCCCTCATTATTTTTACTGCTGTAGGTGTGACTTCACCATGTTTTATGGGGCTGAACTTGCATGATCCAACATTTTTTCTAAAGTAACAAGAATGCTGCAAAAGTCTCTTAATTTAATGATAGTGATTTCAATCAAAAGATAATACATTTGATTTAGTGAGCTCTAAAACAGCCGAAAAGAAATTTAATATTCTTCTTGTATAAATATGAAAAGTATGTATTTGGGCTCATGTATTGATGTTGTTTTGTCCTGTGATGTAAATAATGGAAAGTGATTGCCTAACTAGTGCTTTTCCTAGCTGTGCTCATGAGAAATCTCCTGAAATGAGCTAACGGCTCTAATTATGGTACTTATAAGAAAATATTAATTAAAAAACTGAAAATTGTCTGTCAAAACCAAAACCCACTGCAATTATGTGCCCATCCATCATCATCACTCCTGAAACTTCTGTATAGTTGCTTATATAAGTTTTTTGCTTGTTTATAAAAGCTGGATCTTGCAAGATCTCGAATTAAGATGAAATAGATTTTACAGGGGAGGGGAAAACAAAATTCCCAGAATAACTTATGCCCATATCTTTCCTCCTAATCTGCAGTATTTCAGTCCTTTGCTGAAGTTCAGCATAACTGCACAAGTCTCTTCCTCTTCTATTCTGCAGTCATGCAGTAGTACAAATGCAATGTTCTATCCCTCTTCCAGTAGCCCTGCTTTGAAAAGAAACATTGAGCACCTGCTTGAAAGGAGACTTGCAAAAAACCCACCAACACAAAAATACAAAAACCCCACATATATTATGTAGAGTCACCCTGTGCTTTTAAAAAGGCTTGGTTACTGTGGTGTGACATTCTGATATCATTGGTTTGCATTAATGGTTTCTTAATGAGATTGGGATTTCTGAAATTGCAGTGGCTGGGGAAGTAACTCATAACAGTTTAGAAATGTCTGATTGTTCAGTGCTGTTTTACATTTACTGTTCTCACCATTTTATGAAATCCCACTGAGATTAATTAGTGTGAGGGATAAGAAAGGGCAGAGAAGACTTACAGACCTTCCATCATTGCATTCAGTACCACTGGCTAAAAGCATCCTCTTTACCACAGGGGAAATTTATGTAATTTGTCTGAATACTAGGTGTTTGCAAAGTCTTTAGGTTGTTTTCTACGGGAGCTGGGGTCTTGCTTGCACAGACAATTAGTAAAGGTAATACCTGATGCAACTATTGGTGTGGATTTGTCACTTTAGCTTTGTTAATATAACCAAGTAATCCAACATCCCACAGAATCGTTATTCCTTCTCCATTCTTCTTTTTCTTCTTTCTGAGACACAAACACAGGTAGGTGGCTAATTGTGCTGCTGAAAGACACTTTCCATGGTTTGAAAACTGGGCCACAGAAGAGTCAAATAGCAAATCTAGTCTTTCTGGTATGACACACATTGTACATGTTACTACAGCAGATGTGTACTTACACTTTATTTTAGTATGTAATTAGAGATGCAAGGGCTCTGGTACATTGGTAGTGGAGGCCATCAGTATTGTAGAGGATGTCTTAATATAGTCATGCTTATGTGGAAGATAGGTATATGATTCCATACTGAGCTTCAAGACTATTGGATCTTTAGGTCTGTGCCCTTGAGTCTCTTGCGCTGTTTGTGAACCATGCAGCACGCTTCAGTAACAAGGTTAATTTCAGAGATTCTCTTTGAGGTTCAGTACATGCTATAGTGAAACACATCATCAAAGCTTCTTGCTTAGCTTGTGCTAGACCTTAAATTGCCTCCTCAAAGTTTCTGCAGGTGCTGTCACCAAGTGGGGTTAGAATTCAGGACAAAATCTTTCACAGCTTTTTCACCAGCTGGGTTTTTTTTGAGCCAGTATTCATTCTTGTATACTTACTAGTTGTCTTAACTAATCATTGGGCGCATCTTTGTCATATCCTGCCCACACTTTTGATCCACAAATGTGTTCTGTGGATTTTTGTTGCACCTCTGAAGACTTTCTGAATCTGTTCTGTCTTTAGCTAGGATTTGACTAGAGCAGCAAGGATTATATTGTTTGTGATGTATATCGTAGAAAGGCTTCCTGTAATTGTCAGAGGTGGGGTAGGAAAAAATTTAAAAATCCAAATTGATGCCAAGAAAATAACTCATTATATGCTGGGTTTTAGAAATGTTGATTTTAGTTGATACACTTTCCGTTTTTCTCTAAAAAGATCACAGAGGATGTGATAGTCCATTGGGTTTCCTGAAGCTAAGTAGGTTGTCTTCCTTTCCATAGCTTTCCTTATGCAAAAAAAAAAAAATGCCTGGCATAAGTAGAATAAAATATTCATCTTAGGTAAACCTTTATCTAGAGTTAGATAAAATCAGCAGCAAGCAATTGTGATTATGTACTTGTATTATGTTATGATTATGTATTAATGGCGATCTGTGTTAGTTAATCTCTTGAACTTTAATATGAAAATTTCTAATTTTCACGTTTTAGCTTAAAACTAGTGAGGTACTCTTTTTTTTTTAATTTTATTTTTATTTTTCATCATAGCACCCTGTCCTTGTAGTACCCCAAAAGGACAAGTTAAGAACATCAAATTGATTCCTCTCTTGCTGGTAACATATCATGAGACATATAATTGCATTTCAGATACTATTTAGAAATCTGACACAGAGAAAGTTGCTAGTTGTGAGGGATGTGACACTGATACAGTATAATAATAACTGAAATAGACAGATGTTTAACAAATAAGGTCAAAAAAGTTTCAGAGACTACTCTGGTGTCAACATTTTCTCTTACATTAGCAGTTTCCCTTATTGTACTCCTTGCTATCTTTCTACTGTTAAATTAAAAATTTCTAACTTCACCTAAAATGAACTCCAGTCACACAAGTCATGTCAATCAGACTGTCCACAGAATCTAAATGTAGACCATACATGTAACTTCACTGAAAGTCCTGTATAGATGTCTTAGTAATGCTGATTCTGTAAGATATTTACGCTTTGCTTTCACAGCATCTGGAATGAAGCATGTGCTGACGTGTATTTTATGTCCGTCTTCTAGCTTTAATAATCCAGTAGTCACTGGTACTGAAGACAGGATCATTAAAGTGAATTATTGGTATAGATTGAGAGCAACTAAAGGAAATGTGGTTTTAATAAATTTGCTGTGAAGAAGTGCTTATCAGTTTTGACATGCTTTCACCAAATAAATGTTATACTTTAAAGTTCTGTTGTGGTCTGTTATAGTTTCCAGCATTTTTGCAAACAGAACGAAAGAAATGTCTGTTTCAGCTGTTAAGTTTTTTCTTATTTTATATAAGCTTTGATACTGAAATACTTGAATGTAGGCAGAATCTGAATAAAATAGGCAAGCGCTTTTTTGAAAATTAAATATTAAAAAAACCCAAAACAAAATATGGCTTTACTGTGAAAGCTTTGTTTCAAAAAATTACTTATGATACATAGATGCTGTGAGTACAGTGTGAATACAAACAGAATATTTAGTTGTGAGCACAGACTTAGGAACTTCAGTGAGAGCTGAAAATGGTTTGTTGTTCTCTGCCTCAGACAGAGCCCCTGTGACACACCTCAGGTGTCTTGGTGGGCACCACCAGCAACTCCCATTGCTTTACTTTGTGTTAAGTATACCAATATGTATACCAAAGCAAGCAAGTCTAAATATATGCACTTTCTCCAAATATTGTATATCTGAATGCTAATTCTTTCTCCAATAAATACTCAACTATTTCTATCTAATAAGATGCTATCAGGATAAAAGACTGAAATGAGTTGTTTTGTGGTGTCTTGCTGAAGGCAGCACACTAGCCTTGGGCACCGATTAAAATTCCCCTAGTAGAAGGCAGGAACTGAAACCAATTCAGTGTGTGTGGCGGTTACCATAAAGAGTGAAGTACTGGATAAAGGAGCATTGTTAGCTCCTTTCTTTCTCATTTAGGTTTGCTGAAGGTTTATGAATGAAACTTTCCCCTCTGAGATGTTTTTCTGCCTTTTTGCAAAGAAAAAGGCACTTTTCCCCAGAAATCTTTAGATTTAATGATGAATTTTGCTGCTAGGGTACTGCAGACATTTTAACATTCTCAGGCTCAATCTCACTGTAACAGCAGCACTGAATTATTTTGTCACTTTGTATGTTAGTGAGAGCTAGGATCTAGTTGGAATTGAAATTAGCTGCTGTAGTTCATGGCATTCAATTTTTCTAGTCCCCTCCTCATGAAAATATGTACCAAGCTTCTTTCAGACTTGCACTTTAGTACTTAAAGAATTTTCTTATAAATAGCAATGTAGCTCTTTCAGGCATAAAAGGAATTTATAAATTCCATGAAAGAGGATGCTTTATCACTGATTTTAAATTTGCTTCTGGATATCTGCACCAGGAAGTGCTTTCTGTCCTCTACTGTGAAGCGAAGTGAAACTAGTAGCCACCCAATTTGATTGAATAGCTTATTTTCCTTTCTCCCATGCTCTTACTATTACTACTTCTATATTTCTCCCACTTTTTTATTTTACTGATTTTGCTTATTCTACTACTTTTTCTTTGTCTATGTTCTCTGCCTTTGAGTCTCCAGGTATCCTGCAGACCTGGTTCAAAAGCTGTCAATTCAGCAAAGCAAAAAAGCACAAGGCAAGCTAGATCCAGTGGTTAATTACAGGATGAGCTGTCAGGATTTGTGAAATCCTGCAGTTGATGAAAGAGAAAATTATACTTAAAATCTGGATGGAAGCTAGAAAGTTCCAAGTAAATTTTCTGTATGTAAACAATAGGATTCCAGAAATAAATATCAAAATAAGTTGGGATACCTCAAATTCCATATTTTCCTTTGTTTCCTTCCTTCTCTTAGGCTAAAATGCCAACCCTATAGAGTTAGCTGATGGTTACCTATTGACTTAAGATTTATTTCTTAATCATTGAAAGTGCAGAAAAAATGTTTTTCAAATGTCAAAAATACTTTTTCTTTTTAAACTCTGAAGTTATTCTCAGGAATGTTACTGATATTATGTTAGAGGGATATATTTAAGAGTATATTTATGGAAAAAGATAAATATTATAATATGGAATACTGTATTTCATATAATAATAATTCTATGAGCTGTCTAAAGTATGAGTTTTAGAATGAACTAGAGCAGGACAATATGTAACTAGTTTCCTTCATCTTTTTCTTGTTGCATCTACTAGTTGGGAAATTTGGTTTGTGTTAGTGGTTTTGTTTTAGTAGTTGGGAAATTTAAAGGTATTCCACAGTCTCAAAAGGTATCTTTTATTTCACAGTAATAAAGGAGGAGTGATCGTCTCAACAAATGGTTACTGGTAAATCACAGCAGACTTCACTTAGAAATCTGCTTTCTTTTGAGATATCTTATTAATCTTTGCTAATATTTTTCCTGTGGGACATGTTGCTTATCCAGTGGTTCCACAGAAGTACCAGCCATGGAAAACAGAGCTCTGAGAATTTTATGTGCTTGAGGATTAATTTATAGGAATGCAATCTATTCTGAAAAAAGGACAGTGTGTAACGATAAATTGAGACCAAATTAAATCACAGGTCCTTCCCATTGTACTTTTTTTTTTTCTTTCTGGTAAATAATCTATTACTAGCCTATTGAAACAAGAGAAAACGAGATTGTTTTCATCATAACTGTGAAGCACACTTGCTCTGTGATCAAAAATGTTTAATCTGATTTTTTTTTTCCCCCTCTATGCATTGGATGAGGCAGAGAAGAAACAGCTGTGGCTCTATTTAGGATAGGGGTCACAGCCATGCAGAGCTGGCACTATTTCTACACATTGGAATCAAGAAATGTGTATGGAAGTTGGGAAAAATGAATCACCAGAATTCTGAACAAATCTGGATGCCCATTAATGTTGCGATCCCCTCTAACAGGGCTTTTATGGATTGCTCTTCTTGTGTGGACCCAAGTTTAGTCTCCATGCCAATTCAGAGTCCCCAAGTGCCTTGTCAATCTTGCACCTCGTGTAGGGAAGATTGCAATCTTTGAGATACAGTGTGTCTAGCAGCTATAATGGACTACTTTAAAACACCTGTCACAGCATTTTTCTCTTCATTAAAAAAATAATTTTAACAGAGTGTAGGATTCTTGCATGATTGCAAGTGGAAGTCTGCTCTTTTGTGTATTGTATCCTTTGCAGTTTGCAACAAAAGCTTCCTATTAAGTATCTGTGAAGAGCATAATGTTGGAGAAAATGAAGATTATTAAATAGGATAACTTAAGTTCTTTCCAGAGTGATTGGGTGTAAAGACATAGTGTTATGTTTTCGTTACTGCTGAGCAGTGCTTACACAGCCAAGGCCCTTTCTGCTCCTCACCCCATCGGTGAGTAGGCTGTGGGTGTACAAGAAGTTGGGAGGGGACACAGCCGGGACAACTGACCCCAAGGGATGTCCCATACCAAATGGCATCATGCTCAGCAATAAAACTGAGCAAAAGGGTGAATCTTGGGGGCTGTTGTTCCAGGGCTGGCTGGGCATCAGTCAGTTGGTGAGCAATTGTTTTCATCTGCCTCACTGTCTGTCTTGAGTTTTATTTCTCTCTTTGTCATTTTCCTTTTCATTGCAACTTATTGTTACTATTTTATTTTAATTATTAAACTGTTCTTGTCTCAATCCACAAGTTTTCTCACTTTTACTCTTCCAATTCTTTCCCCTCCCTTTCTGCTGGGAGAGAGTGAGCAAGCAGCTGTGTGGTGCTTAGTTGTTGTCTGGGGTTAAACCATGACACTTGGAATTACAAACCATGACACCTGGAATTACCAGTACTAATTTACATTTTTCACACTTGCTTATTTGACTGTAGATAAGCTGTATTTTCAAACCAGTCTTTAACATAAGTAGTTAGAAAGTTCACTGAAACATAACTGCAATTCTGTGTGAACCTACAGTAATAAAAATTTCACTAGAATAATTTAAATAATTATCATTTGAGGCCTGTATAAAACTTCCTTACTACTTAGCAAGAAAGAAGTAAAACAGAGGTGAAGGTGTTTTCTCCAAATAAATTGATATAACCAAAGACTGAATTCTTTGACACTTAAGCTATTAAGTGTTAATTTGTTACCTCTGCTTATATTTGTTTGTGAAAATATGTTTATGACTGTGTTTTTGGTCTGTAATTGCAAATGTAAAGAACCTCCTTTACAAAAAGAAAAGTCCATTGTTTCATAAAACTCTGCCTGTTATACAAAATTTCTGAACTTGTCCATAGCAAAGGAGAAATGAGTATCTCTTTCAGAAAGGAAGAACATCCAGTAAATGACCTTCATTAGTCATCCATATCTGTTTGTCACTGCCAATTGACAAAAGAAAAATAACTTCTTGAGTGAAACATTAGGTAAAATTAGATTAACATTTGCCCCTCAACTCATTTAATGTGAGCTGCCTTCTTTACAAATAAAAAGTATCTGGGAACCCAGTGAACTCTTTTTTTTTTTTTTTTTTTTTCCTGTTGAAGGCGACTGATTCCAAGAAACCTATGGTTACTGTGGTGTAAGCTTCTACCTGGGTTTCCAAATGAACCTCAACTATAATAAAGTTTTCAAAAGGTCATTATGAAAATCCCTGAAAAATGCTTTTTTAAAACAAATATGTGCCGCAGTGAGTTATCATCTGCTTTTAGTGCAAACTGTCACTTTCAGATTTTCTTTCCATTGAATTTGTAACTCATAGCGAATCTGACACCTTCAGAATCAGGGGAGGAGTGATATTATTGCAGCTTTATCACTCTTTACCAGTGCCAGCAAAACCTTTCAAATTTAGGATAAATTAATGCTTTTGGAGTGAAATGCAAAATAGAAGCAAGATTTGGAAATACATGGTAATAACATGGAATACTTGTTGGCATGTCACCACAAGGAACTGTTTCTTTGTTGCCTTGTAGACATTCCTAGAAAGTACAGAAGTATCAGAGGAATATGTTGTTTCTATAATTTCTTATTTATGTGAGACTGAATCCTGCAAGGTCATGAGACAGAGGAATGTTTGAAAATAATTGCTGTATTTAAAATCAGTTTTGAATTCTGTTCAAAGAATTAGAGCAATCTGTTTTCTCTAAATTCCATAATATGTGGTAAAAAACCTGCAAAATATTCTGATGTCATGGGGGGGAAGACTGTTTTTAACATGTACACTTAACAAAAGTTCTCAGCACTTGTGGCACTAAGTCTTTTCTCTAGGTGGACTAATATTAAAATATTATATGCTTTCTCTTTCATTAAACTGAGTTTCCTTGTCAGCTTTTTAACAGAGCTGCCCCATGAAATGTCCTTAAAGGCCCTCCTGAATGTTCCCAAGAGCCCTCCACCTCACACAGAGCACTTGTGTTGGCAGCTCCTTTTGAAACACTTGGGAATGGGTATGTACTTAGAGATGTGACAAAACATCAACAAAACACACAGTGACTGTTCAGTGAGAGACAAACAGGATAGCATAGGCATGAATTAGGAGAAGGAGCTAGTTTCTATGGTGAACTAGAGCTTGGTTTCATCTGTACCAGTTACAGGTCATCTATGAAGAGTAAAATTAATCCAACCATGCTGTGTTGGGTTTTTTGGTTGTGTTGTTTTGTGGTGTTTTTTTTGGTGGTTTGTTTTTTTTTTTTTTTTTTCCTGGAGCATGCAGTGTTGGAAGCAAATCTACAGGACGAGAAAGGAGGAGGAAAAAAATTAAAATTTACTGGAACATGGAATATTTAGAATCACCAGAAGGCAAGGGAAAGTTCACTGTCAGAAAAAATGTACAATTTTATAGCTTTTGGAAGAGAGAATAAAAATTAAACTGGATTTGAAATCACTTAACCAGTTCAATTTGAAGACCTTTGTTTGAGATGATGTTACACACTTAACAAGCCCAGCCCACATATAAAATTCAAAAATTTCCCTTGTAGACTCAATCTGAGAAAGTAGTTAAGGTTTCTATGTGAAAGTCATGGCTAGAAAAGACTTGCCTGGCTTTGGGACAGAAACTGTGGGAGTTTTAGTTTTAGTCCAGCTCCCAGAGCTTTGCTGAGAGCTCAGGACTGCCAATCAACTAAGCTTGTGGCCAATTACTTAAGATTAGAGAACACTAGCTGTTCCTGAACATGGAAAAACAGTCACAATAGCTCTGGGGTTCCTCTGTTTGGGTAGCCCACAGTAGGCGTGGGCTCTGGAATTTGAGATCTGCAGAAGCACCCTGTGTAGGGTAGCAAAGAAGTCCAAGTTGTTGGTACTATGCCTGCATCCTCTTAAAAGACATCAAAAGCTGTATGCTTTTGCAATTTCTGATTAAAATTTGTTTTACTAGGTACTTTCTAAGCAGTTCTATCAAGAAATTTAGACTGGGGATGCAGAGTGAGCAAGAAGGGCTGACCAACTGGGGCTTTTATCATGGGGGTTTATTCTGTTTAAAGGCAGTAGAGGGAGGACAGAAAAGGTGAAGCAGCAGGAGGGGGGACAGGAAAAGAAAATGGAAGCAGAAGGTATAATATAGAAGTGAATAATGGAAAAGTCACACAACTGAATAAAATAAGTTGTTTTTTGTAAATGACTTAAGTTCGTTTAAACACTTGAATAAAGAATTGGTTTAACACTTGATCTTTGGAAAAAGTCACATTTTAAATGTCTCATTGAACAACCTAAAAGAAACTTGAATAGCAAAAACTGCAAGTCAAAATTAAGCTTTTAATTTATTTTTTTTTCTTGAGCTGTATGTTCTGTCTTCTGTTTATGGACATTGTGAACACAGACTGTTTGTTGTGCTATGCTGAGTGGGATATGAAGAATGAATGTAAAAGTGCACCAGTATTTAGTAATTTTTAAAAAAAAAATTTGATCTCCTTTATAGATTAAATGCTTGAGCCGTTGAGTATCTTAATAGCTTTTAACATTTGTCTGGGCTTAAATCTAGATTTAGGAATTAATTAAGGGAAAGCACTTTTCAGTTTGTTTTCAGAATTGGTATATGTTTAAGTTTCTAGCTGCAGTTGCTTTGGTTACCTCATTTCCAATCCCTGATGTTTCTGTATCAGACTGTTTCCCAGGATATATTATGGTCACAGACCTGAAGATGAGGGGAATTGTATACTTCCAGCACTCTTGGTTTTGAGGCATGTGGTTAGTGTCATACTTGCTCTTGAGTCATATACCATTAGCGCTGTTAACAAGACTGGCAACCAGCTCTTATTATGACAAAAGAGCAGCACCTGATTTTTCTAGCATAACTATTTAAAATATTACTCAGATTTAACTCTAACTCGTCTTTTTAAACAGTCAGCTTTACTTTTAATCATCTGTAGTTATAGGGGCATTTTGTAAAGGCATACCATGCCACCCTTCATAACCTTTCCTTAGTAAGACATTGGTTAGACCTTATTAGTCAATGGGGCTTTTGAGTCATAGCTTTTAAAAAATTTCTATTTTACAGCTTTTTATGCATATAAAACTGTAGATTCTTATATTTATGCTGCTTGGTAAAAAGCATAATATAGGTGTGGGTTTTCAAGTTTGTGTGCAATTACTACAGGGTTTTTTGCCACCTTCTAATAGAGCTGATCCAAAACTCAAGAAATTATTTTTCATGACTCAGTTTGTTCAAGTACAGAGTCAGAATTACTTCAAAGTGGTGAATCAGTCTGTATCTTTTTCAACCTTTCTGAATGTTACTATCTTTTGCAAAGTGGAAATTTTAAATGGTTTATTGTCTTACAGTAGAGTTCAGGGGTTTTTTTGCCTTTACCTGGCCAGAATTGTGCTCTCAGGCCAACAAATCACTTCTGATGAAAACCCGATTTTTAGCTTGAACCAACTTTGAATACATATAAAAATACAGCTTCTATGTCCATTTATCTGTTTTAAAATGATGAAAACTGGACTTTGCTTGTTTAAATAACTTAATAAGAGAACTTAATAAGAGAACATTTGTGGATCTCTGTATAACTTTTAGATATCTAGAGTCAGGGCTGCAATATGGCCGTAGATCATGCCCAGCCCAAAAAACTTCTATTCATTCACCTTCATGTAGATGGTAGAAGACATGATGCAAAGAGAAGCATAACTGTGTAAGACAAACGACTTTTTACTCCTTAAAACTGGGGCCCAAAAATGCTATTGAAAACACAAAATTCAACTGAGTGTCTCCTAAACTGCCAACCACACTGGGCCCCATTGCAGCTGCGCTGAACGCAGTGACTGCTCTTCTACTCCAGCCCAGCTGCATACATGCTGAAAGGTGAAAAAGCCTAAAGTTTTCCTATATAAGGAATGTGTAGAGCTGTCTTTTGTCTTTATGGTTTCAGAACAAAAATTAAATGGGTGAGGAAAGACAAATGATACAGCACAACATGAAAGCAAAATAGTGAGATGTGATATGGAGGAAACAAGTGTATGGAACATTGCTTCATTTATTCCAGTTTCTCATTCAAGTCTGTCTTAGTTTCCCCATTACTTGTTGCCTTATCAAAGCTTCAACCTGGCTAATAAAATGTGACTGTAATACCAAATTTCCATCTGCTGTCTCTCTGCTATTAATCATGGTTGGAAATAGCTGCAGACATGCAAGGTGTGTACAGTTACATCTTTCCACATAGCTCAACGTTACTGCCATAGATGATGGAGTGTCTGACAGGATAGCTACCCATGTGGCAGTTCAGCTGTTAAAGCCTTGTTTTCATTTACGCTACATAATTAATTTTCATTAATGTAGATACTGATTTCCATGTATTATGCAGACTCTGCATAAAATTAGGGCCCCTCTGTTGACTAAAGTATACCACAGTGCATATATCTACGCTTTGCATTGAAAGGTAAACTAGCAGCAAGGGGGATGATACACCTATGTAAGCCTAGAAAGCGTTAATGTTGCTCTTAGAAAAAGGAGACTACACCCTCATTAACATTGCTAAAGTGTTTCTAATTTGATTAGAGTCTTGAGCATCCACAGACTGGGGCTGCTGTAGTGGTCTCCAGTGTATGGGGGAATGTGGCGGAGTATTTCAGTCTTCTGAAAATATCAACTCTTTGGTTTTTTCTTACATATTTTTGACAGAACAAAGTGGCTGTGCTTCATTGCCCAGCTAGAAGGTAGAGGTTAAACATATAACTTTCTTATTTTACAAGGTTTTTTCTTTCATGACTTGGAATATCCTTTGGGATATACAGATGCTGGAAGAAAAAATCAATGATACAGAACGCTGGTGTTCTGCTTAGAAATTATATTTCTCTTTGTAAGATCCGCTGACTTCTGCTCTCATGGTGCTTTCAGAAGCTTCCTTTTCTCTCTGCTACTACACCAAATCAATGTCAAAATGGACAAGGTACAGGTTTACATACCTGTTGACTTTGTTCTTTTAGACTAATTCTTTATTCTGAAGACCAACTCTTGCCCCTACAATATCATTTGGATCAAGAAAGCCCTTTAATTTTTCCCCTGTTGTTCCTGAGTCAGAAACCTGTTTCTTGGGCCTTTCTTTGAAGGTCTCTAATGAAAGTTACAGCCTATTTTAAAAGTTAATGAAAAGCAAACAAGATGCTAAATTTACCAATAGATAATCTTAGTAAAACAAATCCTTTTTGGTTTACCATTGAGCCAATAATAGTATTAACTTTACAGGTAAGCTCAACTAAATAGCACTGAGAAATTATACAGACTTTTTAGGTGAAAAAATGTTTTCCTTGAGAAAAATCTTAACTGTGAAAAAATCACAAATAGAGATGAAGGATCTTTAGTCATATTTTTTTCTTGTTCTGATGACCTCTGTTTTCTACTTCCTTATTTCATTAATTTATTCCAAATTATATCCTAAGGCACTTTTTATAATCATCTCCTTCCAGAGTATGTTTACATTCTGCAGACCTATATGGATGGCTATCAAGTTTTGCTGTCAAATAACCAAATAATCTTATTTTTAGTTAAGTCCTTAATCAGTCTCTCCATAATTTCCTTTGTTCTTTTATTATCCAAGTCCAGTTTGCATATGTCCTGCTGTTAATGATGTGTAAAGATCAAAAAAGTCTAATAGTTGCAGGCTCACACAAGCTGCAAATTCCTTTCTTCATGTATTCTGACAGGTCCTAATCAGTGTCTTGAGTGTTGCTCAAGTTGCAAAGAGATGTTAAATTTCTCCAGACATGCTGGCAAAATCCTCTTCTGATTTCAGTTTTGTTTTTCATCCAGTTGCTTCAGCATGCCTACACTGCACCCTGAAGCACAGTGAAAGGATATACTAGATAATGTAGCATCAGGGGATGTCTTTGTGTTTGTGTCTTGGCATGAATTAAGAGTGAACTTTCCTGGAGGCTCTTGCAATCAACCCTACTTGTTGTGTTTTGTTTTTAGTGTTGTGTCTTAGGAGTGCATGGATAAGACTCATTTTAGATGAAACTAAATTGGAAGATGCACTTCGAATACATTCCACTGTTTAGTTGTCAGACTAGAAAAGAGCCATTCTGATGTAAAATAAGACAGTCAAAATGTGTGTAATGTGGCTGTCAGGTGTCTAGCTGGTACTGGACTATTTTGCTCCACAACCTGGCCTTTTTTGGGTTCTCCTGTTCCTAAAGTAAACAATGCCATGTAGTTTATCTAGATCAGGGTCTAATAAGCATGGTAACATCAACATGACACACTGCCTGGGCAAGGAAGCTGTGCAGGATTTATGTACTTCTGTAAAATTTAGCAGGCAAGTAGTTCGAATATAAGTTTGAGATTCCTTATTGATTCGATCCATGGTATATCAATACGAGTAGAAATATTTTATGAATATATAAAAATATATTACTAAGATACGGTAAATTTTAGTGATGTGAAAATGCTGGCTTGCTCATTCAAAAAATATTTTAAAAAATGTATTAGCTGTCTAGTCTCTAACTTTTGCTTCTACTTCTAAATACAGCTTTGTGCCTGTGAATATTCTCCATAGATGGCAAATGTGCTTTTAGAAAAGATATAGATATCATGCTTGTGCAGGGAGTACTACCAGTGGAAACATGAAACACAAATTTCTGATACTTCCTCTGAGTTGAGAAACTATGTCTAACTGAACTTCAATTCACTCAACACAAAATTGCAAAATGAGAGTTCTTGCAGATTTGATCTTTCTCAAACATTAGAGAAGCCACTGGATATCTCAGTACTGTCATGTGGGGTAAAAATATTTATTAACAGGACTCATCACCAACAAAATAAAAGAGGATGTATCTGTTTGATATCTGCCCAATGTTTTGCTTTATGAAGCACTTAATTAGATCTGCTGTTGTTGTAAATCTTCCGTATAACAATGTGTAATTTGTTCCAAGTAGTTCACAAATTTATTAATGCATTCAATTCAGCTGGCACTCTCTGTATCAGTCATAGTGGAGAAATCCATGACTGTGTCTAAAGTAATTATTTAGTTTAAAATCAATTTCACTGAACAAGTTGGGAACATAATTACAAAAAGAAATCCTTATAAATGATCTGTCAGGAGATGATTTGGAGCAGTGCTGGACAAACCACGGAAGTGAAGAATTTTGTCTTCCGAAATTTTGATCTATAGCATCCTCCTTAGCCTGAGTTGGTGCTGACTTTAGTCTCTTGCATCTGGTCTGAAACGGTGACTGATTGACGTTGATTGCATGATGCACTGGGAAAGGAAATTTAATTGAAGAGATGGTAACAGCTGTCCAAATGGACAGTTAGTTTTATGGTAGATGATAATCCAAAATTAAGGATTTTTAACATGTACTTCATAAGCAAGTTGTGAACTCTTTGTATACAAAAAGGATGTATAAACAGCAATATCGATATGCTGAATTGCTTTATTTTGATGTATTATTAAGCAGACATGAAAGTCTAGAAAAATTAATTGTCTTGACCTCTATTGCTTCTAAAAATTTCTTCTTCACATATTTTATAGTTACGACTGCTTTTGAAAAGTCTTTATTAAGGTTATTTGAAGGTCTTTATACTTATGAGCCTTAAATTAATAGCACATTTTCACTTTAAAAATTATGAAACAATTTTTTTGGGACCATAGGTGAACTTCGCTCCCATTTTTGGTGTACCATTTAGCTGATTACATTGTAATACTGTCAAAAAAGAAGCTGTCGTATAGATTTTTGAGCAAAAGACAGACAGGAGGAAGTTATATTTTTTAACCCTTTGATGTTTTTTCTTTGTAATTTTACCTGCTGCATGAAAAGCTTCCTTGATATTTGAAATGTGCTTCTGTTGTAGACATTAGTACCATATAATTAGACAAAATGTGGCAGTTTACCTGCCAGAAGCAGGAATGTAGGTTTCATGTAGGAGAAAAAGTACTTTTGGGACTAATAAAACTCTTCTCCATAGTTTGGAAAACATAAAGACTTAAATATATGAAGTGTTTGGCAAGACTGTATTTGCTAGTATTTATACCAAAAAATCTGAACAAAAATAATAATTCCTAGTTACCTTGGAGCTTGGAAGAAGGCTTCCTGTGCTCTGCAAATAATATATTTTTTAATATATGTATTTTATTGCTGAAAACCCATAGATTAGTATACCCATCCACCTTCATGAAAATGTTAATGATATATAAAAGCAGCTGAGCTAAACTGAAATACCATCTGTATTTGGGAGTTTAGAGCTGTGTATATTTGTGAAATTCATCAAAAATTACTTTTTTTTTAGTGAGATTTCAAACATTCAATTCTTTGTCACGGTTGCTCACTATTCTCTAAGGAAATATTGGCATGAAACATATGCAGACCTTTTTACTACATTTGATATTTTTACCAAAGAGGTACTAGATAGTTATTTTAGCTTACTGGAAATGTGTCTACTTGGGTTCTATAAAATTTTGTATAAACAATAACAAAACTTTCAGTTTAGTTTAAGATTTGTCTTTAGCTGTCACTACTAAATACTGTATCATTATATAGCATGAGGGAGAAAATCTCGTTTTTTAAATAACTTGTGTAATTTCAGCAAAACATGTTCAAGAACGTTGTTCACTGACATGACGCAGAACAACCAAACCCAGCTAGTTCTGGTCCCTTGCTATTGGGTTCAGCCACAATACACTTCTGCATAGAATATTTTTTTTCTACAGAAGCCTAATTTTTCCCCAAATATAAAATATGGTCAGTGTTTTATGTCTCATAGAATCATAGAATGGTTTGGGTTGGAAAGGACCTTAAAGATCATCCAGTTCCACCCCCCAGCCACAGGCAGGGACACCTTCCACTAGCCCAGGTTGCTCACAGCCCCGTCCAGCCTGGCCTGGAACACTGCCAGGGAGGGGGCAGCCACATCTGCTCTGGGAAACCTGTGCCAGGGCCTCACCACCCTCACAGGGAAGAATTTCTTCCTTATGTCTAATCTAAACCTGTCCTCTGTCAGTTTAAAACCATTACCCTTCATCCTATCCTTACCCTCCCTGATCAAGAGTCCCTCCTCACCTTTCCTGTAGTCCTCTTTAAGTACTTCTCCAGGCTGAACACCCCCAACTCTCTCAGCCTGTCCTCACAGGGGAGGTGCTCCAGCCTCCTGATCATCTTTGTGGCTTCCTCTGGACCCACTGGAGCAGGTCCATGTCCTTCTTGTGTTGGTGCCCCAGAGCTGGACACAGCACTGCAGGGGGGGTCTCACAAGAGCAGAGTAGAGGGGGAGAATCCCCTCCCTCGCCCTGCTGGCCACACTTCTCTTGGTGCAGCCCAGCACACGGTTGGCTTTCTGGGCTGTGAGCGCACATTGTTGGCTCGCAGTCAGTTTTCCATCCACCAGTACCCCCAAGTCCTTCTCCTTGGGGCTGCTCTCAACCCACTCATGGCCCAGCCTGTATCTGTGCTTGGGATTGCCCCGACCCATGTGCAGGACCTTGCCCTTGGCCTTGTTGAACTCCATGAGGTTTGCCTGGTCCCACCTCTCCAGCCTGTCCAGGTCCCTCTGGATGGCACATCCCTTCCCTCCAGTGTGTCAACCACACCACATGCTTAAGCATGATTTGATGCTGAAGGGAGAACATAACAAATAAGTTATGAAACTTGTGAGAGCAGGAAACCTTCTAGTGCAGTGAGGTTTTTTACAGATCGAGTGTGACATGACCATAGTGGGTTACTTCAGCCAAAATAATTATCTATGAAATCTCTCAATTCCCCAGTAAATAAAGGAAACAAGATGAATCCCCTTAATGAAAGGGAGGATATTTGATTTACAGCCACGATTTCCAAGAGTGAATAATAATTTGAAGTATTTTGTAGTGCACGAGAAAGTCTGAAATCTATCAAGAATTAGAATTCTTTCACATTTCTCAAGTTGTATATTGAAAATCAAATGTGCCCCAAACTGTTACTTGTTAATGAAAATCTTAGACTGCTCAATTCTTTGTAACTTACTGTGTCTAGTTCTCTCAAACTTACTGTGTAGTACCCCCAGGAGCCTACTATGTTCATTAGAAACTTTTATCTCATGTAATGAATATGCTAAATGCATTTTGTCATCTAGATCTTTCAAGTATCTCTTCAGATCTCTGAGTCAATGTACACCACTTCTTGATGACTGAAAAAAAAAAAAAAACAAAACCACCCCAAAACTGAAGGGAATAATTTCCTAAGAGATTTTTAGTAGAATAAATGGCAATCTGTGATGTCAAAGGCAGATACTGCCAAACATGCTATTGAAAATTCTTTGAAAGCATATACACTTGGAAGTGCAAATGAGTACTTATGAGATTTTTTTTAAAGGGTAGTTTAGTAATCAAAGATGCAAACAAGCACCTGACTAATTTGATATCACTGAGTTGAATTCTTTGAAAATCCTCTTTTCTGCCTATTTTCAACTTTGTCATTAAACAAGTCTACTATTCTTAATCAGACATTATACAATTACTGAAAATTCCCATTGAACTTACGGTGTCATAATGTAAGCAGGGAGAGAAGAATTTAATTCTCATTCCTACCCTGAGATAATTTTCCTCAAAATTATTGTAATTACAAAAACTAATATTATGCATTCTGTAGGAGAGAAATTTCTGTTGGCTCTAGGGAGCTATAAATTATGTACATGTCATAATTAGCAATATTAGGATGTTGCATTATTTATAAGGATAGAAACACTTCCAGTAACTTGACATCCAGGTGTTGTATGTGATGGTAAATATAAATGGAGTTATGTAATTGTTAAATCCCCAAGGGAAGGTCACAACTCGCACTTTCTGAGTCAATCTGGAGGAGTTAATTGCTGAAAATATTTGCTAATTAAAGGAAAATGTTCAATGGGGAAAAAAATCATGATTAAAATAACACTTTAATGTGAAAGATGATGAAAAACTAGTTAGCAACTTATAACAAAACTCACCTGATAAACACACAATAATCACACTCCCTTTTAAAATCAGCTTTGTATTAGACAGTGCTTGTAGGCTGGATATGATATGATATTTGGGTAGCAATTTAGGAGGAGGTCTTTCATTTACTCAAATTAGTGAAACGTCTACCAAACCTGATTTGTTGAAATATTTTGCTAACTTCAAGTTCATCTCAAAGAGAGTAGTTTTTAATCAAACTCCAGCTGAAGTGGAGAAAGGGATACCAGGAAAAGCTGCTTCTGGTTCTGAATTATTACAGAACTGATATCCAGTCAGTCTTATTTGCAACAAACCTTTTTTCTCAGTTTACTGTTAGCTTTACCTTCTGAAGCTGGAGCAATGTCAGACATGAAGTGGCATCTTTGACCCACTATATGTAAAGGAAATTCAGCAGTTTACCAGATTAACTGCCTAACAGGAAGAGAATTTCCTATATATATTTTTGTTTTGTTTTGTAATATGTTTATGCCAGTTCTCGAGTCCTTCTAAATTTTCATTATACGTTACTGTAATTACTGTAATTGCTTGTGGATTTGTGTATTTGCAAGGTAAGATAGATCTTAATTTTTCCAGTAAAAATCCTCTCATGTAGGAAGACAAAATGGTAAATACAATGAACATAAGTCTCAATGGTGTATTAAAATCGGGCAGGCTAGAGAAATATGTGTGTGTGTATATATATATATAAACCACATGTGAGTAGTTAAAGTTGAGATAAGAATTCACATGAATACCTGTTGAGATTCACACAGTAACAGCATGCTTGCTTATTAATTTTGCTTAATTTTATTAATCTTATTACCTTTGAGTATTCAAAAGCACAATTCAGTTTTGAAGACACATTTTCACATAGGTGATACTTAAACTTGAAGTTCATATAAATGCTTGTTAAACAAGATGGGAGAATGACATTTTGCCAGTTTGTACAGGCTGCCCTAAATGCAGAAATTATTGTGTATTAAAACTTACTATTTTAGAGTAAAGAGAAAAGCATATACTCTTTCCAAACAGAAAGACCCTTGTGATACCTACAAATATGAAGTTATTTTACAAGCTGAGTCTTTACGTTACTAAGACTCTCTGAAGCAATTTAATTATGAGTTGCAAAGTTTAATTTCTGCTTGGAGGCGTTTAACCCTTTCCCTCTTCCTCTGGCAAAGTGAACAAGCAGATTTTTTCACTTGCTTTTAAATTTAGCAAGGGAGACAGATCAAGGCAGTATTACAAGATTTCTGTGTGTCTTGCCAGTAGTGTGATGATGATGCTACACACATGGGAAAGCAGGAGGTGAAGGGGAGGGGTTGGGTAGAAATGTAATTATTTATTCCTGGGACTAATCATACTTGATTACCCATAGTACTATAGAGTATAAATCATGTATCCAGAGCATTTGACAGGCAATTTTAAAATTAATACAATGGTACAAAGGTTTCTGCAACTGGAACTGCGATCACACTTTGGGTTACTGTAAAATATTGTAAGCAAGAAATATTTCTGCCTAAAGAGTCTGCTAAGTTATTTTTATAACATTTCACACTAATAGTATAGCCGTAATATCTGTTTTGTTGTTCCTGAGCTATTTAAGCTTTTGTGTTAAGGAGTTCCTCTGTGTCCTATTGTTTTAAAACTATTTGCAATATCTGCATACAGGATTTATCAGTCCTGTGTTAGTTATGGTTGACACTAGGAGGCATTCAACCAGCAGCTATTGTGCTTAGGCTCATTTTAGCCAAAATGCTTATGTGTAATAATCCATCCGACCTTTACAGGAGCCTGTTGAACCTTTGAGCAGACAAATTGGAGGATCTAGTTTAATTCTTAGTGGTTGCAGTATCTTGAAGATTTGAGACCTGGAGTTTCATCCTCTTTGTTCATTCTGTCAAGACTCACTTTTCACTATGCTTTTGGGAGCGCTCTGTGTGGAACAAAAATAGATGGTATCATTTTTGCAGCTGTAAAATCAACACCTCAGTAGACTCTCTCAAATAAAAGGAGAATATGTTTTGACATGTTTTTCCTTCAGAATGTTAGTCTTTTAGTGGAAGTATCTTATCCCTTCACTATCATAGGAGTAAAACAAAAGTTCGCCCTGCTTTTCCTTAGTGAAATGTGTAAATAAATAGATTGTGGGGGAGCACTGGAAATGAATAAAGTCAATATGTATCTGTAGGTAGGTGTGCTTCTCTGTCAGTTAACAGAAAAATGAAGTCACTTCAAAATAGTTGTTTGCAGGGAGGATAGAATCAAATAATGTTTACCAGTTGTGACTGTTTGACATGACTGTTAACCCAGGTTTGGAAAGCAAAAGTATTTCTGGAAAAGCCCATACCAATCTGATATTTAGCATGTTTTAGGGCATGTATTCTAGATGGGTACAAACAGAAAATCTTGAGATGTTTCTGTAAAGTGGACATCTGCATTCCTAGTGACTACAGACATCTCCCAAAGCTATGCTTTTTTTTTGTTCCAACACTGTTGTTTGTGGTGGAAGGCTGAGATTTTTTTTTTTTAGGGCCACAAGGTTCTTGCTTTTTGTGGATTGAAAGATAATCAGTATGTGCTTTTTCTGAACTCAGAAATCAGAGTGTAATATGCTTTCAGTTTTATATAATGAAGTGATGTGGAATTCTTGCAGCACTTGTAATGTTGTTGCTTTTGATCTTGAGCCACTGACCTGGATTATGTGAATGAAGTAGGTCAAAAGGTTCGTTTTGCTGCCAGCCAGCTCATAGTGCATGAAACCTGGTTAGCTGATTCACTAAAATGAAAAAATCTTGAAGTAAAAAGAGGGAGAACTTGTGGCTATAAAATTCAAATTAACAAATTTAAAAAAACTAAATTGTTCAATTTACACTTTCTTTTCCTTTTTGGATTTTAAGTTTCCCTTTCAACAAAATCTATTGATGCTTCTACATAGCATTGTTCACATATTGATGCTTCTACCTAGGAAGTGTATAAACCATCTGTCTTCTTAAAAATACAGGAATACATTTACATTCTTTATATATCTTTTTACATAATATGGTCTCTACACATCATTTTTTTAACATATTTTTTATATTTAATTCTTTGACTCTTATTTCTCTTTGGTCGTTCTATACCTCCCCCTTTTGTAAAGGATATTTTTCCTGAATTTGTTGAATTTACAAAAAAGCTTTCATAGATTTCATTAAAATACAGCTAAGCTTTACATGTGGTCAAGGTTTAAAGACACTAGTAAGCTTGTTTCTAAACATGTTACATCAGTACAGTAATAAATTGTGAAGTAAAAGCTGGCAACCAGGCAAGATTTCTTCAACAATTTCTCAGGTCATGAATTGCCATATAAATACTAGGGTTCCCCTGGAAAGCCCTTAATGTAACAAAATTGATTTATTTTTTTTCCTACCATCTTAGGTGCACGCACCCTAGATGGATCATTTTTATGGTCTTTGCATTTGTTTAAAGTTCACATAGAAGAGTATCTGCATGTACACATTACTAAAATATCAAGCTGTACGTTTGTTCATGGCCGTGCACGCTACATTTCATTGCAGTTATTAAGGTGTCATAGTCTGTAAGCAGCTAATCAGGTGTTGATTAACAGAGTCGATGCAGCCCATTAAAAATGAGAATAGAAAGGTCTGCGGAGGCAGTGATAAGCAGGTTTTCCTTACAAAATGGCAGTGTGAAATAAAACATCTCTCCCAGGATTGCTGTTTGCCTTCCTAGCAATGGAAATTAAGATATGAAAGCTGCTGGGCTGCACTCTGTACAAGGTGCGTTCATGGAAAAAATAGGACTTGTAGAGAGAGATGAAGCAAGCTTATAATTGCTAGGCTATTAGCCTAGTAAAGAGCAAACTGCCTTTTGATTCTTGTGATTGACTTATGGCTGGGAGAGCAGAGAGCTGCACTCTGGGTGTTTATCTTCAATAATAAGCAGCAGAATTAGTCCTCTGGGTTGGCTGTAGTCCTGCTGTCTTGTCAGCAGCTGACAGACACAGTGTAATCAATTTTGCAACTTTCACAAATTCTGGATTCAGTTTAGAAAATAAACATGAAAATGATCAGCATTTCTCTAACAGATGAAGACTGAAATAAACTTACTAAGCAAATTTAATAAACAAGGAAGAAGTATGTGCAAATATAGCACAAGTCTATGTATGTTACTGTTTAGTCTGCATCTAACACAGAGAGATAGCCTGAATGCTCTGTTAGTTCATCCTTTCTTAATCTCCAATGCAAGAAGGGCTTCCTCCAGGAGATCCTTGTGTCTGTTATTTCCTTTTGGATCTAAAGATGACAAGTCTTTTTCAGTACATAGAGTAGCTTAACTCATTGAGCTGTTCTGGTTGTGGAGTTCGTACCTCACTGAGTCTTATCTTGGTCCCTACTGATTTTGCAGTTTCAGGGGAAAGTACTTCTTTGAGTGATGGGCATACTGAGCCACTGCATTTCTGTAGCCCTGCAGGGTAGACAGGGAAGTTGGATTTTCGTCTCTCTTCCCTACATTATCTTGTTATGTGGCACTATTTGCTACTTTTAAGTATCACAGGGAGACTGATAGCTACCAAATTTTCCATCCCAGACTAGTGTTCACTGTAAGGACTACTTAATGAGACCAGGCATGTATTTGGTGTATTGGCAGCCAGAGAAATCCAGCCTGTTAGCTATTACATTTTCTACTGTGATACTCCCCAGTTCACGATGCCACACCATGTCCATGTTGGTGTTTAGTAGTGCTGCACCCCTGGACTGACTGCCAGGGCCTTCTTGCTAAACCATGTCTCAGGTTCTTACTGTAAATTTTTATTCCAGGAAACATTGCTCTGTGCTCTAGGTACTTCTTGTCAAGGTTGTATTTCTTATTTCTTAAATTAAGTGTAAAGAACAGCTCTAGCATTGATCTGGGGGAAGAAATACTGTAACTGGTGTTTTTGTCATCTGGATCTTGTCTGACAGCTCTGTTGCTGTGTCTTTTTGTTGCTCTTCTGTTGTCTGACCACATTATGTCCCATCTCATATCTGGTTGACGTGATTTTTTTGTTTTGTAGTTAAGCCAAACTTTAGCGAGTATAGTACAGAGATACCATTTATCTAAATAGAAATCATGACATTCCCTAACTCCTGTATGGCTATTACAAAGTCAACTATACAGACCACCTTTATCAAATTAGCCTGCCTAAAACTACTTTCACCCCAAATCCTTTATGTGGGTTAGAGATTATTGATGCTTCGCTTCTTGTGTGTAATACATATAATGAGATATTCTGTCAATACGATTTAGGTGGTCTTTGTAGAATATACCCTTTTATGCCCTTGAGCATTATAAGGTTTCTCCTCTGGAGTACCTAACATGAGAGGAATGCTTATTTCAAGTGACTAGCGCAGATTGTGCCCCAGTTTCCTGTATTGCAAACTTTAGTTGAAGTATCAATAATATTTTAAATTTTCCAGTTTCTGATTTTCTTAATCCATTCATCTAGATTTGTCTAAACAGTAATGCCTGTGTCACAACAACAGATACTGCTTCCTAAGTCAGCAATTTTTTTCAACTGTACTCAATAAAGTTATATGTTTTCTAAATAGTCCGATTCACTTCTGACATAACTTTATGCAGAGAAACGGGCAATTTTTTTAAGCAGGCTTTTAAGTAATGCTTTCGTCCCTGCTGCCTCATTTGCACCCACAGTAGTAGTGTTAGTCATACCTCCAACAAAGGAGCAAATTCAAAGCAATCATGTCACGTTATTTCTGGCAATGCAAACGTGCCAGGAAGTAATTGTGCCAGTTACAGCCTTTGCAGGAATGTCACCATGAGAGAAAGGACCAAGAGTTTCTTGGTGTATTCTTCAGAATACAAATATGTCCTCCCCTGTCACAGTTATAAGCTGATGGAACAGTATTTTAAGTCACTGAAGCAATGGTTAACTCAGTTGCTAGGAAATGGAATGTGTTAGATCACATCAAGAAATCTTTTTAATGATATTCAAAGAGACTACGGAAAAATCCTATTGTTACCAGTAATATTTTATCAAGGCGAATTGGCAAAGACTTAAGCCGGTTCTGTAGTATATAGATGGTCAATGAAATGCAACAGTTCCTGTTTAAAATGTATTGATGTTATGAAGGTTCCAGAATAAACTGCATTAGTAGAACAGACCTCTTAACATTGAGGAATTTATTTTGATTTTGATTCAAATAAGAATAAGCTTACAACTTATTTTTGAGTGGAAGTTACTGCCTTTAAAATGTTTTTGTATCTAGTTGTGGACCAGGAGTAGTAGAGGTAGAGTTGCAACTGGTTGAACCTTTATCAGCTTCAGAGTAAACCATTTCATGTAAAATTCTGGCTTCACTGACCTCAGTGAGGATGTAGTTTTATTCCCTGTCTTTAGAGCAAGTCTCTCCTTTGAGGGTGAAAAACACTGATCAAATCTAAGACCAACCATCGGGCATAGTTTTCTATGCTGTCCCTGTTAGGTGAGTAGAAACATTCTTATGGTCTAAAGGACTGTTAATTTGGCACAGTTGGAGTGTAGAATTAATCTTAATTATGCAGTGTAAATCTAGGTAGCTCCACTGAAATCGGTCAAGTAACTGTGAAACAAATGTGAATTGAAGCTTACATTTTTAATACATACCAGTAAAAGTTTACATTTCCTTAAACGTTTAAGAGTAATTCTCAGTCTTCAAGAAGCATTATAAACAAATATAATACAATATTATGGTTGAAATAAATTTGAACCATGCTGTAATGGATAAAAATTGATAAGATTCCCTGTATTTAAAAAAATTTTTATACATCAATGTTATACAATTAGGATGTATATGGTTTAGTGTTTATGGTTCCAAACTCGACTTCAGTGATTTCTAATGATAGACTTGTTGTCTCAAACACATGGTGAATCAGAATTATTCTGATATTTCAACAAAATTCATAGGCTTTATGGTTATAGATTCCAGTGCTATATGTCTGTCTATTCAATAAATTCCTATAGTTTTTGAATCAAGCCTGTGAGATTAGTTTAGCTATCAAAATTCTTTTTAAAAACCATGATGATTTGTTTTCAGGTACAGCGTTAGGCTGTGATTGCTAAGCTTTCTTTGCTGTTCTGTCACCAACTTTGCCTTTTCAACACAGATAGATTTTTCAAGAGCAGAAAAAGTAGTTTCTGTTTCCATGCAGATATTTGTCTCAGCTACAAGCCCAAAGTGCAAGAAAAGAAAGTTCCAGTTATTGAAGTGGAAGAATTGCCTATTCTTTAACTGCTATGAATAAGTATAGCAACTGCTCTGTTTGTTTAGCAGTCTGGGGGCGAAGCGTATAGAGTTAGGGTTATTCATTTAATTTTACACTGCACATATGTGCAGCATTAGTATGTTATTCCTGTTGGTTAGCACTGCATGAATGAAATAACTCTTTGAATCTAATATTTTGGTTTTATGGTTATTAATGTCACTATCGCTGTGTTCTCTTAGCTATGATAATAGGAATAAGACTCCTATGAAAAGGATAATATTCACTATGGGATACTCTTAAAAGTTCCAGTAAAAATACTCTTTATAGTAGGCAAAGAATAGCAGTCATGGAAAACAACTGTAAGAAGTATTTAATTGTGCAAAATACTCTGAACGGGGTTAAGGCTGTGTACAGAACAGGGACTAATGCTTCTTTCCACTTGTGCAAGGTAGGGCATGTAAACAACCTGACACATAACGGTAGTGGGGGGTAGAGCGTATGAGTTTAACTAATCTACTAAAAGGGCTCAAGGCTGCGGGAGCCTATTGTGGCTCTCCATCCTCACACCTTCTCCCTCAGCGGTGCCAAGGCCGATTGTGATGCTGCCTCACTCCCAGACTGATGTTTGCCTATACTTTGAAATGAGTCTTATCTCAGTTCTGCAGCTGATTGAATGCTCCGTGAAGTCATTGATCTGTTTCTTTCAAATTCAGTGGACACCCGATTGGGATCATAAAGAAAGAAGATTAAATAATGAAAAATAGTCTGATGATAAATGAGAACCCCCTAGTCTCTGGATTATTGAGGACTCCATGAGTCAGTGGGCAAACTATAATAACACTGGGTGCACATTACATCTCGTCTTGCTTTAAAGACAGAACCAAACTACTACCTATACATTCAACATTTGACACTATAAAATACAATTTAGTTGACTAGATTTGGAGGGAGGCTCAGATGTAAATTTTTTACTTAAGTCTCTCTTTGTGACCTGGATCGAGCATTTCAAATTTTACTTCAGTCGTCGTATCTGCAAAAGGATGAAATACTTTGCTAGCATGTTCTTATTGTGGTTAGATAAGAAACTGTTGTAAGGCTGGAAGCCTGGATCCTTTTCTAAGTGACAAGGGGCCTACAGGGTATGTATCTGGTAGCGAGGGATCAGTCTAAGCAGTTCATCACTGCAGAGGAGAATTGCCTCAGTGGAGAAAAAAGCAACAGGTAAAAATAGTGAATCCATCTGAGGCAAAATGAATTCCAACTAAAATATTTTCCAATTAGACTATTTTAAGTGATTGGAAATAAAGTAGAAAGGCAAAGAACAGAATTTGCCATAAATACCAAAAGAATTAAAAACTCTGGACACAGACTCTGATTGGCATGATGAAAAAGAAAGAAAACCATGTCTACAGAATCCACTAGCTGTAAATGTCTGAAATGGCAAATTTCATATGGGCAACATAAAAATCGTAAGTCAGCTGTGGAAGCCCTTAATCTAAAAAGAGATTCTTTGATTGAAAAGATTTTATTTTTCCCCTAAGAATGTAGAGAATGGCAAGAAAGTGGGTCTCTCTTTGGGGTAAAAAAATTAAAATGTGCTTGTTCTTTTTTTTAATTACAAGTCAGCAGGAGAAGGAAACTAACCCCCATGGACCAAAAGCATGCTTTCCAATGCATCTTACTATTTTTATCAGGTTGTAGACTTTTTAATATATGGCATGGCAGGAAGTTCACAACTGTTCCTCTCCTGAACATTCTGGTGGAGAAATTGAAATCAGACTAAAATCAGAACACTGGATTTTTGCCAAGGTTAGCAACTGAACTTATTCTAAAATTGTTAGTAGGTATTTGATTTGAAATGACTTATTTTTCTTCTTTCCTCTCAATAGCTAATGCAGCTATCCCTGGTTTTGTCTGTGGCTTCTGATAATAGCTCTTAGCTTCTAAGCTGATTTTAAAAGAAACTGTCCATCATTTCCTTCACTTAGAGCCCTTACGTGGGACACAGTTGTTTGCCACAAAGGCATAGCATAGACTAGTGCTGTGAAAGGACTTTGGAAGAATTTAAATGTAGTAACTGTAAACTAAAACTGTAAAACTAAACTGCAAAATCTTCTCCATGATAGTAACTTTTTCCTGTGCTTTCTAGATGAAGAGCTTGTATGACTTTTTATATATTGTAGACTTGCATATATAAAACTTAGAGTACTTCAATCTGCTATATAAGGTAATCAAGTTCACTTTTCCATTCATGTTACTGTCTAAAAGTATGTGAGTTTGAAGGTTTACAAAAAACGATAAAAAGACTGCTTACTGATGTGTACTACATAAAGTATATTTGAATAAGACAGTGGAAAAAAGAAATAAACATTTTCCAACAACTGACATGCAGAGACCTCACATCCTTCACTTTGTGGAAGAGTGTAGAATGTAGGTAGAATTGAAGGAATAGGAATTGTTCATGCCAGCAAACCCAAAGTAAAACCAATCAATTCTTGAAAAAATAATATATGCCTTGGAAGCATTTGTCTTTGCTTTCATAGTAGAGAATAATGCAAGTGGACCTTGATAAGAAATCAAATTATTAGGGTCTGTCTTGGTTATTAAGGGTCATTGGACAACTTCAACTGTGTCTCAGGGCAACAAAGGAAAGTATGATTCAAGTGTGAAAAATATAACTCCATAAAAATTTCACAAGATTTTTTGCTCTTAACATCCCCAATTGAAAAACTGTAATGTTATCTTTGAGAGAAAAAAAAATTGTATTTTTTGATAGGGCTTTTATAAATTCATTAGTTAATAAATTGTGATACCTGTTCTGAAGTCAGTTTTTGTACATGACAACATTTCTATATATGCAGTGTATGTGAAAATGGCACACTGAAATGGCTCAGAGTCCTGAATTGCATGACCTGATATGGTACATCTTGGCATGTATTTGAAGAAAAATGTTTTATATGTTTATGTATTTAAAGAAAAGTGCTGGCTGTTCTTGGAGTTCTGATGAGAAATCAAGCCTGAAAGCTGTTGTCTTTCAGTCTGTCTCAAGTGGTCTTAATACAGAAGAACAGTATGATAAGTCTGTAAGAGACAAGTCTCCTGTGGAAATCTTCTGTTGAGTGACATATGAGACACCAGGCTTATCCACCAAAATGGACATCGATAATAATGCCATCTCCACAGTCATATGGGGGCAGTGGGAAATTCCAACTGCTTACTATTTCCTGGTATTTTGGATACCTGAGATGGAGAATGACAGAGTCCACAGTTACTTCTGACAGCTGGACATGGAGTCTGCAGACCTTAACAGCTGACAGTATTTCCTTTGACATGCATATTTAGGGCTAACATACATCTTCAAAAATGCCCAATGCAATTAAAAATTTAATTCAGTTTATATTAGCTGTCTGTAGTGAGTATGGGAATAGTTGAGATGACTGGTAAAGGCTAGGGAAATTCAAAGTGCCAAGGACAGCTGGTGAACACTGAAGAAAGTGGAAAAGGCCAAGAAACAGTGATGGTCACAAAGGTCCACTAAATATCAGAGGACTGGAAATGGCTGCAGTGAGAGGAGAACTGGACTCTGCTCTGTCCAAGTGGTGTCAGCAGGAACATGTGTGAGTTGTATGAATGGGAAGCTTTGGAGGAGTCGTCAGAATGTCCTGAAGCCTTTCAGCAATACTATGTTGTTAATCCCGAAGACAAACCCCTGAATTAAGCCAGTTTATCACTAATAAAACTAAAGTGTATCTTAGTAAATAGAGGAGAAAACTACCTGTATAAGACTATAATGTCCAAGTTGCTTAGTGCTATGCCTCGCTAAAAAACGAGTAGCCGGCTTTCTTATCTTTGGAAGTTCATGTTGGGGTGAACAAAGTGAAATTCCATCCTTTTCTTTGAGTCAAACAGTAAGTATAAATAAGAAATTACTAAGCTGTATATACCAATATTTGAGTCAGCATTCTGAGAGAAAATCTGGTAATAAATCCCATTAATTGATGGAATATACCTGTAACATATGAGGATAGTTTAATTTAAAAATCTCCTGGCATAAATTTTTTTAAAGTATGCATATTCCTGTATCCATGCAGTTTCCCTGTAGAGCACAAGTTGGATTAGTATTTGCTGTTCCAAGTTAATTGTCATATTGCTATCAATAATATTGGACTGAATTTCCACGATACTTTCACACTGAAAAGTTTTAATAGTATAAGTGGGGTTTAGTTCAGATTTATCAGTCCCATTCTTCAACCTCTGAAGGAACATGAAAATGGCATTGATTCTAAGTGTTTAGAAGAAACTGGTGAGTTAATAGAGCTTCAATTAACTTTGGTTAGATGGACTAAAAACTATCTTAAACATATTCTTAGTAGAACAAGCTGAACTTTCAGAATTCCAAAGTGCAGGTGTCTTTAAGTATCAATGTAAGAAAGGACAAATAAATCCCGCTCCAAATGCTTGCCTTACACAGAGAATCCTAAATGGAGCCTTCACCATCTAATGTCTGAAATGCCTGTATCTGTCTCTAGCTCTGCAATTCAGTGGGGTAAGGCTATGTAAGGATGTTTATCTCTCTGGATATTTTTGTTGCACACCTTTTGTATCAAAAGTTTAAAGGATTTGCTTTAGCTGCATATGTAGACCTTGTCTGCACTGTGATCAATTGTCCTGAAGTGGTCATGAAACACAAGTGAGTCTAGATAGTCTGGTCATTTTCCATCCTTTTGCTCTGTTACAGATGTCAGATGTGACCAGGCAGGGACGTTCAGTGTTTTCCTACATACAGGGAGACTTGACTTTTCAGATTTAAATGAAAATGCAACAGGATGCAATCGTGTTTCTTTGCAAAGCACACAGTGTAAGCTTGTGCTGTGCTGTTAGTTCATCTTGGGTTCTCACTGCCTTGCAAGGTACATAACATTTCTTTGAGTCATGTTTCAAGGTCTTCTCTGTTTTACAGCTTAATATTTGAGGGAAGGTACAAACCTTTGGAAAGAGTTTCTAATTGTTCAAGTGAAGGCTATTGATTATAATTTACTAAGACCAAACTACAGTTAAGTAATAATGCATTATTAATGTGCATTATTACATGTGCAAATGCTTTCAGAACAAATGCTGCAGTTTTTTAATAAAAACTGTTTAATAATTAAGATCAGGAATGTAACAAATTGATATTAAGGCTTTCAGATATCTGAGAATTTAGATATGTTCATGTGATAGGGGAACTTTATTGTATATGTACATCACTGCTCTCGGATCCAACTGTATAGATCACATAAGCAAACCACTGGAAGCTTATATTGAAAGCCAGCTGTAAAACCTCTGTCATAGTTGTCAGACAATGAGGCAGAAACTACAATTTCAGTAGTCTGTAAAGCTTTAAATTATAGTCTTCTGTTTAGTAATAAACAATGACAGTGTTTTGTGATGCAAGTTAGTATGTCTAAAAAGAGATTAAGATACCCTCAAGGTCAACCTTGCAAATACCTCTCATTTA
Source organism: Athene noctua (assembly GCF_965140245.1). Taxonomy (NCBI): domain Eukaryota; kingdom Metazoa; phylum Chordata; class Aves; order Strigiformes; family Strigidae; genus Athene; species Athene noctua. The sequence continues at coordinate 34,462,747 of NC_134043.1, read as the reverse complement.
GAGGTAGATGAAATTGGAATTTTCCCCTTATTTATTGCTAGTATTTCCACACCCTACAAAAGTAATTTTCAGCTATTCAAACGTGTTCAATGTGTAGGTTGGGACTAGAATTTGATGTCAGATATTATTAAAGTCACAAACTTTAACAGTGGGAATCAGAAGAAGCAATTTTTGTTTTTAAAAAGTGTCGTCTCTCTGAATTAGGGTGGCATTCTTATGTGTAGCCTGGAGGGATGTGGAGATGCAGGACTGAGGGTGGGAGAGGATACAGTGTCATGAAAATACTATACAGTTAAGATATGAAGTTGTATCTTAGCAGTAATGTAGGTGACTTTTTGGAAAAAGATCTTTGCCCTGTTTTTACATACAATGCATACACATGACTCTGCTTGCATATGAATTCCATTTTTACTTAAATTAGGGATAACTGTATTTCAGTCTGAGCACAGATATATTTTAAACCCAATTAAAGCTATATTTATTTCAACCTAAGATCACTTGTTTAAAACAAAGACATTGGGGACAAAATACTACCTGTGTATCAAAGCTTTAATACAGTTGTGTGGTAGTATGTGAAGGTTTTGAAAACCACCAACCACCTCATAAAAGAATTTTTGAAAAGTATAAATTTTTTGTCCATGAATTATTCTTAATTTTTTTAAACCTATACCAGAGGTATAAGAGAGAGGTATTTATCAATACCAGAAATCTAGTTTGTCATGGAAAAAACTTGTAGTATACAAGCAGTGATTTTATCATATCTATTATTTACCACAAACTATTTTTGATGAGGAGGACTAACTTTCAATGAAAGCAGCAGTTGTCCTTGAATTCCTCCTTTAATGTGTTTATACAATTAAATTTATCTCTTAAATGTGTTGCCCTATATACCAACATAGCAATAATATTTCTGCTTTCATGAGGATAAATTAAGTGAAATCTTAAGGTTTTTCCATTCATTCATTCTCTCTGTCTTGTTTCGTAATCATAAAGTTTTTGGATAAACAAATGTTATTTGGATGTCACTGTAGAAAATACTCAAACCTTAAATATAAATACTAAACAACATACAACAAAGCTAACCCAATGGAATCCCTTGTTCAGTTTATAGACTCTTAGATTTTCAGTAATACTTGTCTGCTATTTTTTTCCCTGTCTTTCCTCATAACAAATTAATTTCTTAATACAAGATTGAAGTGAGCGTTGTAAGATATGGATGGCTGGTACGTGACAAACGGTATTTAATAACACTTGTGAGAATGACTAACTGTTGACTGAAAATATTTCTGTGCACTGGAACTGCAGTGAAATTGCTGTGCTGAGAAAATTGCTGTTGAATCAGAGTGCTGCTCTAGGAAATAGAATAATTAGTTTCATTCGTTAGGGTCACTAGGCAAATGAGCTACAGCTTTTCCTTCAGACTGATACAAACAGCTATATTAAATGTGGAAGAGTGACAAATGCAGAAAGGTGCTGATACAACAAGGAAGTGATTTTAAATATTAATTCTGTGCAAGCCTATGTCAATATTCTATGCAGATGAAATTATCTTAGTGTACCATGTTGAATACTCGGCTGTAATAAATATAATCAGTCTTTCATGTCAGTCTTTTATGTATGTCTACACATTTGTATCTTTCTTCCCAAGTTGTTTCAGTTCTTCTGAAAGTCAGCAAGGAGCTAAAATATAATACCCTCTTAACTGAGCAATTTTAAACATGGGTGCTTGCATCTGGCCGATTAACTGCATGCTCGTGCTTGTTCCCACAGATCGCTACCATTTTAATGCAGAATAAGAATCTGCTTGTAAAGCTTTCTGAGACTCGGTATGTCAAAATGGAAGCTATAATGCCTGCAGAAGGTAACAGATGCACTATGGCCAGTGGCTACAGAAGCACTGCCGCTTAGCATCCCACGGCTCCCTCTTCTACACGATTACACCTCAGTCCAGAGGAACGATATCACAGCTCGTCGTGTTCAATAGTCTCAAGATCACACAAGAGTCAGTGTCTGAGTCCATCCTGGTTTCTGATTTGCTGCTGGAACGAGCAAGCTAGATGACTGCACTTGCAATGACAATTCTATGATATGTATGGGCATTTACTGCTCATCAGCATCAGGGATGAGGCTATCAGGCTTGCTCACAGGAGCCATCAAGCAGCCAGTTGATAGCAATAGCTTTCGGTGGCAATTGACCAAGGCTGGAACATGAGTCTTTCATCTCTGAACTAGTTTACTGAGTAATCTTTAAAAAAGGTTGCTAAACTAATCTCCATTTTTTTTTCCTCTTTAAATAAAGAAAACATGTAATTTTGATCCACACCATATCAGTATAGTTCTAGGGATTTTACTTGTTTATAACTGTTGTAAGTCATTCTATACGATCTTTTTTTCTTCTATCTATAGATAGGCTATAGATCTTTATTAAATATGAAACCTCACTTTAATTCCCTTCACTTATGTTGTTAGGTGCAGATTGCAAAACCATGATTTGCCATATCAGAGTTTATAGAAAAATGAAACATAGCCTCCAAAAACACCATCTTAAAATTGCTGAAATGCCTTTCCATTGAGCAACCCATCACCCGCAAATGAACAGATAACTTGTCAAGCTGGCGGTATAATGTAGTCCTTTAATATGTCTGTATGAAAGTTTTCAGAACATGCTGTGAAAATACTTTCCTTTTTAGAAAGTTGACAAAATTTGAGAAGGCTCCTTACTTCTCTTATTTTATTAGAAGGCTGTAAAATGAATGTGATCAGAACGTTTCATTATGAAAACATTTAAATGTAATTCGAAGTCCATCCAGATTAAAGGGGTTTTAGCAGCCTAACATTGAGGCATTTGATGTCTAACAAGTAGGGAGAGCAAACTTATCCAGGGGCTGTCTCTGTATACCTTATACTTTTTAATAACTAAGCACCCATACATCTGTTTTAGATGGTGGTAGGTTTTACTTAAATGAAAAAAATTATTCAGTGTGTTGTCTCGGATAGTGGCAAGGAGTTGGTGCACAAAGCTGCTTACAGAGTAGGGAAGCACAGAGGTCTACTCCTTCCTGAATGTCTCCCCAGCATTCTGCAAACGAGAGCATGTTTTTGTTTACGTGAAAGTGTATGTAATGTCATCAGTGCAATGTATCAATAACAAGCAATAAGACATTACCTACCTGAAGAGGAAGCTTTTAACCTTCAACTTCCCTGCTATTAGGTACAAATAGTGAAAACTGTGTTTTCAGCCGTAACAGCTGTTTAGAGTTGCCAGAAACAGATTGATTTACATAATAACCCCCTGCATTTGGAAACACTGGCAACAGGTGGAATTTTAAATACTGGAAACATTCACATAGCATTTTCCTGCTTTCCCTGCAGCCAAAGAGGCAAGACAATTTCACCAATTATTTCAGCAGGACCTACATCTGCCTCTGCCTAATATACTGACACTGAAGCAGATCAGCTTTCTAAGATAACCACAGTTCAGGTATAGAAGACGTCAATGCTCAAACATGATTGAAATTTTTTTAGCTGAAATGCAAAACTTCTAGCAAAAGATTTTGGCACATGAAATAGGGCCGACTTTTTCTGATAACATATATACCATATATACTGCATATATAGTGTATCTTTAATTAGGTACACACGAGCACTTGGGGTCTAAATGGTAAGAGTAAGTGGTTGGTGTCAAGGCTTTCTGTTCTATATGTAATGCAAAAGGCAAAACTTAGAAACAAAGAGCCCCTCAGCCTTTGAAAATGTAGAAATCAGATTTGATCCTTTGGAACTAAGATACATTTTTAGTTATGTTTTGACTGCAAAAGTGAGGTAGAAAATAATTAATCGGGCGTGTTTCATGTGATAGAACTATCAGACAGTACGGTATAGTATTTTAAAATTATTTCTCATTGGCAGTTGTATTTGGTAATGAAGAGAAAAAGGTGGGCTGAATCAACATCTTGAAGGAACTCTGTTAGCAAAATAAATTAGAAGAATTACTGTAATGAGGTATTGTTACAATATGATAATATGCTAGCATGTGCTATTGAGTTGTCTGGCTATAACAAAGATGTTGGAAGCAAAACACATTAACCCCTAATTCTGAAGATAATTTTGTTCACTGCAATTTAGACTTCATCAGAAAACACAACAGGAATCTATAAGGCAATGCATCATTAACATTTTTTGTATAATGTTTTTATTTACAGATTGATTTTTGTATCAAAAGCACGTATTTTTTTAAATAAGCACTGTGGACAGAAATAAAGCATGAATGGCTCCAGGGATTCATGATGGGATACTGAATATTTTAGTGCTGCATCATAGATTTGGATGTTGTCCCCACTAGTAATATTTCAGTGTGACATGACAGCTGTCTGGTTGCTTATGTGAATTCTCTTGCTGAAGGATAAAATTTTACTCAGGTTTTTCATCTCCTGGATATGTCTTTGCCTGGGGGATGCAGGTGGACTGATTTTCTTTCTTGATCTTACATATGTAATAAGAAATAGAAAACCACCAACACTGGGGATTGGGAGGCTTGATCAAAGTTGAGTCCTTGAAGTTACTGTTAAGGACAGTATTATAAAACAGAAGATTTCAGCTCTGATGCTCTTGGACTACAGGCCAAGTTCTGTACAGGTCTCCATCTCAAAAGAGCTCTTAAACTACTTAGCTACTGGAGAGAAAAGTAACTGGCACCACTCCTGATGATTCTGAAAACCCAACCCTGATTTTTTTTTTTCTACCTAAAACAATTTAGAGAAAATAATTTCAAGCTCTTTTAATTCTCTCTAACTACTCTGTGACCTCTTCTATTTGTTGGAGCACAGTCTGTTTTCTATTTGTTCTGAAAGGTGTGAGTATCCTCCTCCTTGAACTGCTCCATTGTTAGAAGTGGAATTGTGTGGAATCAATTATTTTTCAATGTGACTAATGAATCACCATCAGTTCTGAATTGTAGAGTTACTTTACCTAGAAAAGCAATAGTTTTCAGCTGCATTTAGTTAACCTGAATTCGGTTGGCATCTTTCATTTTAGAAAGTCATGTTATCAGCTGGTGACTAAAAGCTCTTTCTTAAGATTGAGTTTGGATACTCACTCTAAACCAGGCAAGTTATTTATGTTTCAGGTAATATTTTCTGGATTTTGTACAAAAGTTCAAGTTCCTTTGAGTAATCTGGCAACTCAAATTGAGAATCATGGAATTGGTAGTCAGTTTTGAAAGTGTTCTTTCACTTTTCCTTTTACCAGTTTCTTCAATGAGGGGAAGCATTATAGTATATGCTAAAGTTCTGTGCCTGAATCTGTTAGTAACTTTGTAAACCTTCTATCAGGAAGTATTTAAAATATAATTTGCTCAGCTGACCAGGTCACTTAAGGAAATGTTTTCGATCATGGAATTTACATCAATTTTTTTGGATAATAAATGAAATAAATGGACATTTGGCATCTCTACTACTGTCCAGTCACAAAAGCATTTTATACTGTTACTGCTTTCAGCAGCAATTTAAGATTGAACTGTTGCCATTTAGACCATATTATGATATTTACTGAATCAAAACACACTGAGTCTGTTTAGTTGTCCTCAACACCTCAATGATCAAGTCTCAGAATTAAGAAATGTTTGACTCTAATACAAATCATGTTTCATCTATTCTGCTGGTGTGTATTAGCCAGACAAGATGTAACCCTTGCAGAATTAAGCAGAGTAATCTTTGAGTTCTTTGATTAGAGAAGCACTGAAGTTGAGTATCAAGTTAACTGAATGAACTGAGGTGAATGTTTCATTGATTTCAATGCTTATACATATCTGACTGCAAACTTAGATTTGATTTGTTTTCTAGCAAATCTGCCTACTAACCTATGCATTCCCTGTCTATCGTTGTGTTACACGAATGTTTGTTTCTTCTTTTTTTCACTGAGGATGATTTCATTTGAATGTAACAAAAATTTAGAAGCTTGTGGCATTAAAGAACTAATCTTAAAAACCCATGTTCCAGTGCTTGAAAATACTGGATACTTCGGGAAGATAATGACTTCTATGGGTTCTCCCGAAGCAGTACAGAAGTAGACCATTCAGATGTCTCAAAGAAGAAATAAGTCATTGCAAGATTCAGTGATCAGCATGGAAGCCACATGAGTTTATTTCTTCTAAAACATTTCTCTTTCAGATTTGTTCTGGAGTAACTTATATGCTTTAAATATGGGGAAGTCACATACTCCTAAATTTTTCTTTCTGATTTATAGAGTTTTTGAAGAGTTGGCAGAGTTGCGTGTTGTATTTATATCTTTATCTATCAGTGCTTGAGAGCACCTAATAAAGTAACTAAACTGAAATAGTGCTGGCTGCTCTCAGAAACATGTGATAGGGACTTCACAAGGACAGGGAGTGAGTAGTATCTCTGAATCAGTGGTGTAATTTCAAATGAAGTCAGAGTATTTCCCTCTTATTTTCAATCATATCAATTACAGTGACATACTTCTTTCTGTTGATTGCAGCGAACCCTGATTCATCTTTTATTTAGCTATAATACAAAATGAGGGCCTTATTAAAAAAAAAGACAAAAAAAAAAATCACTAACATGAAACTGAAGCAGTATCCCAGTTAAAATGGTGGTTTATTTCAGATACTTAGAGGTATAATTAAGCCTTTCTGGATGTGGACAATAGCCACTGTTAACGTTTTTCACCTGAATTTGTACTATTAACCCGAGAGTTAATATGTATGGAGACCTGCTTGTGTCATTATAACTGTTCTAATAAACTTTCAGGGATTGAAAGTTTATTAGATTAGATTTGACTGTTAAAGCAAATCTGGTGTCAATAAACAGACTGTAGGAATTAACATTAATGTTGTTTAATGTAGGAATTAACAACATTAATGTTGTTTTCTTTTTTGGACAGCAGATATTGTCAGTAGGGGCTTAAAATCCCATTTTATAAAAGTCTTGGCCTTAGTCTGAAAGTTTCTTAGGAAAAAAAAAAAAAATCTTACTTCTCTGGTATTACTGCTTTATGTGCTTTAGGGTATGATTAAACTAATGTATCCAGTGCATTTCATCTGAAGTACCCCATTGTGTTGGATGCATAGAAGTGATGAACTGTGCTCTAGGCCACTTACAGGACTTCCCTTTCTAGAAGACAGTAAAAGCTCTATTCTGAATAGCATAGAGTGTTCAGAGAGGTCTTTGGTGAATGATTCATACTGTTACTTTTTTTAAACAGATGGTGTGTGTTCAGCAGGATAATGGTAAAGAGAGTAGGGAATAGTCACTAATCTTTATACTGCTCTTGTTATGAGCAATTGTTGTATTTCATGCTTTTATTGCTGGTTTTGCATATGACTAGTCCTTTGTATAGGACTGTGTACAAGTGAGTGAAATATGCTGTCATTTAACAGGTTAAATAGTGGTTTCCTCTCTTCGTGTCCTCAGCTGTGCTGAGATTTGGGCTTTCTTTTTTGTGTGTCTTTTGCGGGAGATACTGTCTTGCTCTTTTGCTTTGCAGATTTTGGAATTTTTCTTGTATGGTATTCATTGCTGTAGCATACCAGGCAGGCTGGATTTCTCTGTTTCCTCATGTGTAGCTAAATGCAGTTGAGAGTCAAGATGGGAACTGTGAATGTATCTTAATTTTAATATTTAGTTACATAGCTATTTAATTATTAACCCTCCCAACTTAGTGTTTCAAAATTATGGGGAAAAAAAAAATATATAATGAAATATTGTATATCATTTGGACTGTCAAAATAAAATTTTGGATGGCCTTGTGAGATTGTGTGAAACTTAGTTTGGTGTTGCCTTTGTCCATGGTATTATCTCAGCCCTTGGAAATACAGAAACCTTTGCTTTCTTTCTAAGTGTTTAAGTTTGGTTGTTGTTTTTTGTTTGGTGGCTTGTTTTTTTTTTTTTCAAGGTTGAATCCTTTACTGCCTGGGATGGACAAAAAGGTTTTCAGCCTTTTATTACCTTTCAATTTTGATTATTGTAACGATCTCATTTCACTTGGTATCATTCTGCTTCTTAACTTTTCCTATTTTACTTTTTTTTCCTAACTTCCTAAAGCAACAAGAACAAATTGACAGCCATACAACTGTATGACAATGTTATACAGAAGGAACTTCTAGCTTTTAGGATGTAATCAAGTATTTTAATTATTGTCATTTTAATTATAATCTTGTTTTTGGCATATTGCATCATGAGCAGGCAAAATGCCACTGTAATATCCAGTGGCTACGAATGTGTGGAAAAGATAGTGAAGAGATTTCCAAAGGATAAAAATCAAAGCCTAAAGAAAGTCAAATTAATACCTATCTTGAACATGACTGCTTCTGGTTAACATAAGTATACAACTACCATGCTTTCAACTGTTCTGATAAAAATGCTATGAACTCCGTTGAATACAATATTTAATCCCTGTAGAGGTATGCCCATATACTGCAACACTATATATTGTTCTGACAAAATGGAGGAAAATTCATAACTTAATTACTCTGCCTTCTTAGGTATCAGGAATCAAATGTGTTTCTGCACAATAAATCAAAAGAAGATAGGGAAACTGGTTATGGTCTCACAAGTCAATGGCAAAGTGCCATTCATTTTTAGACTAAGTGTTTTGGTGACAGGGTTGTGCCCCTCTCTACAGCCAGAGATATGCGAATCTAGATTCATGACTGGAAAGAATCTAGAGAATGTAGAGCTATGTGAATAAAATTTTAAAAAAGATATCTTCCCATATTTCCTTAAAGTCTGTCCTTGAAGCATCCCGATGCCTTTGATCATTGTCATGCCTTACATTGATCAATGCAAGATCAAATGTAAGGATAACAACAAGGAACACAGGAAGGACAAAGAGAATCTGCAGCCATTCTTGTACAGCAACATAGTTGAAATACATAAGTGTTGAAATACATAAATGAATCCTGGTTTAATTTGAAAATAGTTTCAGACTTCACATATAAACAACAGCAAAAAAATCCTCTAATTCATTATTTATGTCTATAATCCTTTTTCTTTAGGCTAGGTCACTTTTGTGAGCCTGTTTTTCCAGCTATACTGGATGTGTCTTGGTGTTGTTTCATTGAATGAGTCATTGATTCAATTAGGTTTAAAGCTAATTTCTCTTAGCTCCTGTTTCTGTTTTGCTCTTTCTGTTGTAGTCTTCACAGCTTACTGCAGGAATACACGGTGGCAATGCATTTTGTGGACTGGACCTGTAAAGGAAAATGAAACGTAACTTCTAATTACAGTAATTTATAAACAAACAAACAAAACTTCAACAATTAAAATTACTTTAAATATATAGCACTCTTTGGGTTGTGAAAACAGGTAGAAGCACAAAATAAAGCAGATTCTCCTCCTTTGGAACTACATCAGTCCTGCTTGTGTCTTTATAATCACGTTGTATGCAAGCTATGGTATATGTGAGAAAAAATCTTTGACTGCCATGTCATCATGTTCCCAGCATCGCCACAGAATGTGGAGTTTGTAAGTGCTAAGAACTGCATGCATAAACTGCTCATACTCTCTGTCTGAACCAGCAGATTAGTATAAATTTTTTCGTGGTATCTGTAGTATTTCAATGAGAAAATTTACTCTTGCTATTTTACAACTTCTGTGTATTTGAAATCATGATAGTATCTTGAAGAATTCGATTTAGTGGGTTTACTTTGTTTGGAATTTATTTACTGTGTAGGAAAGCCACACGAGGTTTTCCTCTCTGTGAGCTTTTGCTTGTAGATTTCCTTAAAATACAAGAAATTATATCTAGATTTCTGCTAATACAGTAATTTGTTGGGGTTTTTTTAAATTCCAGATAGCAGTTTGGGGAATAACAAAATGAGATCTATTTTTAAGTAGTTCTGGACTTGCAGGTCATTGAAAATAGAAAAAAAAATGAGAAGTTGGAAATGATCCATTTCTAGAGTTCATAATATGGTAGCTCATATCTTGCAACATTATATGTGAAACTCCTGTTTAAAGGCTTTGAGAAAGTTGTTAAAGTCCTTGTTTCATAAGGTTTCTAATTCTTAAAGGGTTTCACTCTAGACAAGGCTTTCACAACAGAAGGTTCTAGTCCAGATTTGCAATCAAAACAAAACTATTAACTGGCGTTTAGCTGCACAGTAATATGCATCTCAAAGGATTGTTAGGATGTGATGAAAACATGTGGCATTTAGTGATCCATGGCTTAAGGGAGGAATCTCCTTAGGAAGGCCTAATTTCTGTGATTGCTTTAAAATCAGAAGCAGAAACAAATTAATGAAGAGGCATGCTTGGCTCATCCACCTAAACTAAATTCCAAAGGTGAAATTTCCCTGTAGATGAAAGCTTGGAAACAAAAGAATCAGCCAATTAGACTTGGTTAATTTGGAGAGGCTGATGAGCACAAACAGATTTAGATTTTGAACTGGCTGGGAAAAAGGATGATCCTTGGTGCTAGTCATGAGTCAGTGAAACAAAAATGAAGTGGTTATGCAAGTACTACTAAAAGAATGATCAGAAAAATGAAAAGGTTTTTGTCTATAGCAAGAAAGGAACAAGAATGAACATCATCCACAACACTGCTCTTGGGGCCTGTTTGAGAGCCTGAGCTTTGAATGTGTGCTCTTCTATGAGAGGCCCAGAAGTGAGGAAGGAGGCGGTATGAACATAATAAACTCAGACCTGAGAATAAGAGGAATATGAAGAACTTCTTGCTTTCTGTCATATGTTTTCCTCAGCTCTGACTTACCTCAGTGAAAGAGGCAAGAAAGTACAATAGGAGAAATAGAAAGCCCTAAGTACTGTTTATCTTCTCTCTTTAGAAACAAAGATAAAGATACCAGGTTGAAATCAGGCAGACTGAGTTAACACGATCTGTATTGTTCATTGTTTTTTGTAACTGAGGCATAACTTGGAAGAAAGTTGTTCTCTCTTTTAAATACTAGCTCTGGAGGGAGGGCACTTTCTCCTATGATACATTTGAATCATACTTTTCATATCGCCCCTAAGCATCGTGCGAAATTTTAAATATTGGATGTTATTTAATAAATAAATAAATAATTTTAAGAGCCTCATCCAAAGACCCCTGGACTTAAAGGAAAAGATTCCACTATCTCCAGTAGCTAGTTCCTGGATCAGATTTGGTTCTCACTGAAGAAATATAAAATCTCCCAGCTGTATCATTTGCGAAGTTACCAGAGATTTATTTACCTATTCTTAAAGTTGATTGCTTTCAGACAGCCAGGTATTGTAAATATTCATGCTGGAATAAATTTGTCAGGGGTATTTAGTCCAAATGATTTTTGTAGTTGAAAAGGTGCCTTGACTTTTTCTGCTCAAGGGCTCTGGTAATTTTTTCATAACTACTGTAGAAAGAGATAGACTGCTCTAAATATTTGATTTATCAGGATCCCTGACCTTTCTGTCTTTCTCTGTGACTTGCATTGTCTTTGGATATTGAAGCAAATATAACTGGTTCTCCAAAGACCTGTGCAATTTAACTTTGTAACCCATGAAAAAGGCACCAGATGTTACTGGGATCCCGTTTCCTGCCTCTGTTTTGGATTTGTCTTCCTCCCACATGGTTGTTAAGCTTTGGCTACGCCAATAAAATCGTCTTTTTGAAGACGGTGACAATGTTGTCTGATGCTTACATTATGGTTTAAAATGCTATATGAAACAGCTAAATGGGCAGCACATCAAAGCCCATCAGAAACTATAAAGGAAAGGCTGCTTCCTTTTTGAGCAAAAATGATAGCAAGATTAGCATATTTATAAGCACAGAATTTTAGAGTACAGGTTTTTGTCCTCAGTTATAGCCCTGGAAATGCTGTCTTCCTTTGTTATTGAAAACTGAAAAAATTTACTAAAATCCACAAATAGAATAGACCGTACCTGCCTTAGGAAGCTCTAATGTTCACTTCAGAGTGTGACTGTTTCATAAAACACGTTTATGTTTCCGTCCTGGATTATTAAAGAAAGTGCCACTTGAGGTATTCTTATGTGTCTCCTTTAAAATGTTTGTAACTATCACTGACTTCATAAAAAACAAAATACCCTGAAACCCTGAAAGTCTTTAATTTTTTCACCACTTAGCATAATTTTTCATTAGCAAATTATTGCAGGTTAGAAATTTGTGTAGGTTTTTGCATTTTTAAGAAGCTGATCTAGAAAATAAGTTGTCTTTTATACTTATATGACTTAGTAAAGTTACTGAGATTACTTTATTCACTTATGTTCCAGAAATAGATTTTTCAGGAAAGCACCATTCATTGCTTTAATTGGCAACATAAGCAAAGATCATGAAATAATTCCCTCTTGTCATTTTGTAAGCCCTTTCAATGGCTTTCATGAAAGTATAGATTTTATTTAATCTTTGCCATAGTTTTCAGAAAAACAAAAAATCTTGCTACGTTTTCATTCTGGGGGAGGCGGTGAATGTGTATTTTGACTGTGTAAAATACCTTGGCTAAACAGTAAAATCTTTAAATAAGATTATTTCAATTTTTGATACCGGACAAAAGGCAAAAACTCCTTTTGTTTTCAGTTAAACAATTAAAGATAGATAAAAGAAACCGGGGGCGGACGGGACACGACATGACAATGACACACCCAACTCATGAAAAAAGAAAAGCCATTTCTCAGGGGTTTCATTTAGTAAAAGGAATAATGAAATCACTAGGAGACTTAATCATGGATGCCTAGCGCTTAAGAATGTCATTTCCATAGATCAGGACAGCAAGATGACTGACGGTTTTGTTACCTCTTAAAATCAGCATATGTGGTCTATCAGACTTGCAGGATCTGCTGGAAAATATTGATCCGCTTGAACCTTAATAGGGCTGCTTCAGGCAAAAGTGTTCTTATGGCTTATGCTAACACTTTGTACAGTTTACCTCAGATAGTAATTGATTTTCTATTCCCAGTGACACATTAATCGTAGTGAGCAGATTCACATGCTGACTAAAAGATTGAAGTAGTGAAAGGGGAAAAAATAGCAAAAAGCTCCTCACCTGTGCCATACTATCTGGGCAGTAGCCACCAACTTTTTTTTTTTTTTTTTTTTTCCCCCCCCCGTTACCAGCAGTAAAAACAACACAAAAAAAAAATCCCCAAGCAAAATTTTAAAAAGGCTAAATCTGCTGTCTGTATGTAAAACTGTAGAACAATATTACAGAACATAATTTACACATAGCTGTCAAGTTTTGTGTCAATTTTTCATTATTTTTAAGAGGCTGCCAAAGGTTATTTAACTCTCACTTTTTTCATTTTCAATTATATATGCAGTGTGTATCTATGTATGTGTGTGTATCTTGCAGGCCTATAATCTATAAATAACTGAAGACTTTACAGATGATGTCTTAACGTTTAATTGAATATGCAAGTACTAGATGACTTTATATAGCAGTTTATGTTATAGCAGTTAACAGTAGTTGCTTGTTCCAATCTTATTTTACATATACGAGGAAAAATACTCTGAGACACTGCCAAATATTTTAGGGCTCAATTAGTAAAAAGGGTAAACTGTGGTCAGCACAGCTGCAGAACCCAGTCAGACCTTTCTATGTCTTGCAGATAATGATTCTCAGCCACAATTCAACTTCTTCAGTTTGGATCCAGGCTTCTAAGCCCAGATCTTGGTGACTAGTAGCAATTTGAACTATGTCAGCTGGAGCTTAAGAAATACCTTTCCATGCTCTGTATTTCTTCTTTCTTAAAAAACAATAATTCTTAAATTTATCTGAGTTTCCTTCACAGAAGGGTAAAAATAAAATAGAAAAGGTTAAGGTTTTATTTGACAGCATAAAGGAGAATAAACTCAAGCTCAGGGTTCTAGGATCAGACAGGACTCTTTTCACAAAAATGGCCAGTGAATTGGGTAGTCATGTACCTGTAAACACTTTGAAAACTGCTGTTAGTAACTGAAATTTATCCTGTCAATTTGTTAGTGTCACTCGTGCCACTCATGTCACAAGTCAAAACCTCTGCTGAAAAAAAATGAGAAGAAATTGGCAACTCGTCTGTCATTTTGTCTCAATAGACTATTGCCTTAAGGGACAGACTGAACAAAAAAACAGAACAATGCAATTGGTGTCGGACCATGTATGATAATTCAGGAGCATGAGAAGGCATTAAAGGGCTTAAAAACACACCTCTTTCTCACTTCAGTGTACTCATGTTACTTATTTCTTACTAGACATCAATTTAAAGAAATGAACTTTATTAGAAATAGAGTTTGAAATAATTAGTTGCATTGAAGATCTTTCCAGGTGCATGGCTAAATGTGCATTCTCTTTGTTCTTTCCTAATGAAGCTTTCATTTTGTCTTGTGTTTACATATGTAAGAGCCAGTGATCTCCTATCTTATTGAGAGGAAAATAGCCAATAATAGATGTAACTATGATGTTTTAAAGTGTTTTCTTTAAAAGAAAAAAGAAAAGATGGAACTGGAAAGAAAGGGATAGTTCATCTTGTCAAAAATATAAATGCAAGAGAAGGAACATGTGTATATATATATATATACACGATTTGGTTTTAAATGAAATATGCATACTGTATACATAATATAGAGAACTTCTCTATAAAGTACTATGGAAATCACAGAACCAAAATTCTTCGGAAGTTTTCCTTTAAAATTCCAACTGCTTTTTACTGAAAAATGGAGACCTGGAAAGCTTTTACTAACCAAGATGTTTACTACTGACGTTAATGATAATTTCTTTTCACAGAATGGGTAATTTGCATGAAAAGTTGTATGTGAAACTCCTTCCTCTTTTAGCTACTTTAAGCCAAAATGTATCAAATTAAAGTTGAGTAGGGAATAGAGTGTAAAACAAATGTGTTTTGTGTTCTGGTTTGTTAGAGTAACCTTTATTGCTCCAAGAAGGATACAAAAGAATGTAATTTCCTTTCTATTAAGAAAAATCCCTCAATGTCAGTGCCTCATTTTGCTTAAGAAGCACAGTATTGGTTGTTCATTTCTGCATAATTAGCCATCTAAACATGCTAAATATTTTTTTAAAAATTTACAATATAAATTTAAGCTTTCACTAGACCTACTTCATGATAGGTTATAAATTAATATTTATTCTCTATATGATTTCCTGTATTTCTCAGATTTTTATCTTTTGTGACAGAAAAAAGGTCACTATTTTTGTTGAAATGTAGCAATAAAAAATGGAAGTTGAAACAGAAAAACACCGATTACAAACCTTGTGAACAATATGTTCCATTAAAATTAAAAGAAAAAATCTAAACCCACAAAAACTTACATGAGAATAAGAAATGTAAGACTCCTTTACTATAAAGGAAGTTAAATCTCAAGTGGTTGCAATGTTTTCTTATCAGCATCATTTACGGTTTTTACCTTACCATTGTTTGAACCGTGTAATAACAACTAGTAGAGCTGTAGTCTGCATGTGTGCTTTTATAATTTCTCCTGGCAATAGAAGTATTGAAGATACATTTCAAATTTTCTTTAGTTTTAATCCAATTAGTCTCAAACATAAGATTGAATATCTGCATTGTACAGACTTGAACAAGCACAACTAAACTGCAGAACTTAACCAGTTACCACCTGTCAGCCAAGCTACTGTAACTGGGTGTATGCATGGGTTTTGCTGGTCCCAAATGTGACAAGAAAAATGTGAGCTTTTTTTGAAGTCCCTTCATTGGCCAAATGTCCCAGTTTTGGCTGGCATAGAGTAGTAGCCAGCACAGTGCTGTGTTTTGGATTTAGTATGAGAATAATGTTGATAACACACTGATGTTTTCGTTGCTGCTAGGTAGCACTTACCCTAAGTCAAGGACTTTCCAGTCTCCCGTGCTCTGCCAGCCAGGAGGTGCACCAGAAGCTGGGAGGGAGCACGGCCAGGAGAGCTGGCCCGAACTATCCAAAGGGCTATTCCATACCACAGGACATCATGCTCCCTACAGAAACGGGGGGGAGTTGGCCAAGATGGGAACGATTTCTGCTTGGGGACTCGTTGGGCATCAGTCAGTGGGTGATGAGCAACTGCACTGTGCATCACTTCTGTCTTGGGTTATATTTCTCTTTCTGTTATCTTCCTTTTCATTGCTACTATTATTATAATATTTAATTTTATTTCACTTATTAAACTGTTCTTAACTGTTCAACCCACAACAACCCACAAGTTTTACTACTTTGTTTCTTTCTGATTGTCCTAGTCACCCTACCAGGGAGGGAGGAGTGAGCAAGCAGCTGCATGGTTCTCAGTTGCCGGTTGGGGTTAAATAACCATGACACCAAGTGTTCTGCAGCTCACCCTGTAAGCAAGCTAAGCCGTACAGTTACAAACCTCTGCTGTCTCCAGATGGCAATTTCCTATGCTGCCCTAGTGCAATAACAAGTGCCAGTCTACTTACACAGTTTCAGTGGGTATGTTTTCTAACACAGCTTTTGTCAGATACAGATTTGTTATGGAAAACAAAGTAGTTGAAAGAGCAGACAATAAACTCATCATTTCATGGTAAAGTCTATTGACACTTTTGCATTTTCTCATTCCTCTGTTTTTCTAACGTATTAATATACAAAGCATTTGTGTGTCAACCTGACAGGTCTTTTAAATGTTATTTTGGGCTGAATGAGCACTACTGTTTAATTTTCTGTTGGCTACATGAAATCCTCTGTCAGAAAACTTCTTCTTTTGACTTCTCTTTCAGCAAAGCAAAATTGATGACAAGGCTGCATTATTCTACCAATGTCTTCAATTCACATCCAAATATGAGCCGATGTTACTCATATTTCTACCTTGTTTATGGTCTGGAATGTTTTGCACTTTGTTATGGCCAAAACCCTTCTAGGTCAGAGAAGATAGTGGAATAACATAAAAATAATCAGAAATTCAGGTTAATAAAACCACAAAATATTGGCTTCTGAAATCCATTGCTCACATTATTAAATACCACTGATCCCTTGAGTGTCCCTTACTTAGCCAGGTCTCTTGACTTTGAACTAAAAGAACTTTTGTTGGTGGCTTTGTGTAGGAATGCTGACGCAGTGCCCACATAGTCCTGTTTAATGTCTTCACTGAGACACTAAGCCTACTCCTCATTTTGTATGATCTGTCAATACTTTTCTGTTCCAGCAGAAAATTGAAACAGTTTGTTTCACCTAAGCTCTTCCTTCCCACAGCTGCATTGTCAAAGAGCACTGGGAGCTGTTGCATAGGTACAGGCAGGTTAAGAGGTTGCCTTTTTCTGTCTTGCAGCATTTAGCTGCTGCTGACAGCTGAGTTGCAGTACTAGACTTTGTACTAAGTTAACTGTAAAAGGAGCAAGAGTCAGGAGGATCAAGGAAAAGCCCTGGCTTGGGGCCAACATCACTCCAATCACTCACCACAGGCTGTCAGATAAAACATGTTATGTGTGTGCCTGAGTCTGAGAACACTGTTGTAGAAATCAAGAACACTATGCTTGTTATCATTTATCAAGATAAGATTAACAAGATAAGCATATTAAAGCTATAAAGAGAAAAAAATATCCATTACCTTGTAAAGGACCTTTTATCGTTTTCTATGTATGCTTTTTTTTTTTTTCTTAGCCCAAGCTGCCATATAAGTCACTAAATTTTTGAATAGGTACCAAAATTCCTACTGAAGTCTATTGCACAGGTGCATGAATGCTCAATGGCTCAATAATACTTTTACTGAACTTGCTCTTCAACATATGAAAGGAAGTGGCAGGGAGGCTTTTTTTTACTTAGCAAGGATTAATGAGATTTGATATCTCTGATGGTGAATACTGCAGACGGAAATGATTTATTTAGCTTATGGTATTCATTCTGAAATCAGAGAGATCCAGCCTGAGCCATATCAACTCAGGCTTGCATGTTCACATCATATTTGTAATTTATGTAGATTTTTATTCAACTTGTCAGCAACATTATGTACCTATGCAAACTCCAAAGACGAGTAGATATGGTCTAGTATGCTTAAAACTAAAGCAAGTAGCCCCTGATATGAGATGAAAGTATCTGCCATTTTCTGTGGACAGTAAAAGCATATTCTGGTATTCAGCAAAGCATGTCTCATCATCTTAGAGATGCAGGTTTTATACTTTTATGATTTGATAGTGATTTTTTTTTTCTCCCTTCAACTCTTTTCAAGTGTCTTTACTTAAGATCATATTTTGGAGTCTTGGAATTGTTAAAATATTAAGCCTTGGACAGCTGGCACCTGGAAGAGAAACACTGCATGGAGTGTGTCAGAAAAGCATTAGACAGGTCCCTGTTCAGAAATTGAGAATTCTTTAGGGAAAAGTATTTTACAGAGGAATAAAGTTGCTTTCTCATAAGCTAACCAGTGATGTAAGAAGTGCTGTGTCTCTTTTCAGTTCTCTAGTTCTTGTCTGGTTTTCTGTCATTCATTAATTTTCAGTAATTTTTTTTCCCTACTTCAGTCTGTTGGTTGCATTTAACCTTTTACAGTCTCTTTTATAATTGCTCTGTCAGTCTTGGTCTCTCTAGGATGAATAAGCCCTCCTTATCCTAGCACCTGGAATCAGTGTAGTTCTTCAAACTAAGGGAAAGCATAATTTAACTGTAAGTCTGTTGTAGCAGCAGACAGGCAGAGTAAGTTCACTTCAATTGCAATAAGTAGATACTGTATAGCAGAAGTAGGACAGGAAATTGTTATCTGATAATTATGAACTTGGACACTTTGTAGTAATGGCACAAGGCTTCTTCAGGGCATTTTGCATAAGATAAAAGGATGATGATTTTGATGATATTAGCCTTTACTAACTGTGGGGAATTGGCTTGTTTTCTTCATATTTGAACTGGCAAGTCAGTGGAGTAATGCAAGTGTTTGTATTTGGGTCAGAGATGGGGAAGTCAAAGGAGATTATGTGTAAGGTTTTATTGGCTTAAGGGAACAAATGTAGCACCATTAAAAAAAAAAAAAACAACAAAACTTGGGTGCTGTTGTAGCTGTGCAAAGGTACTTTTATTTATTCAAAAACAGTTGTGCTGTTATGAGCACATGCCAGGAAGATTTGTAGCATTTAGGTTATCTAAGGCAAACTGATCAATCAAACCTATGTAAGAAAAAAAGGTAAGAGAACAAAAGTTTCTACAGTCTTATCACAGGGGGATCTCAGGGAAGGTTTTGCAGGAGTTCTGTATAGCTGAGAGGTCTTCAATCCGATAGTTTACTTTTCACAGATTCAGAAAGGATTGATTTAGATAGAGCTCCTTGTGAGGATGTGATATAGGTTTACATGTGGGCAATTCAAAATTGTAAAGATGAGATATGGGATTCTGTTTTTTCAGATTCTTTGATAAGATCCCATTAAACTTCACGGGAATCTTGCTGTTGCATATAATAGAATGAATTTGCAATTATGATTAAATTTGTATCAAATTCAGTCTTGTAGCAGTTTTGGTTTATATTTCAGGACTGCCCAGAGTTCTTAGGAAAAAAAAAAAGGGGGGGGGATGGGGAGGATGTAGTAACTATGGCTATCTCAATGTTTCCATTTGTGGAGGATTTTTTTTACATTTCAGATGTGGATAGGCCTGTGTAGGCAGTACACAAAGAAGTTCTGATATAGAATGAGATATTTTAATCCTTTGATACCAAGTCAAGCTTATTGACAAATTTGGAGTTACTTCTACGATCACAGTAACAAATCTAGAGGACACAGTCAAACTACTTAAATTGCAGTGAGACTTCCAGAATATGTATGGGTTTTTTTCCATTGACTATGAAAGTCTGTTGTCTGCATTTAATCTCATATTGGTCATTCTATATACCAAACAGGATTTCTATTTCCAGAGCCTAGTTAAAGGAATATACACCACAGCTGTCCATAAATGATTTTATTTGGACTTGTATTGTTTTGGTTTCCAAGAATGGAATTTGCATTGGAAAAAACAGAAGAGTACTGAAGAGAATCACTTATTTAGTTAGGTTTATTTATGCTGATCCCTTAGGAGGTTTCCCATTTTCTTAGCCAAATTCATTTTGTCAAGGGTCTATGCACTGACCCTATTCTGTCGTGAGTCTGGTTTAGAACTTCAGTGAGCTTTCCTTCAAGTCTGTACTGTCTTTGCTTTGCTGACATAGAGCTATCCCATATGTAGTCTAATCCAAATATCTCGTGTAGTCTAAATCGAGGATTCTTTGATCCCTGTTAGTTTTCCAAAATCTAATGATTTTTTTACATTAAATAGTTTCAAAACAAGTGTTGTTGTGTTTAAGAGATTAAGAACATAGACAAAGCAAGGTTTATCTTTTTCAGAATATAATTGTTTGTATGAAGCCGTGATTCTCTGACCATTCTGCAAAAATAGTTTGGAAAGAAAAGTATTTGAGCAGTATGTGTTTACTAACTTAGTGCTTGCTTAGGGACTCCTAGGAAAATTCCTTTCACAGAAACAACTATTACTTGGCTGAATGTAATCTGTAGTATGCATCTGCCCAAAAGAATGTCTAATTGTAAATAAATGCTAACAATGTAATTTTTATCTATTTTTCAATAGATACCTTCTCATCCATTTTTAAAATCTTTTATGTTAAAGGAATACTTCAGAACACCTGAAGTAAAACCGCTGCTCTTTGCGTGTCATGAGAACAAAGTTTTAATCTGAAAGAAATTTTAAAGGTAAAAGGAACTTAGTTAAGGCTTTAATACAACATGGTTTTTGTGTGTGTGTGTGTGTGTGGGGGGGGGTGTTGTTCTCCAAAGAAAGTTTAATAGTTTGCATCCTGAAATAGGTTTATAATTTTTGAAATTTTGAAGTTCCCTACTCTGATTTACAAAGAAGCTTAAGTCTTCATAAGTTGTTGGCTGAGACATGTCTAGATTAATTGTCTCAAAGGAAACATTAAATAAGATAAAAAACCTGTGATCCATGTTTCTGGCTGACTTGATCCTATTGTAAACTTCAGGAAATGACTCTTAGCTTTTTTGTACATCTGTTTTGTTGTATACGATACCTGATGAAAAGATTCTATCCTGTCCTGTAAAAGTCTTTCCCATTTTCCTTATGTGCTCTGAAAGGAATTTGATCCAATGAATCAGTATTTTCTGACACAAAGTCAGAGAATTCTCAGGAAACTTTACCTTTTTATCATTCTGAGACTTTTTGTGGGAGGTTCTACTCTAGCAGGTGGGCTGAATTTGTAGACTGAGGCAATAAGCACGAAAGTGGCACTGAGGGTTAAATGGGAGAGTGACTTAAGGTGAGGGGCAGCTGGAAAAAGGTGGATGAGTCTGAGGGAGCAGCCAGTTCTGAGGTTTGCCACAAGCAGTGGGAGGAAAGCATCTAGCTAAACAATAAAAGTCTAATAATGAAAGATATTTGTGTATTACACTTCTGCATGGCACTGCAAAGATGTAAACTGCTGTGTAATTGCTGTGATTTATTACTGCATTCATCTACTTTTGTAATAGCTCTAGTATTTTCTAATAACAACCAATACATTTATAAATGCATTGTTGGCAAAGCTGTTTTAGTCAACCAACCACTTCTGAATTTATATAATTTTTGACACATTATTTTAGCATGCACTTTAGAGTTTTCTGCATATAAAAAGCTCCTAATTTCTTTTAAATGGGGCCCTAAAGAATTCAAGCCCAGGAACAAGATTATTTAATGGCTTACTAAGTTGCTAACACACACTGTTTTATAGCTACCTGAACATAGTACATGATTTGCTTTCTCCTTTATGGGATGGTTTACAGTTGTTTTCTTTTGTGGAACTAAAGGTTTAACAACCAGCACTACGAAGAGAGTATCTTCTCCCAAGGAACTGTAAGAACAGAAAACAGAAGTTCTTTAAGCAGGATAAAAATCTTTGGTCTGCGTAGACTAATCAGACTTGTTTTACACAGTTTTCTCAATAGAACCTAATGGACTTGATATCTGCTTTCCATTTCTCAAGCCTGGCAGGTTTAGCTTGGCACTGTGTGCTGCTGTGGCAGCTGGAGAGTTTGCTCTGAATTCCCCAACAGCTTCATGGCAAATGCGGTCTAATCAAAACTTTGGTCACAGCACAGAGAAAAGAGCCAACTCTTTAGTATCTTGTTTACCAGTGCGTTAAGTTTAAATAGAAGTAAATTTAATAACAAAATATTTTGAAACAAAGAAATTGAAACAAAATAAGATTTCTACTTTAAACACTAGAAATATTGACATGAGTCTGAACACACTTGCCAGGTGTTTCTGGTAATTTTTGTTTTCGTATTTATTTTTGGTAACTCTGGTAACTCATTTCTGCAACATCTTAAATCTTGTCTTTCCTCTGTAATATTTATTGGAAAACGTGGCCCTGTATTTCTAACTTTCTCATTGCTAATTTATCCTGTGGTAGAGCAGAACTCTCTCTTCCTTGACAGATCTCCTCTTGTAGCAGAATATATACACACTTTTGTTTTAACTAAGGCCAATTGACAAATCAGTTCTTCTTTGGTCTGTGCTTTAAGGCTTTTTTCTGGGGAGAAGGGATAGCACTGAGTGAACGAAAGCTTAAATACTATCTCACGCTGGATGGTTGGTTTTAAATGGATCTTAACCTAGAGATTTAAATGGAAGCACATTATCTGTAGCTTTAAATATTGGAATTGAGGTTTGACTCTTAGCTTGACAATACATAGTAGGCTTGTCAGACTAGAGGGGAAAAAAATGCAGAAGCCTGTGACTCTCTTTTTAAATGTTTTAAAATATGAGCCCTATTTCTTTTTACATAAAGGTTGAAATGGAAAAAGAATTGAGTATAGATGGAAAACCAGATTTTGACAATAAATCAAGATTATTTTTTTTCTCTTGTTCCTCTTCCTCTGTTCAAGACACTGAATATTCAACTACATCTGCTACATGATGCTTTGATTGCTCAGTTTCAAAATAGGTTAAAAAGAATGTTGGGGAAAATGGGATGTGAAATGTATTCCTAATTATTTCTGAAATGCAAAAAGTAGAAACCATTAGAAAACTCAGCCTAACTTGTCAGCTAGCACGTTAGAGGAAAGCAACAATGCTAAGAAATATCTGAAGTACCCTTTCTCTTGTTTGTGTTTGTATTTTCTTAATTTTCAAGCTGTTTCACAAAGCTGAGAACGATTTTGGGTTGATAGGCATGGCAGATGTAGAGCGATCTATTCAGCAGCTGTATGCCATTATAACTTGATTCTAGGCAGATTAGTCTAAAGGAACAAAAGGGCTGTGAAGTGCAAATTACACTTAAGGACACCTGCTCACTCTCAAATAACTTCAATATGTTCCCATTTATGCAATGACTGTTTCTATCATTTCAGTTGCTGCTATGCAAGTACAGCGAAATAGTGTCAGACAATGTTTGATTGCTATTTCATACTATTTGATGTGATGTCATCTGACATGATCACCTTTGGGCAAATGAGAATTTTTACTGTTGCTTTTAGCTTCAAATAAAAATGCATCCTTCCTGTGCGTGTGCTGTACCTGCCAAGTTCCCTCTTTAATCTGAGTCAATAGTCCCTCCATATAAAGCACACTAAGCATTCCATTTCAGAGGCATTGAAGATATAGCTAAAAGTTAAGGCATCTAATTTACATAATGATAATTTTTCAGTGTACAAAAATGACCTTACTTAAATTGGATGAGTAAAAAGCCTGCTTTATGTAGTATGTTCAACCTCAGTTGCTTGCATAGTGCCCAGTGGAGGGGATGGCACTTCAGGATGGTGTGCAGAGGCCAGTTATCTGGCCAGAGAAGGCTCCTTAGAGCTGTCTGTGCCAGGATACAGAGGGGTGTGAAAGTCAGTGCTCCTCTGAGATTTCAGCACCTCTCCAGTGTCAAGAAAATAGCCTCTACCTCCTGCCAGATTGCCTTACTTGAAGGCTGATAACCTTTCTTCCAAAGGAGGAGTTCTTGAACTCTTTGCTTTTGAAGAAGATGGTGTTGGAGGAAGAGTGGTACATTCAGGATCAAAGCACTGTTCCACGATCTGGCTCCTATACTTGGTAGCAGTATTCAAACCAATCCCTCCTGGCCTTTGGGGACTGTGCTAAGCACAAAGGTCTGAGCATTCTGCTTCACTTCTGAGATGGGATAAAGAAGGGGCTGTTTGCTTTCTTTATCCATTTATACCTTAGGAACATTTCTCCTATGTATATTACTTTATAAATTGCTTTAAAAATAAGCTGAAGATAGCCTGAAGGTACTTGGCAGAGCCTTAGCTTCATAATAAATTATTTTTAAGAAAAGAGGTGATTTTGTAGGTGATTTTAATAAATGTCAGTGAGAAATAAGCATTGTGACAGAGGGGCTTTCAAGCTCGTGAGAAAACTGCTTCACCGTATAGAACTGTTGTTGTAGCGTTCCTGATGATTTTCTCTGCTGTGGAGGGATACCTTTCCTGCCCCAGTTAGTGTAAGGCAAAGCTTTCCTTAGTCACACGTGGTGTGATGATACCTGGGGCCTATGGTACTCTTGATATTGCATGTTTTCACTGATGAGTTGGTGAAGAAACTGGTCAATTTTTAAAGTGGGTGGTTTCCAAACTGTTCTGTGTCACTAAGATTGATTTGTCCAGGAGGAAAAGAAACAATATACAGAGCTTTCTTTGGAGTATTTTGATACTATTTTTGCAGCAGTCCTTCAAGTGTTTTATATACGTCAGGGTCAGGAACATTTAGCTTGTGGCTGTGTGAGCAGAGGGCTCTTTGGCTTTCTGTGCAATGCGTTCTGAAATGGTACAATGGTGGTTATAAAATGATAAAAAGCACCAGGCATTTTGGAGCCTTAGACTCACTTTATAAATGGAACTGTGAATAATTAGAGGTTTATAAATGGTTTCTCAAGAAAAACAATTGTCAAAAGAATAAATGCAGGGAAAAGCAGTAGAATATTCAAGTGCACATTTTTCATTTCTTTAGAAGTTATGATTAATAGAGTTAGCCCACAAAATCTTTTATATCTGTTCCTGGCCTGCAAAAAGCACAAGGCATCAGTGTTGTCTGAAGCCATTTGAATTATAAGAACTGATCTTCATATTTTACAAGACAAATGGACTTTACTTTTTAAATTGCTTTCAGTCTGAACTTGTTCTTGTGTTTAGCCACTGACTGCAGTGTCAGGGAAACTAGATATAGTGTTTGCTTCTTAGAGTGGCACAATGAATTTAGTAGAATTAGGTAGAAATTTCATTGGGTATTTCAGTATTAATCATAAACTTAAAACTCCTGGTGTTTTTTCCACTTCCCCCCCCCCCCTTCTTTGGTGTGCTGAGTAGTTCCCATTGACACTAGCTGGAAACTTGACGTTCAGTTACATTTTTTTTCCTTTAATGATTTGCTATTGATAAATAAAAATGAAAGAACCATCTTTTGAATAATTTTTAAAAATTTCTAACTATTCCAGAAAGGCTCAGGTGATTTGATTTATACTCTGAAAAAAGTAAAATTAGGCCAAAAATTTCCATGTTCGACCATGAAGTGTAGTTTAGAGGAAGTCAATATACAGTATAAGCTCACACACAAGCTGCATAGGAACTTACTAATTCCTATTCATTAAAACCAAGAATACTGTGTTCATAGTCTTAGACTTGATTCAGATTGTCAGATTCAGATTAAATCATTGGGATTTGGCAACTATTTGCAATTTCTTATCCAGCTCTGTGATACTCAAAGTAATTAAAAATAAATATATATCTGAGGCTTAAGTGCTGGTATGTATACCTGAGTGCGCGCACCCATTCAAAGTGAAAAACAGGTCATTAAAAAACATTCTTTACACAAAATACTTGTTTATCTTGTAGTAGTGTCAGTTTTGTAAATCTTATTATTACTGTAAACTTCAATAAGAACTTGGAGTATTCTGCTACCAGAATGTGTTCATCACTTGCTCCATACACAGATTTTTTCCTCATCACTCAAAAGAAAAACAATTCTACTAACTGGTAGCCTTTTACTCTCAGCTGCAAAACCCCTAAAATATTGTAAGCTGGAGACCTGATTGATTTCCCTCTATAGTTCGTTGATTTTTGTAAAACAAATATATCCTTTGGGAAATGTGGTGTCTGCTTAATGCATTTGGAAACAATTATGAATGGCAGCTTATCTTCCTACAAGAAAAAAGCTTCTCGAAGTGTGTTCTGGTTAGAGTGGTCCTATACCCAGCAGTTTCCAGCTTAAAGTTTACAGAAATCTTTTCTGCTTTGATTTTCAAGTATTGCCTCTTCTATATCATTCCCTCAAAGCCCATGTGAGTTATGAATTCTGAAAAGAAAACCTGTTATTAGAAATGGTTAAAAAATTCACTCCCAGACTCATAAATTCTGTTCCTCCCCATCTTCTTCTAGGATCAATTCTCTCATAGGCCTGATTTTCTGTTTTTATTTTTGGCTGATTTATCCTTGTGCTCCTAGTTCATGTGGTTTGCTGACCAAACTGACCGCCAAACCATTCTGCCTGACATTGCCTAACTCAGACAAAAATGTTAGACGTGATTATCTTGAAGGTCAGCATTTCTCCTTAGTTGATAGCCAACAAGGCTGAGCAGGCAAGTCCTCTGTGCAAACACAGCCAGGAAAAGGGGCTGTGAAAGCCAAGGGAGAGGAGAAGACTGAGTCCCTGTCCTCTTTGACATCCATGAAAAACAAAATAATTACTAGTTTTGGTACTACCCTACTGGTCACACTTCTTGTTCCCTTTACACCAGGATTTCCCACAGTTTCCAGAAGTCCAAATCTTGGTTTACCTGTCTTTTTGCAGTACACCACTCTTTTTAGAACAGCAGAATAAGAACTAGGTGTAATTTCTGGCTATCACATTACATGCTTAGTCCCTGACCTAGAAAAAAAATATAGAAAATCTCCAGCAGGTATAAGTAATCTGCAACTCTGGGCTCAGAGAGATATCCACAACAGAGAAACTGCAACACTCCTCACTCTCCAACCCCTTGCCCTAGTCCAGGGTAGCTGAGCCACTGCATTCAATTTTTTCTACTTTATTTTTTTTTCCCTATTTGTAATTCTTCAAATCCTTTGCGATGCCATTTGAATTCTTCTCTACTTCCTAAGGAGTTTTGAGACATAGTTTGAAAAATACTACTTACCCTAACTGTTTGGCACTGTGGGAGCAGAGTGTCTACCCTGGGGCTAGCTATGTTCATCTGTCATAGACCTCTGAGATCATGAAACTGAAAATGTCCTTCAACAGACTCTGTGTAGGGGAACACCCACATGAAGAATGGCAAAGAGATCTGGACCAAAAAAACACAGTTTATCCTGATTGTCACTGTTGTTTATGTCAAAGGAAAGAACAGTATTTGTTAAGGACACCACCTCACAAACGTCGTTTCATGAGAATGGCAAACCACTTTCAAATGAATTTTCAATTTCAATTCTTTCTCCACTTAGTAGGCTATATTTAGGGTATTTCTACTTTTCTTGACCATTTCCACAACAGTAGGTTTTCTAAAGCCTTCTCTCTTCTTATTTTCTTCATCTAAAAAAATATAGAAATGTATTTCATTTCCAGTATCTCCAGGCATTCCCAGGGCTGACTTTGCATTAACAAGACAGATGTATTATACAGAAGAAACTTTGGAACAAATACAGATATGTGAAACACTTTCTGTAATGTAGGATCCCCTTATGTCTGAAACAGTCATATTATAATTTTTTTTTTTTTTTTTTCCAGCTGAACTAAAGCTTCTTTAAAATTCTGAAATATTCAGTTAAATAGTGTAATTCTTCCTAGCTTCTGTCACAGCCTGGGGTCAAAACAGAAATGTCATTGGACTGGCATTTCTCAAGATACTTAACATTCCACTTCAGTGGACTCATGAAACTTGAGAAGATCCATGTGTTTTAATGGGTATCCAAATTAAACCTTAATTCAGTATCCTTTAAGTTAAAACTTCAGAAAAAAAAGTTTTGAAAATGTTTGTAAGATTCAGAAATGCATGACCTATATTTTTTTATTTTTAATTATTCAAGAAGTCTGTCTTTTTTTTTAATTCTTCTCTTTTTTTTTCCTTCCTCTCCTCCTCTTCCAGAAAAGATTTTAAAGAGAAACATTACCCTTTTCAGGATATTCCTCCTCATGTTGACCATGCATGCAAAACTCTTATAAAAATTATATGAATGAAATCTACAGTATTGAGTATCCAACATTTCTCTGACTAACTAAAATGCATGAGTCTTTGAGCTGTTTATTGGTGTCTGTTGTACTCTGGATGTGTGTTCTAAGTTTCTTGAAATTTCAGTGTCTTGCTCTTTGGAGCAGATAACACTTTCTTTGTTCTCCCTGTAAAACACTCTGTCTTTTACAGAATGTGCATAAGTCATCCTCTAATATCTATGTTAAGTTTTTCATTACATAGCATTCTCAATACAAATCAAAGGCAGGTAAGACATCAGTAGATTTTTATTTTTTTTTTTTTTTTAATAGGAATTGCTGTGCTTCATAGTCCTGACTTGGAGAAAATCAGACATTGTAACTGATTCTTTTTCCTGATTTTGTGAGGAGGTATCTCTTAAGCTAGCAGCACCATATTGCCCCACCTCTTGAAAATGTTGAAGGTGTTCTGGTATAATCTACACTGTCATGAGAAAAATTAAATGCCATTGTCTACTTTGGGGCTTAAGAAATACTACAAGTGAGGTTTGATACACAGTGGCAGATGTATTTACATATAGTGCTTAGAACATACGTACTTTCCAAAGAAGGAAACCTATGATTTTATCAAGAGTTGGATAAAACTCCAGTGGAGTCAACAAAATTTTTCTATATAACTCATTGGGACATCAAGGTCAGGCCCTCACAGAAGCACTTCTATTTCTTGCATGCCAAGAAAATCTCAGAAGGACCTTGTTCTGCTCAGTTAGACTTAATGTTACAGAAATTTAGTGTTGTAGTGGGATATAAAAGTTGCTATGTAGCACATGATCCACTCCAGAACATCAGTGTTTTCCACAGCATGCATAGATATAATTGATACTTTTCTATAGATCTCATATTTGTGACTTGGTAAGTGAGAGATTGAATATGTGTTTACTTCTGGCCTTGCAAATTATGCCCACAGTAAAGCGAGGGAAATGAGAGAGTCAAACCCTGGGGAGTCCTCTGCAGAATTGTTGCTGAGAAGCTGTTTTGTTAGTGAGGTGAGAAAGCAATGGAGCAGCAAGTGCTAGAAGCAAAGCAAAAGCACTGGAGACGATAGTATTGAAATCCATCACAACTGCTTAAAAGCATCTGTACATACCTAATACTCATGACAGAAAATAATTGAAAGGATAGTTTCCTCAGAAAAAAAGATTTGATATTGGTATAGATAATTTAGATTGAGATCAGCTGTGACATCAACTGATGCTGGTTATCCTCTCTCCATACAAGTAGTTTTTCTTTGTTCTATTGTTGAAAAGCAAAACGCTGGTTTGGGGGATTCAGTTAATGCTAGCACTAAAAGCTTACCATAGGGCAAATCTGTCCACTGAATCACAGTTCACATTCCCTGTTACATTACTCTCACAATAGGTATTTAAAAAAATCATTAAAATGCAGTTATTTGTTCTGAACAGCGTTTTACTGTGTCATGGTAGTTTAAAAGAGCTGTGCTGTGCATATGTCTTATAATTAATGAAAAGACTAATTAACTTTTAGCAGCATCGTAGTAAGAATCTTTTCACACACTGCAAAGCAGTCTCAAGCCTTGCTCATTTCAGTACTAGTTAATGGTACTAGTTTTGCAGTACTAAACCTAATGAGTAATAAGCAACAAGGAAATGAGACTTTTATGAATAAGTAGATCTAAGCCATCTGGTTCCTCAGCCTGGAAGAAAATGAGCATAGAGGAATCCTGAAAATTACTTATCCTTGAAGAACAGGTTTTTTACAGGAGGCAGGGAGTTTTCATGCTCTAGAGGTATGAAAGAGAATTCAGAGGTTTTATTATGAAAAGTCTTCCAATAAATAAGGTTTCTATGTGTATTAAAGTATAAGTAAATCTCTTGTGGATGCACTGTTTGCTTCAAATCTCCTTGATGGAGATCTTGATAACTTGAGAACTGAACTTCCACTGTTGTGATGCAGACTTCTCATTCACGGGGAAGTCTAATGGTGACTGAAGCCCAAATTTTTATTTAAAGAAGCCAACGTGCAGTTAACACAAGGTAGAACAAGATGGAACCTTTACATAGCAGAGCAACTTGCTCTTCATTAGTAACATGCAGAGAAATATTTACTATAGAGTGTTTCCTTAATTTAACAGAATAGTTTTCCAAGACATTAAGTTAAAGAGGAGTGCTTTATTGGCCATAAAGCTCAGTGTCTGTATCTTAAAAGGGTAAATCTATGATTATTTTTTTTTTTAATTTTTATGTTTTATATCACTGGTTCCCATTGCTTCTAAAGTACATTGTTCCTTTATGGGCATTTTTTTTCCTGAACATTACTATGGGATATATACTTAGGCACAAGAATATCTAAATTTAAAGTGAAGTGGGTTTTGAGATATTTATGGCTTTATGCATCCCCCTGAAATTAGGAATATATACTTAGAAAGTCTGTGCTAGGTTTGAAATTAAATATCAACACTTTAGAGAAACAAGGAATAGCTACTTTACGTATAAATGAGATGTTCCAGGGAAAAGCTTAAACGATTGTGTTCCAGATCATATCAAGACAGATGTTAAATATGTCAGTTAATAAATAAAAAAAAAAAAAAAAAATTTTAGTAAAACACATATATGGGTAGAACTTATATATCACAGTGGGTGATCACTCCATTCTCTCCATTCAAATACTTTTACTGAAAACAGTATTTCTGTAAAGCCTTGACCAATGAAGCTGGATGGTTTAGGTCCCTCCCTGGCAGTGTTCCAGGCCAGGTTGGACGGGGCTGTGAGCAACCTGGGCTAGTGGAAGGTGTCCCTGCCCGTGGCTGGGGGGTGGAACTGGATGATCTTTAAGTTCCCTTCCAACCGTTCTGTGTTTCTATGTAAACTGGCAAGGGAGGAAAGAGGGGGGAGTTGGAATTTCTTTGCTTAAAGTATGTTCAGGTCTGAGTCCTTTGCTAGCGATGTTATGACCTTGCCTTATATCATAGTCTTTGAATATGCTATCAGTAATAAAAAAACAAAACAGAACTTCAGCATAAGGTACACTTTACAAATCATTGTACTCTGTAGGGAGAAGAAAGCCCAAAGCATAATCTGCTCATATTCAGTGTTTTTCAGTTAGACTTTCACTTACAGGGTTAATTCATCATTGCAGTCTGGATCTGTAATTTTATGATGCATTTGGGGGAGAGGCAGAATTGGATGATGAACAGAACTGGGGGTGTTTGTTTTGGCAGATGCATATTTTCATCTTGAAGTCATTTCAAGTGAGCTTTTGATTTTTCTGCTTCTGGTGTTGAATCTAAATCCAAGTAATAGAGTAGTAATACATAACATTTGCAATGGTTGTGTGCAAACATTCCTATGTCAAATAATATTCATGTTAATATTGTTCATTTAAACATCTGTCATTGGAGCTATATTATTACAAGTTTGTATGAATCAATGAAGCAATTCCTGCCAAAGTATTTTTCAGATTAATATTGAGGACATGGGCATCTTATTTCAAAGGTTTCAAACACCAGAAAAGAAAGGATTACACAGAATAGAGGAAATATTCAAAAATTTATAAAGGCTGAAACCCCTTTGTTTCCACAGAAACATGATAGTGGTTAGAATACAGCAATCTAGAAAGCAAAGACTGTTAAACTATGAGAAACAAATTAAACTGGAAAAAACCAAAGAGTATAGAACTGATAGTGAAATAATTATGTAGAGCTTAAGGGTAAATTTAGAATACAAGAGTGTCAGTCAAACATTTAGCAATGTAATGTGTGCTTAAACAGGAAAAAATAGACAGCAGCACAATAATAAACCAACACACTGATTCATGTTATGCTTGTAAGCACTAATTAAATTTGTGTGAACAGCCTTCTTGGGTATCATTATGTACTAAATCATGAATTTGTCTTGTTGGGATAACATGATGATTTCTAGATACAACAGAATCTAAATAAAGAGTGATTCTTCTGTTTAGGGAAAATAAAATCCTCAAGGAACTTCAGATGCAAACCACCATTGTTAATTCAGTGAGTCTGAAACCAAGTAGAAATTACAGACTATCACTGAATAATTAAAGGTTTACCTAGAAGGATAAGGATAGAATTAATGAAAATAAATACATTCCTTTGTTTTAGGAGTGACTTGGGCAGGAATGCTATAGAATAAGGGATAGACAAAAGAATGAGATGAGTAGAGATTATCTGAAATAACAAACAGATTTCAGTACAGCTCTCAGAGGACTGTACCAACACTTTTCCTTTAGATTAGCAGAAGTTAACTAAACATTCAAAACACCATGCTGGGTTTTAAATATCCAGCTGAGAGCACCAGCTTTATCCACAGCCAAGAGGGACTCTGAGCTCTTGGTTCCAACCTCCTGATTTGGGTAATTTAAAATAGGTAGCTAACTTGAGTGAGGTGATTATCCAGTTTTGTTTCGTTTTCCCAGAATCTTCTTCAAATAAATAGCTACTTATCAGTGAGTCAGGAATTTCATAATAATCTCAATATTTTCTTGTGATTGACTTGTGATTTTATGCAAGGATGCATAAGTAGGTGGGGAATTGTTTTTCATTTTCAAGTTGCTTGTTTGTTGTTTTTTTTTTTTAAATAAATGAGGAACTCTGCAAGACAGGAGTGTCATTAGGATTACGACACTGAAGCAAGATGTAAGCTAAATGAAAAGGAATTTTTATATATTTATATAATAGTAATTTCTTTTGAGTAGATTTTTTTGAAATTGGATGGTCCTGATTTCTCTTTTTTGGCTGGTGAAAAGCAGTGATTTGATCAGAGCATGCAAATAGTAAGTAAGGAAAAGATGTATGTGATTAGCATGACTTCCTCGATTTAAAAGACAGTGATATGGGCCACTTGTATGTCTCTTGTAATCTCTCTTCTAATAAACTTCAGGACAAGCACGACATAATGTGAGTGCCAATGTTATGTGTGAGCTGTTTTATACAATAGAATTCTGAGAGCTCTACCTTGAAACTCTCAGGAGTAAATTTACTCATGTAGAAGTTAGTGAAAATCATATGCATGAGGATTTGGGTATGACTTGGCAAAACAGTTCATGTACCCATCCATCAAGGATCTTTAATAGAATTTTGGTCAGTTTCAGTGGAAAATAATAAAGCCGGAGGATATACTTTCTTGCTTTTCCTAGTTTTTCTCAAGATCTGAAATGTGGCAGGGTAACATATTGCTGATACAGCCTATGAATGCATAGCTCCTGAACTCTGAAGATGCACCCAGAAAGCAGAAGGTGAAAATATCAGATATACAGAGCTCAGGGAAATAGAATTTTGCATTTCCACAGGTTGTAGTGAGATTAGGGGAGGAGAAAAAAGAAACAAAACTAAAAAATCCCCAAATCTAGAGGTAAAGCTCAAAGTATACTGCAAAAAATGTAATTTTTTCAGTCAACCATTATTTAGTAAACAAAACTCAAGAATGAGGTAATTAGATATCCTTTTAATATAGAAATGCTAGAGGAGAAACACCACCAAAATAAAAATGTTATTCTTTCCAAATAGAAGAGACTAATATATGCTTGTTTGAGGAGTATAGCAGTCATTAATCACTAAAATACTGTTAAGGAAATAAGTTTTACTGCCCAATTTAACACAAGGAAAATAAAATGCCATAATGGCAGAGTGCACTAATCCCTTCTTCAGGCACTAATTCCAAAACCACAGGACCATTTCTTTTCAGTAGGTACCAAAACTTTGTGGTTGAATATCCTTGAACAGTCTAGGCTTACTACCTATGTTAGTAATAAATGCATCTCTTTTTTTTTTTTTTTTTTCATTATGGTGATGCTTAATAATCCTGCAAGTAAAAAAAAATTGAAAGCATGCTTCAAATGACATTTAAGCCTAAATGTTTGTTGAAATTTTTCTGCTCTGCATCTATTCAGTGTAAATCCTAGAGAAGCTTTAGAGCAGAGGAGTTAAAATTGAAGAGAATTTCAACTTCTGAGCATTTTCTTTTGAAAAGGTGGTATGTGTTCATGCTGCTGCCCTCTTGATTAGACATGGTTAAAGAAGGATGGAAAAACTTCCCAAAATATCTGATAAAAAAAGTATTTCGGTAGAACTGTTGCCAAAACCAGACTCAAAGGCTATCAAGTGTGAAAATTAGAAAATCATTGGACATTGACTTGAATTAACTCATAATGACCTGGTTTATGTTTCTAGTCTCTGGAAGGATGATTAGAACATAAAAAACAACTTTCTGTGAAGGACATAGGACTATTAGTGAACTAGTCATCCGAACATGAGCTGTAAATGTTTTTAGTTAAGGTCCTCTGAAAACAATCATCCAGCTGAGATGCTGCAGTAGGCACTGGAATGGGTTGAAAAGACCAGAAGAGTCTAAAAAGGAAATGCTTCAATTGCAGAAGTAAGCACAGTGGCACAACTAAATCAAAAGCTTTTGCAGCTTTTTTTGTAACTTAATTATAAACACGAGAGAAGGCAGCATATGGTATTGTGTATTATATGATCTTGGTGCCTCTGCAAACTAACTGAAGGTCAGGTTGTAGGAGAAATGCAAGAAAATTCAGTGGGTTTCCATTTGAAGTGTTTTGGGTGCCCCATATAAACAACTGTGTTGTCAGTGAAGCTGCAACAGTTTGTATGTACTGAAGATCTGTTACACGATTCTCAAAGAATCACAGAATCAACTAGGTTGGAAAGGACCTTGAAGATCATCCAGTCCAACCGTTAACCTCACACTGACAGTTCCCAACTCCACCAGATCCCTCAGCGCTATGTCAGCCCGACTCTTAAACCCCTCCAGGGATGGGGACTCCACCACCTCCCTGGGCAGCCCATTCCAACGCCTAACAACCCGTTCTGGAAAGAAATGCTTCCTGACATCCAGTCTAAAGCTTCCCTGGCACAACTTGAGGCCATTCCCTCTTGTCCTGTCACTTGTTACTTGGTTCAAGAGACTCATGCCCAGCTCTCTGCACCCTCCTTTCAGGGAGCTGTAGAGGGCGATGAGGTCTCCCCTCAGCCTCCTCTTCTCCAGACTAAACCCCCCCAGTTCCCTCAGCTGCTCCCCGTACGACCTGTGCTCCAGACCCTGCACCAGCTCTGTTGCCCTTCTCTGAACACGCTCGAGTCATTCAATGTCCTTTTTGTAGTGAGGGGCCCAAAACTGAACCCAGTCATCGAGGTGCGGCCTCACCAGTGCCGAGTACAGGGGTGAGATCCCTTCCCTGTCCCTGCTGGCCACGCTGGTGCTGACACAAGCCAGGATGCCATTGGCCTTCTTGGCCACCTGGGCACACTGCTGGCTCCTGTTCAGCCGGCTGTCAATCACCCCCCAGGTCCCTCTCTGACTGGCAGCTCTCCAGCCACTCCTCCCCAAGCCTGTAGCGCTGCTGGGGGTTGTTGTGGCCCAAGGGCAGCCCCCGGCATTTGCCCTTATTGAAACTCCTCCAGTTGGGCTCAGCCCATGGCTCCAGCCTGTCCAGGTCTCTCTGCAGAGCCTCCCTACCCTCTTCTGGTGGACAGAACATTATTCTTTGAAAATACATTGTAGGAAATTAAATGTAAAACCTGAGAATGATTCTGTGATCCCCAAAAGATCCTTGATATTTAAAAAGGAAACGGATGTTTATTTATGGGCTGTCCCATTGCATTTCTTTAGTTTAACTTTCTGCACATTTTTTAAAGTTTAGTAAAAACCCCCTCACACTGATTGTAATCCCAATTTAACTCCAAGGGCAAAATGTCTAAACTGGATTTCCCTTTTTCCATAATATTCTAGCTTTGAGATGATAATGTTCTCAAGGAATGCAAATGCAACAGTATTCAGCTGTTGAAACAAACATGTAATACTGATAATTTAGTTGGTTTGGGTTAGTTGCTTGGAAGCGCTATCAGTTTTATTTGTAGCCCCTACTTGGGGGATGTCATCCTATTCATTCTTCAAAAGTTTTAATGAAATCAGGTTTGATATAGACTGTATATAAGCATTTTAGAATACCATAGGACTGCTTAATTCTGTGCTAATTTGGTGGATTTTAATGTATTTTTTTACAGTTTTTGGATAAAATCTATACATTCCACAAAAAAACCCCAATAAATTTAAGCTGTTAAAAGGCTTTAAAAAAATAATCCATAATATTGTGAAGAAAAGGTGTTAAAGTATCTGAGCTGTATTTAATTGTAAATACAAAAATAATTTTTAAAATGAAGGCAAACTGTTTTATGGGGGTTTTGCATTTATATATTTAGTATTGAATGTGCCGTCACTAGCAAGATCTTTATTTGAGAGAAGAAATGTTTGAAACTGATAGTCAAAAACTCTCTAATTGACCTCTTCTAATTATAATATTGATTTAACACCTTTGTCATTCTACTCTTGTTTTATTAATGAGTTTTATGATGGAAACAATTCTTCGGTGTAAATCTCTCCTTGACTGACAGCTCTTCATCATTTATTCTTTGTGTCTGATTATTAGAGCAAAATAAGAAGTATGAATAGTAAATGATACAAGTTTTAACTGTTATAGGATATGACTATCCTAGATCTCTATGGATATCTAGGATATTGTCTATCCAATAGGCTGTACTCAGGTAGTTTTAAGACTTTATATCATCATATTGAAAAGACATCTTTTCAGTATGTGGGACCTGATAAAAACCCTTAGTAACAACAGCTGGAGATTCAATTCCTGTTCACTGTACCCCTGAAGACTTTCTGAAAAATTACATCTAGCTCACAATTCCCAGCCAGAGCCTCTAGTGAAGGAGTTGTGGAAACACAGGAGTATTACTGACGCTTCATTCTACAGTGATTCATTACATTGCCCCATCCTGTGATCATGTGGTCTAAATAATGTTTTGGGGTTCAGCTGTTATATAAAGTACCAGGTTTAAAGCAACAGAGAACTGATAGCAAGGAAGATGTTATCTCCAACTTAATGAGGTCTGTGCACCCAATATCCCTTTAGCACTTGGGGGTAAAATGGAGGGGAATAGGTAATCTGTAAGTGAAAAAATGGTATATAACAAACATTCAAAATCTGAATTCAGAATGTTTTTATTGAGGGACTATTTCTCATACTTTTTTTCACTGGGTTCAGATTATGGCTCAGGATGTCTAGCAGAGGTTGACAAATTCATTTTGCAGAAGGTAGGCATGACAACTGTACATAAGGTCAGCTACTTTAACTTAAACTGCTGACGTGCATTAAATGAACTAAACCAGAAAGATTATTGCATTACTGTGGTGCTCTTGTGTTTTCCACTGCATGCTTCATCTGTGGATGTTGTCAGATTGATAAGCAAGTAAATGATGTGCAAGTACATTTTGTTTTTTTCCATCTAAATAGTCCATAAAGTGTCTATACAGGCTAAGATATCTAAGACTGCTTTGGGAATATCTGTCCTAAGACTAAAAAACTTTTTGAAAAAAGACTTCTGTTTTCAAAGTTTCAGTTGTCCAAACCACCTGAAAAAGCACATTCTTGTCCAAATAAATGCAAACATTATAAATATATATAAAAATTATAAATATTTAAAAATGCAAACATTATATATATAAAATTATAAATATTCAAAAG
The DNA here is from genome assembly GCF_965140245.1 of Athene noctua. Classification (NCBI taxonomy): domain Eukaryota; kingdom Metazoa; phylum Chordata; class Aves; order Strigiformes; family Strigidae; genus Athene; species Athene noctua. The sequence continues at coordinate 34,425,115 of NC_134043.1, read as the reverse complement.
TATGTAGAAATAAAGACATATATATGTGTACCAGTATATAGTGAGGATGATTTTATATGGTGGAGCATGGGATTCTCAGTGTGTCATTCCAAAAATAAATTTTATAAAAATGCTATTGGGAAAAAGAATTCTCAAAATACAGAAAAATTCTTAAGGAGGCTGTACAAAAATAAAAAGGTTTGAAAGAAAATCTCCCTCTTGCCCACTGTGGCCTTTTCAGGGCATTTCTCTTCCTACAGGTTTGTTCTGTTTAGCAAATTTTTAATTGCTTTCCGGATTACAGCAAACCTTTGAAACCCTTCGGAGTCCCTAGGAAGAATATTACTGCTTCTAATTCTTCTCAGAAATTCTGGAATCGGTGTGTGCTGCTGTAGGGACCTTGAACTTTGCTGTTAGGTCCTCCCTGCATGCTCTTCCCTGTTGTGGTGTTCTCAGGAATGGACCTGATTGAGCAGAGTGCTATAACTACTGGTTACCTGGCCCAGTCTGTACTACAACAGAAAAATGTAATATACACCACAGGGTGAGAACCACAGATATTCTATAACCAAACAGAGAATTTCTATAAAGTCATCATCAGTTTGGGCCATAATCTTCACTTCAGAAATAGCGTGCTATGCATTCTTTAAGTGTTTTGCATGAAGTCAGCATTGATGAGCATCAAATGCAGCATTCTGGAATCCTGTGAGATATCTCTCATGGATTAACGCATAAGAATCCAATTTTTGAGAAATCCTATGAATTTACTTGTAAGCTTCTCTGAAGAATTGAAGCTACACGAAACTGTAAGGATATTGTAGAAAGGCTAAAAAGAACAATAAATTCCAGAATTTTTTATCACAGACTGCACATGGATAATATTCCCG